>NW_026777492.1:0-334754 GCF_028023285.1 Balaenoptera ricei
TCTGCCTCCAATAGATTTCCTAAGCACTAGTGTTTGAAGGATCAGCTTAAAACGAGAATCCTAATGTGATTTCTTATAATGGGTGTGTTCCTTATATTATCCTAGTGTCTAAACTCTTCTCCATGGCTGGACCCCGAAATAATATTACTTTACGTGCTAAGCGGTATCTAGAGAGTGGGATAGGTTTAATAACTCCCCTAACCCTAACGCGTACCCTAACCCTAACCCCTACCCTAACCCTAACACGTACCCTAATCCTAACCCGTACCCTAAACCGAGCCCTAACCCTAACACTAACCCTAACCCTAACCCTAACCCATACCCTACGCCGTACCCGAACCCCTCCCCGAACCGGTACCCTAAGCCGTACCCTAAGCCTAACCCTCACCCTAAGCCTAACCCTAGGCTACCCTTGACTGCTTCTGCCTCCAATAGATTTCCTAAGCACTTGTGTTTTAAGGAACAGCTTAAAAAGAGAATCCTAATGTGATTTCTTTATAATGGGTGTGTTCCTTATCTTATCCTAGTGTCTAAACTCTTCTCCACGGCTGGACCCCCAAATAATATTACTTTACGTGCTAAGGGGTATCTAGAGAGTGGGATAGGTTTAATAACTACCCTAACCCTAACGCGTACCCTAACCCTAACCACTACCCTAACCCTAACATGTACCCGTATCCTAACCCGTACCCTAAACCGAGCCCGAACCCTAACACTAACCCTAACCCTAACCCTAACCCATACCCTACGCCATAGCCGAACCCCTCCACGAACCTGTATCCTAAGCCGAACCCTAAGCCTAACCCTACCCCTAAGCCTGACCCTAGGCTACCCTTGACTGCTTCAGCCTGCAATAGATTTCCTGAGCACTACTGTTTTAAGGAAGTGGTTAAAAAGAGAATCCTAATGTGACTTCTTTATAATGGGTGTGTTCCTTATCTTATCCTAGTTTCTAAACTCTTCTCCATGGCTGGACCCCCAAATAATATTCGTTTACGTGCTAAGGGGTATCTAGAGAGTGGGATAGGTTTAATAACTACCCTAACCCTAACGTGTACCCTAACCCTAACCCCTACCCTAACCCTAACACGTACCCTAATCCTAACCCGTACCCTAAACCGAGCCCTAACCCTAACCCTAACCCTAACCCTAACCCATACCCTACGCCGTACCCGAAACCCTCCCCGAACCCGTACCCTAAGCCGTACCCTAAGCCTAACCCTAACCCTAGGCTACCCTTGACTGCTTCTGCCTCCAATAGATTTCCTAAGCACTAGTGTTTTAAGGAACAGCTTAAAAAGTGAATCCTAATGTGATTTCTTTATAATGGATGTGTTCCTTATCCTATCCTAGTGTCTAAACTCTTCTCCATGGCTGGACCCCCAAATAATATTCCTTTACGTGCTAAGGGGTATCTAGAGAGTGGGATAGGTTTAATAACTACCCTAACCCTAACACGTACCCTAACCCTAACACCCACCCTAACCCTAACACGTACACTAATCCTTACCCATACCCTAAACCGAGCCCTAACCCTAACACTAACTCTAACCCTTACCCTAACACATACCCTACGCCATACCCGAACCCGAAGCCGAAACCTTACCCTAAGCCGTAACCTAACCCTAACCCTAACCCTAACCCTAAGCTACCCTTGACTGCTTCTGCCTCCAATAATTTTCTTAAGCACTAGTGTTTTAAGGAACAGCTTAAAAAGAGGATCGTAATGTGATTTCTTTATAATGGGTGTGTTCCTTATCTTGTCCTAGTGTCTAAACTCTTCTGCATGGCTGGACCCACAAATAATATTCCTTGACGTGGTAAGCGGTATCGAGAGAGTGGGATAGGTTTAATAACTACCCTAAACCTAACGCGTACCCTAACCCGAACCACTTCGCTAACCCTAACACGTACACTAATCCTAACCCATACCCTAAACCGAGCCCTAACCCTAACCCTAACCCTAACCCAAACCCTACGCCGTTCCCGAAACCCTCCCCGAACCCGTATCCTAAGCCGTACCCTAACCCTAACCCTAAGCCTAACCCTAAACCTAGGCTACCCTTGACTGCTTCTTCCTGCAATAGATTTCGTAAGCACTAGTGTTTTAAGGAACAGCTTAAAAAGAGAATCCTAAGGTGATTTCTTTATAACGGGTGTGTTCCTTATCTTATCCTAGTGACTAAACTCTTCTCCATGGCTGGACCACCAAATAATATTCCTTTACGTGCTAAGGGGTATCTAGAGAGTGGGATAGGTTTAATAACTACCCTAACCCTAACGCGTACCCTAACCCTAACCCCTACCCTAACCCTAACACGTACCCTAATCCTAACACGTACCCTAAACCGAGCCCTAACCCTAACACTAACCCTAACCCTAACCCATACCCTACGATGTACCCGAACTCCTCCGCGAACCCGTAACCTAAGCCATACCCTAACCCAAACCCTAAGCCTAACCCTAACCCTAGGCTACCCTTGACTGCTTCTGCCTCCAATAGATTTCCTAAGCACTAGTGTTTTAAGGAACAGCTTAAAAAGAGAATCCTAAGGTGATTTCTTTATAATGGGTGTGTTCCTTATCTTATCCTAGTGTCTAAACTCTTCTCCATGGTTGGACCCCCAAATAATATTACTTTACGTGCTAAGGGGTATCTAGAGAGTGGGATAGGTTTAATAACTACCCTAACCCTAACGCGTACCCTAACCCTAAACCCTACCCTAACCCTAACACGTACCCTAATCCTAACCCGTACCCTAAACCGAGCCCTAACCCTAACACTAACCCTAACCCTAACCCTAACCCATACCCTACGCCATACCCGAACCCCTCCCCGAACCCGTACCCTAAGCCGTACCCTAAGCCTAACCCTAAGCCTAACCCTAACCCTAGGCTACCCTTTACTGCTTCTGCCTCCAATAGATTTCCTAAGCACTAGTGTTTGAAGGAACAGCTTAAAACGAGAATCCTAATGTGATTTCTTTATAATGGGTGTGTTCCTTATATTATCCTAGTGTCTAAACTCTTCTCCATGGCTGGACCCCCAAATAATATTACTTTACGTGCTAAGGCGTATCTAGAGAGTGGGATAGGTTTAATAACTACCGTAACCCTAACGCGTACCCTAACCCTAACCCCTACCCTAACCCTAACACGTACCCTAATCCTAACCCGTACCCTAAACCGAGCCCTAACCCTAACACTAACCCTAACCCTAACCCATACCCTACAATGTACCCGAACCCCTCCCCGAAGCCGTAACCTAAGCCATACCCTAACCCAAACCCTAAGACTAACCCTAACCCTAGGCTACCCTTTACTGCTTCTGCCTCCAATAGATTTCCTAAGCACTATTGTTTTAAGGAACAGCTTAAAAAGAGAATCCTAAGGTGATTTCTTTATAATGGGTGTGTTCCTTATCTTACCCTAGTGTCTAATCTCTTCTCCATGGTTGGACCCCCAAATAATATTCCTTTACGTGCTAAGGGGTATCTAGAGAGTGGGATAGGTTTAATAACTACCGTAACCCTAACGCGTACCCTAACCCTAACCCCTACCCTTACCCTAACACGTACCCTAATCCTAACCCATACCCTAAACCGAGCCCTAACCCTAACACTAACCCTAACCCTAACCCATACCCAACGATGTACCCGAACCCCTCCCCGAACCCGTACCCTAAGCCATAACCTAACCCTAACCCTAAGCCTAAACCTAACCCTAGGCTACCCTTGACTGCTTCTGCCTGAAATAGATTTCCTAAGCACTATTTTTTTAAGGAACAGCTTAAAAAGAGAATCCTAAGGTGATTTCTTTATAATGGGTGTGTTCCTTATCTTATCCTAGTGTCTAAACTCTTCTCCATGGGTGGACCCCCAAATAATATTACTTTACGTGCTAAGGGGTATCTAGAGAGTGGGATAGGTTTAATAACTACCGTAACCCTAACGCGTACCCTAACCCAAACCCCTACCCTAACCCTAACACGTACCCTAATCCTAACCCGTACCCTAACCCGAGCCCTAAAGCTAAAACTAACCCTCACCCTAACCCATACCCTACGCCGTACCCGAACCCCTCCCCGAACCCGTACCCTAAGCTGTACCCTAAGCCTAACCCTAAGGATAACCCTAACCCTAGGCTACCCTTGACTGCTTCTGCCTCCAATAGATTTCCTAAGCACTAGTGTTTGAAGGAACAGCTTAAAACGAGAATCCTAATGTGATTTCTTTATAATGGGTGTGTTCCTTATATTATCCTAGTGTCTAAACTCTTCTCCATGGCTGGACCCCCAAATAATATTACTTTACGTGCTAAGGGGTATCTAGAGAGTGGGATAGGTTTCATAACTACCCTAACCCTAACGCGTACACTAACTCTAACCCCTACCCTAACCCTAACACGTACCCTAATCCTAACCCGTACCCTAAACCGAGCCCTAACCCTAACACTAACCCTAACCCTAACCCTAACCCATACCCTACGCCGTACCTAAACCCCTCCCCGAACCCGTACCCTAAGCCGTACCCTAAGCCTAACCCTAAGCCTAACCCTAAGCCTAGGCTACCCTTTACTGCTTCTGCCTACAATAGATTTCCTAAGCACTAGTGTTTTAAGGAACAGCTTAAAAAGAGAATCCTAATGTGATTTCTTTATAATGGGTGTGTTCCTTATCTTATCCTAGTGTCTAAACTCTTCTCCATGGCTGGACCCCCAAATAATATTCCTTTACGTGCTAAGGGGTATCTAGAGAGTGGGATAGGTTTAATAACTACCCTAACCCTAACACGTACCCTAACCCTAACCCCTACCCTAACCCTAACACATACCCTAATCCTAACCCGTACCCTAAACCGAGCCCTAACCCTAAAACTAACCCTAACCCTAACCCCTACCCTAACCCTAACACATACCCTAATCTTAACCCATACCCTAAACCGAGCCCTAACCCTAACACTAACCCTAACCCTAACCCTAACCCATACCCTACGCCGTATCCGGACCCCTCCCCGAACCCGTACCCTGAGCCGTACCCTAACCCTAACCCTAAGCCTAACCCTAACCCTAGGCTACCCTTGACTGCTTCTGCCTCCAATAGATTTCCTAAGCACTTGTGTTTTAAGGAACAGCTTAAAAAGAGAATCCTAATGTGATTTCTTTATAATGGGTGTGTTCCTTATCTTATCCTAGTGTCTAAACTCTTCTCCATGCCTGGACCCCCAAATAATATTCCTTTACGTGCTAAGCGGTATCTAGAGAGTGGGATAGGTTTAATAACTACCCTAACCCTAACGCGTACCCTAACCCTAACCCCTACCCTAACACGTACCCTTATCCTAACCCGTACCCTAAACCGAGCCCAAACCCTAACAGTACCCATAACCCAAACCCTAACCCATACCCTACGCCATAGCCGAACCCCTCCACGAACCTGTATCCTAAGCCGAACCCTAAGCCTAACCCTCACCCTAAGCCTAACCCTAGGCTACCCTTGACTGCTTCAGCCTGCAATAGATTTCCTGAGCACTACTGTTTTAAGGAAGTGGTTAAAAGAGAATCCTAATGTGACTTCTTTATAATGGGTGTGTTCCTTATCTTATCCTAGTTTCTAAACTCTTCTCCATGGCTCGACCCGCAAATAATATTCCTTTACGTGCTAAGGGTATCTAGAGAGTGGGATAGGTTTAATAACTACCGTAACCCTAACGCGTACCCTAACCCTAACCACTACCCTAACCCTAACAAGTACCCTAATCCTAACCCGTACCCTAAACCGAGCTCTAAAGCTAAAACTAACCCTAACCCTAACCCATACCCTACGCAGTACCCGAAGCCCTCCCCGAACCCGTACCCTAAGCCGTACCCTAACCCTAACCCTAAGCCTAACCCTAACCCTAGGCTACCCTTGACTGCTTCTGCCTCCAATAGATTTCCTAAGCACTAGTGTTTTAAGGAACAGCTTAAAAAGAGAATCCTAATGTGATTTCTTTATAATGGGTGTGTTCCTTATCTTATCCTAGTGTCTAAACTCTTCTCCATGGCTGGACGCCCAGATAATATTCCTTTACGTGCTAAGGGGTATCTAGAGAGTGGGATAGGTTTAATAACTACCCTAACCCTAACGCGTACCCTAACCCTAACCCCTACCCTAACCCTAACACGTACCCTAATCCTAACCCGTACCCTAAACCGAGCCCTAACCCTAACACTAACCCTAACCCTAACCCATACCCAACGATGTACCCGAACCCCTCCCCGAACCCGTACCCTAAGCCATAACCTAACCCTAACCCTAAGCCTAACCCTAACCCTAGGCTACCCTTGACTGCTTCTGCCTGCAATAGATTTCCTAAGCACTATTTTTTTAAGGAACAGCTTAAAAAGAGAATCCTAAGGTGATTTCTTTATAATGGGTGTGTTCCTTATCTTATCCTAGTGTCTAAACTCTTCTCCATGGGTGGACCCCCAAATAATATTACTTTACGTGCTAAGGGGTATCTAGAGAGTGGGATAGGTTTAATAACTACCGTAACCCTAACGCGTACCCTAACCCAAACCCCTACCCTAACCCTAACACGTACCCTAATCCTAACCCGTACCCTAACCCGAGCCCTAAAGCTAAAACTAACCCTCACCCTAACCCATACCCTACGCCGTACCAGAACCCCTCCCCGAACCCGTACCCTAAGCTGTACCCTAAGCCTAACCCTAAGGATAACCCTAACCCTAGGCTACCCTTGACTGCTTCTGCCTCCAATAGATTTCCTAAGCACTAGTGTTTGAAGGAACAGCTTAAAACGAGAATCCTAATGTGATTTCTTTATAATGGGTGTGTTCCTTATATTATCCTAGTGTCTAAACTCTTCTCCATGGCTGGACCCCCAAATAATATTACTTTACGTGCTAAGGGGTATCTAGAGAGTGGGATAGGTTTAATAACTACCGTAACCCTAACGCGTACCCTAACCCTAACCCCTACCCTAACCCTAACACGTACCCTAATCCTAACCCGTACCCTAAACCGAGCCCTAACCCTAACACTAACCCTAACCCTAACCCATACCCTACAATGTACCCGAACCCCTCCCCGAACCCGTAACCTAAGCCATACCCTAACCCAAACCCTAAGACTAACCCTAACCCTAGGCTACCCTTTACTGCTTCTGCCTCCAATAGATTTCCTAAGCACTATTGTTTTAAGGAACAGCTTAAAAAGAGAATCCTAAGGTGATTTCTTTATAATGGGTGTGTTCCTTATCTTATCCTAGTGTCTAATCTCTTCTCCATGGTTGGACCCCCAAATAATATTCCTTTACGTGCTAAGGGGTATCTAGAGAGTGGGATAGGTTTAATAACTACCCTAACCCTAACGCGTACCCTAACCCTAAACCCTACCCTAACCCTAACACGTACCCTAATCCTAACCCGTACCCTAATCCGAGCCCGAACCCTAACAGTAACCCTAAACCTAACCCTAACCCATACCCTACGCCATACACGAACCCCTCCCCGAACCCGTACCCTAAGCCGTACCCTAAGCCTAACGCTATGCCTAACCCTAACCCTAGGCTACCCTTGACTGCTTCTGCCTCCAATAGATTTCCTAAGCACTTGTGTTTTAAGGAACAGCTTAAAAAGAGAATCCTAATGCGATTTCTTTATAATGGGTGTGTTCCTTATCTTATCCTAGTGTCTAAACTCTTCTCCATGGCTGGACGCCCAGATAATATTCCTTTACGTGCTAAGGGGTATCTAGAGAGTGGGATAGGTTTAATAACTACCCTAACCCTAACGCGTACCCTAACCCTAACCCCTACCCTAACCCTAACACGTACCCTAATCCTAACCCGTACCCTAAACCGAGCCCTAACCCTAACACTAACCCTAACCCTAACCCATACCCAACGATGTACCCGAACCCCTCCCCGAACCCGTACCCTAAGCCATAACCTAACCCTAACCCTAAGCCTAACCCTAACCCTAGGCTACCCTTGACTGCTTCTGCCTGCAATAGATTTCCTAAGCACTATTTTTTTAAGGAACAGCTTAAAAAGAGAATCCTAAGGTGATTTCTTTATAATGGGTGTGTTCCTTATCTTATCCTAGTGTCTAAACTCTTCTCCATGGGTGGACCCCCAAATAATATTACTTTACGTGCTAAGGGGTATCTAGAGAGTGGGATAGGTTTAATAACTACCGTAACCCTAACACGTACCCTAACCCAAACCCCTACCCTAACCCTAACACGTACCCTAATCCTAACCCGTACCCTAAACCGAGCCCTAAAGCTAAAACTAACCCTCACCCTAACCCATACCCTACGCCGTACCCGAACCCCTCCCCGAACCCGTACCCTAAGCTGTACCCTAAGCCTAACCCTAAGGATAACCCTAACCCTAGGCTACCCTTGACTGCTTCTGCCGCCAATAGATTTCCTAAGCACTAGTGTTTGAAGGAACAGCTTAAAACGAGAATCCTAATGTGATTTCTTTATAATGGGTGTGTTCCTTATATTATCCTAGTGTCTAAACTCTTCTCCATGGCTGGACCCCCAAATAATATTACTTTACGTGCTAAGGGGTATCTAGAGAGTGGGATAGGTTTAATCACTACCGTAACCCTAACGCGTACCCTAACCCTAACCCCTACCCTAACCCTAACACGTACCCTAATCCTAACCCGTACCCTAAACCGAGCCCTAACCCTAACACTAACCCTAACCCTAACCCATACCCTACAATGTACCCGAACCCCTCCCCGAACCCGTACCTAAGCCATACCCTAACCCAAACCCTAAGACTAACCCTAACCCTAGGCTACCCTTTACTGCTTCTGCCTCAAATAGATTTCCTAAGCACTATTGTTTTAAGGAACAGCTTAAAAAGAGAATCCTAAGGTGATTTCTTTATAATGGGTGTGTTCCTTATCTTATCCTAGTGTCTAATCTCTTCTCCATGGTTGGACCCCCAAATAATATTCCTTTACGTGCTAAGGGGTATCTAGAGAGTGGGATAGGTTTAATAACTACTCTAACCCTAACGCGTACCCTAACCCTAAACCCTACCCTAACCCTAACACGTACCCTAATCCTAACCCGTACCCTAATCCGAGCCCGAACCCTAACAGTAACCCTAACCCTAACCCTAACCCATACCCTACGCCATACACGAACCCCTCCACGAACCCGTACCCTAAGCCGTACCCTAAGCCTAACGCTATGCCTAACCCTAACCCTAGGCTACCCTTGACTGCTTCTGCCTCCAATAGATTTCCTAAGCACTTGTGTTTTAAGGAACAGCTTAAAAAGAGAATCCTAATGTGATTTCTTTATAATGGGTGTGTTCCTTATCTTATCCTAGTGTCTAAACTCTTCTCCATGGCTGGACGCCCAGATAATATTCCTTTACGTGCTAAGGGGTATCTAGAGAGTGGGATAGGTTTAATAACTACCCTAACCCTAACGTGTACCCTAACCCTAACCCCTACCCTAACCCTAACACGTACCCTAATCCTAACCCGTACCCTAAACCGAGCCCTAACCCTAACACTAACCCTAACCCTAACCCATACCCAACGATGTACCCGAACCCCTCCCCGAACCCGTACCCTAAGCCATAACCTAACCCTAACCCTAAGCCTAAACCTAACCCTAGGCTACCCTTGACTGCTTCTGCCTGAAATAGATTTCCTAAGCACTATTTTTTTAAGGAACAGCTTAAAAAGAGAATCCTAAGGTGATTTCTTTATAATGGGTGTGTTCCTTATCTTATCCTAGTGTCTAAACTCTTCTCCATGGGTGGACCCCCAAATAATATTACTTTACGTGCTAAGGGGTATCTAGAGAGTGGGATAGGTTTAATAACTACCGTAACCCTAACGCGTACCCTAACCCAAACCCCTACCCTAACCCTAACACGTACCCTAATCCTAACCCGTACCCTAACCCGAGCCCTAAAGCTAAAACTAACCCTCACCCTAACCCATACCCTACGCCGTACCCGAACCCCTCCCCGAACCCGTACCCTAAGCTGTACCCTAAGCCTAACCCTAAGGATAACCCTAACCCTAGGCTACCCTTGACTGCTTCTGCCTCCAATAGATTTCCTAAGCACTAGTGTTTGAAGGAACAGCTTAAAACGAGAATCCTAATGTGATTTCTTTATAATGGGTGTGTTCCTTATATTATCCTAGTGTCTAAACTCTTCTCCATGGCTGGACCCCCAAATAATATTACTTTACGTGCTAAGGGGTATCTAGAGAGTGGGATAGGTTTAATAACTACCGTAACCCTAACGCGTACCCTAACCCTAACCCCTACCCTAACCCTAACACGTACCCTAATCCTAACCCGTACCCTAAACCGAGCCCTAACCCTAACACTAACCCTAACCCTAACCCATACCCTACAATGTACCCGAACCCCTCCCCGAACCCGTAACCTAAGCCATACCCTAACCCAAACCCTAAGACTAACCCTAACCCTAGGCTACCCTTTACTGCTTCTGCCTCCAATAGATTTCCTAAGCACTTGTGTTTTAAGGAACAGCTTAAAAAGAGAATCCTAAGGTGATTTCTTTATAATGGGTGTGTTCCTTATCTTATCCTAGTGTCTAATCTCTTCTCCATGGTTGGACCCCCAAATAATATTCCTTTACGTGCTAAGGGGTATCTAGAGAGTGGGATAGGTTTAATAACTACCCTAACCCTAACGCGTACCCTAACCCTAAACCCTACCCTAACCCTAACACGTACCCTAATCCTAACCCGTACCCTAATCCGAGCCCGAACCCTAACAGTAACCCTAACCCTAACCCTAACCCATACCCTACGCCATACACGAACCCCTCCCCGAACCCGTACCCTAAGCCGTACCCTAAGCCTAACGCTATGCCTAACCCTAACCCTAGGCTACCCTTGACTGCTTCTGCCTCCAATAGATTTCCTAAGCACTTGTGTTTTAAGGAACAGCTTAAAAAGAGAATCCTAATGCGATTTCTTTATAATGGGTGTGTTCCTTATCTTATCCTAGTGTCTAAACTCTTCTCCATGGCTGGACGCCCAGATAATATTCCTTTACGTGCTAAGGGGTATCTAGAGAGTGGGATAGGTTTAATAACTACCCTAACCCTAACGCGTACCCTAACCCTAACCCCTACCCTAACCCTAACACGTACCCTAATCCTAACCCGTACCCTAAACCGAGCCCTAACCCTAACACTAACCCTAACCCTAACCCATACCCAACGATGTACCCGAACCCCTCCCCGAACCCGTACCCTAAGCCATAACCTAACCCTAACCCTAAGCCTAACCCTAACCCTAGGCTACCCTTGACTGCTTCTGCCTGCAATAGATTTCCTAAGCACTATTTTTTTAAGGAACAGCTTAAAAAGAGAATCCTAAGGTGATTTCTTTATAATGGGTGTGTTCCTTATCTTATCCTAGTGTCTAAACTCTTCTCCATGGGTGGACCCCCAAATAATATTACTTTACGTGCTAAGGGGTATCTAGAGAGTGGGATAGGTTTAATAACTACCGTAACCCTAACGCGTACCCTAACCCAAACCCCTACCCTAACCCTAACACGTACCCTAATCCTAACCCGTACCCTAAACCGAGCCCTAAAGCTAAAACTAACCCTCACCCTAACCCATACCCTACGCCGTACCCGAACCCCTCCCCGAACCCGTACCCTAAGCTGTACCCTAAGCCTAACCCTAAGGATAACCCTAACCCTAGGCTACCCTTGACTGCTTCTGCCGCCAATAGATTTCCTAAGCACTAGTGTTTGAAGGAACAGCTTAAAACGAGAATCCTAATGTGATTTCTTTATAATGGGTGTGTTCCTTATATTATCCTAGTGTCTAAACTCTTCTCCATGGCTGGACCCCCAAATAATATTACTTTACGTGCTAAGGGGTATCTAGAGAGTGGGATAGGTTTAATAACTACCGTAACCCTAACGCGTACCCTAACCCTAACCCCTACCCTAACCCTAACACGTACCCTAATCCTAACCCGTACCCTAAACCGAGCCCTAACCCTAACACTAACCCTAACCCTAACCCATACCCTACAATGTACCCGAACCCCTCCCCGAACCCGTACCTAAGCCATACCCTAACCCAAACCCTAAGACTAACCCTAACCCTAGGCTACCCTTTACTGCTTCTGCCTCAAATAGATTTCCTAAGCACTATTGTTTTAAGGAACAGCTTAAAAAGAGAATCCTAAGGTGATTTCTTTATAATGGGTGTGTTCCTTATCTTATCCTAGTGTCTAATCTCTTCTCCATGGTTGGACCCCCAAATAATATTCCTTTACGTGCTAAGGGGTATCTAGAGAGTGGGATAGGTTTAATAACTACTCTAACCCTAACGCGTACCCTAACCCTAAACCCTACCCTAACCCTAACACGTACCCTAATCCTAACCCGTACCCTAATCCGAGCCCGAACCCTAACAGTAACCCTAACCCTAACCCTAACCCATACCCTACGCCATACACGAACCCCTCCACGAACCCGTACCCTAAGCCGTACCCTAAGCCTAACGCTATGCCTAACCCTAACCCTAGGCTACCCTTGACTGCTTCTGCCTCCAATAGATTTCCTAAGCACTTGTGTTTTAAGGAACAGCTTAAAAAGAGAATCCTAATGTGATTTCTTTATAATGGGTGTGTTCCTTATCTTATCCTAGTGTCTAAACTCTTCTCCATGGCTGGACGCCCAGATAATATTCCTTTACGTGCTAAGGGGTATCTAGAGAGTGGGATAGGTTTAATAACTACCCTAACCCTAACGTGTACCCTAACTCTAACCCCTACCCTAACCCTAACACGTACCCTAATCCTAACCCGTACCCTAAACCGAGCCCTAACCCTAACACTAACCCTAACCCTAACCCATACCCAACGATGTACCCGAACCCCTCCCCGAACCCGTACCCTAAGCCATAACCTAACCCTAACCCTAAGCCTAAACCTAACCCTAGGCTACCCTTGACTGCTTCTGCCTGAAATAGATTTCCTAAGCACTATTTTTTTAAGGAACAGCTTAAAAAGAGAATCCTAAGGTGATTTCTTTATAATGGGTGTGTTCCTTATCTTATCCTAGTGTCTAAACTCTTCTCCATGGGTGGACCCCCAAATAATATTACTTTACGTGCTAAGGGGTATCTAGAGAGTGGGATAGGTTTAATAACTACCGTAACCCTAACGCGTACCCTAACCCAAACCCCTACCCTAACCCTAACACGTACCCTAATCCTAACCCGTACCCTAACCCGAGCCCTAAAGCTAAAACTAACCCTCACCCTAACCCATACCCTACGCCGTACCCGAACCCCTCCCCGAACCCGTACCCTAAGCTGTACCCTAAGCCTAACCCTAAGGATAACCCTAACCCTAGGCTACCCTTGACTGCTTCTGCCTCCAATAGATTTCCTAAGCACTAGTGTTTGAAGGAACAGCTTAAAACGAGAATCCTAATGTGATTTCTTTATAATGGGTGTGTTCCTTATATTATCCTAGTGTCTAAACTCTTCTCCATGGCTGGACCCCCAAATAATATTACTTTACGTGCTAAGGGGTATCTAGAGAGTGGGATAGGTTTCATAACTACCCTAACCCTAATGCGTACACTAACTCTAACCCCTACCCTAACCCTAACACGTACCCTAATCCTAACCCGTACCCTAAACCGAGCCCTAACCCTAACACTAACCCTAACCCTAACCCTAACCCATACCCTACGCCGTACCTAAACCCCTCCCCGAACCCGTACCCTAAGCCGTACCCTAAGCCTAACCCTAAGCCTAACCCTAAGCCTAGGCTACCCTTTACTGCTTCTGCCTCCAATAGATTTCCTAAGCACTAGTGTTTTAAGGAACAGCTTAAAAAGAGAATCCTAATGTGATTTCTTTATAATGGGTGTGTTCCTTATCTTATCCTAGTGTCTAAACTCTTCTCCATGGCTGGACCCCCAAATAATATTCCTTTACGTGCTAAGGGGTATCTAGAGAGTGGGATAGGTTTAATAACTACCCTAACCCTAACACGTACCCTAACCCTAACCCCTACCCTAACCCTAACACATACCCTAATCCTAACCCATACCCTAAACCGAGCCCTAACCCTAAAACTAACCCTAACCCTAACCCCTACCCTAACCCTAACACATACCCTAATCTTAACCCATACCCTAAACCGAGCCCTAACCCTAACACTAACCCTAACCCTAACCCTAACCCATACCCTACGCCGTATCCGGACCCCTCCCCGAACCCGTACCCTGAGCCGTACCCTAACCCTAACCCTAAGCCTAACCCTAACCCTAGGCTACCCTTGACTGCTTCTGCCTCCAATAGATTTCCTAAGCACTTGTGTTTTAAGGAACAGCTTAAAAAGAGAATCCTAATGTGATTTCTTTATAATGGGTGTGTTCCTTATCTTATCCTAGTGTCTAAACTCTTCTCCATGCCTGGACCCCCAAATAATATTCCTTTACGTGCTAAGCGGTATCTAGAGAGTGGGATAGGTTTAATAACTACCCTAACCCTAACGCGTACCCTAACCCTAACCCCTACCCTAACACGTACCCTTATCCTAACCCGTACCCTAAACCGAGCCCAAACCCTAACAGTACCCATAACCCAAACCCTAACCCATACCCTACGCCATAGCCGAACCCCTCCACGAACCTGTATCCTAAGCCGAACCCTAAGCCTAACCCTCACCCTAAGCCTAACCCTAGGCTACCCTTGACTGCTTCAGCCTGCAATAGATTTCCTGAGCACTACTGTTTTAAGGAAGTGGTTAAAAAGAGAATCCTAATGTGACTTCTTTATAATGGGTGTGTTCCTTATCTTATCCTAGTTTCTAAACTCTTCTCCATGGCTCGACCCGCAAATAATATTCCTTTACGTGCTAAGGGGTATCTAGAGAGTGGGATAGGTTTAATAACTACCGTAACCCTAACGCGTACCCTAACCCTAACCACTACCCTAACCCTAACAAGTACCCTAATCCTATCCCGTACCCTAAACCGAGCTCTAAAGCTAAAACTAACCCTAACCCTAACCCATACCCTACGCAGTACCCGAAGCCCTCCCCGAACCCGTACCCTAAGCCGTACCCTAACCCTAACCCTAAGCCTAACCCTAACCCTAGGCTACCCTTGACTGCTTCTGCCTCCAATAGATTTCCTAAGCACTAGTGTTTTAAGGAACAGCTTAAAAAGAGAATCCTAATGTGATTTCTTTATAATGGGTGTGTTCCTTATCTTATCCTAGTGTCTAAACTCTTCTCCATGGCTGGACCCCCAAATAATATTCCTTTACGTGCTAAGGGGTATCTAGAGAGTGGGATAGGTTTAATAACTACCCTAAACCTAAAGCGTACCCTAACCCTAACCCCTACCCTAACCCTAACACGTACCCTAATCCTAACCCGTACCCTAACCCGAGCCCTAACCCTAACAATAACCCTAACCCTAACCCTAACCCATACCCTACGCCGTACCCGAACCCCTCCCCGAACCCATACCCTAAGCCGTACCCTAAGCCTAACCCTAATGATAACCCTAACCCTAGGCTACCCTTGACTGCTTCTGCCTCCAATAGATTTCCTAAGCACTAGTGTTTGAAGGAACAGCTTAAAACGAGAATCCTAATGTGATTTCTTTATAATGGGTGTATTCCTTATATTATCCTAGTGTCTAAACTCTTCTCCATGGCTGGACCCCCAAATAATATTACTTTACGTGCTAAGGGGTATCTAGAGAGTGGGATAGGTTTCATAACTACCCTAACCCTAACGCGTACCCTAACCCTAACCCCTACCCTAACCCTAACACGTACCCTAATCCTAACCCGTACCCTAAACCGAGCCCTAACCCTAACACTAACCCTAACCCTAACCCATACCCTACGATGTACCCGAACCCCTCCCCGAACCCGTAACCTAAGCCATACCCTAACCCTAACCCTAAGCCTAACCCTAACCCTAGGCTACCCTTGACAGCTTCTGCCTCCAATAGATTTCCTAAGCACTATTTTTTTAAGGAACAGCTTAAAAAGAGAATCCTAAGGTGATTTCTTTATAATGGGTGTGTTCCTTATCTTATCCTAGTGTCTAAACTCTTCTCCATGGCTGGACCCCCAAATAATATTCCTTTACGTGCTAAGGGGTATCTAGAGAGTGGGATAGGTTTAATAACTACCGTAACCCTAACGCGTACCCTAACCCTAACACGTACCCTAATCCTAACCCGTACCCTAAAACGAGCTCTAAAACTAAAACTAACCCTAACCCTAACCCATACAATACGCCGTACCCGAAGCCCTCCCCGAACCCGTACCCTAAGCCGTACCCTAACCCTAACCCTAAGCCTAACCCTAACCCTAGGCTACCCATGACTGCTTCTGCCTCCAATAGATTTCCTAAGCACTAGTGTTTGAAGGAACAGCTTAAAACGAGAATCCTAATGTGATTTCTTTATAATGGGTGTGTTCCTTATATTATCCTAGTGTCTAAACACTTCTCCATGGCTGGACCCCCAAATAATATTACTTTACGTGCTAAGGGGTATCTAGAGAGTGGGATAGGTTTAATAACTATCCTAAACCTAACGCGTACCCTAACCCTAACCCCTACCCTAACCCTAACACGTACCCTAATCCTAACCCGTACCCTAAACCGAGCCCTAACCCTAACACTAACCCTAACCCTAACCCTAACCCATACCATACGCCGTACCCGAACCCCTCCCCGAACCGGTACCCTAAGCCGTACCCTAAGCCTAACACTCACCCTAAGCCTAACCCTAGGCTACCCTTGACTGCTTCTGCCTCCAATAGATTTCCTAAGCACTTGTGTTTTAAGGAACAGCTTAAAAAGAGAATCCTAATGTGATTTCTTTATAATGGGTGTGTTCCTTATCTTATCCTAGTGTCTAAACTCTTCTCCATGGCTGGACCCCCAAATAATATTCCTTTACGTGCTAAGGGGTATCTAGAGAGTGGGATAGGTTTAATAACTACCCTAACCCTAACGCGTACCCTAACCCTAACCCCTACCCTAACCCTAACACGTACCCTTATCCTAACCCGTACCCTAAACCGAGCCCGAACCCTAACAGTACCCATAACCCAAACCCTAACCCATACCCTACGCCATAGCCGAAACCCTCCACGAACCTGTATCCTAAGCCGAACCCTAAGCCTAACCCTCACCCTAAGCCTAACCCTAGGCTACCCTTGACTGCTTCAGCCTGCAATAGATTTCATGAGCACTACTGTTTTAAGGAAGTGGTTGAAAAGAGAATCCTAATGTGACTTCTTTATAATGGGTGTGTTCCTTATCTTATCCTAGTTTCTAAACTCTTCTCCATGGCTGGACGCCCAAATAATATTCGTTTACGTGCTAAGGGGTATCTAGAGAGTGGGATAGGTTTAATAACTACCCTAACCCTAACGCGTACCCTAACCCTAACCCCTACCCTAACCCTAACACGTACCCTAATACTAACCCGTACCCCAAACCGAGCCCTAACCCTAACACTAACCCTAACCCTAACCCATACCCTACGCCGTACCCGAACCCCTCCCCTAACCCGTACCCGAAGCCGTACCCTAAGCCTAACCCTAACCCTAGGCTACCATTGACTGCTTCTGACTCCAATAGATTTCCTAAGCACTAGTGTTTTAAGGAACACCTTAAAAAGAGAATCCTAATGTGATTTCTTTATAATGGGTGTGTTCCTTATCTTATCCTAGTGTCTAAACTCTTCTCCATGGCTGGACCCCCAAATAATATTCCTTTACGTGCTAAGGGGTATCTAGAGAGTGGGATAGCTTTAATAACTATCCTAACTCTAACGCGTACCCTAACCCTAACACCTACCCTAACCCTAACACGTACCCTTATCCTAAACTGTACCCTAAACGGACCCCAAACCCTAACACTAACCCTAACCCTAACCCTAACCCATACCCTACGCCGTACCCAATACCCTCCCCGAACCCGTACCCTAAGCCGTACCCTAAGCCTAACCCTAAGCCTAACCCTAACCCTAAGCTACCCTTGACTGCTTCTGCCTCCAATAGATTTCCTAAGCACTAGTGTTTTAAGGAACAGCTTAAAAAGAGAATCCTAATGTCATTTCTTTATAATGGGTGTGTTCCTTATCTTATCTTAGTGTCTAAACTCTTCTCCATGGCTGGACCCCCAAATAATATTCCTTTACGTGCTAAGGGGTATCTAGAGAGTGGGATAGGTTTAATAACTATCCTAACCCTAACGCGTACCGCAACCCTAACCACTACCCTAACCCCAACACGTACCCTAATCCTAACTCGTACCCTAAACCGAGCCCTAACCCTTACCCTAACCCTAACCCTAACCCATACCCTACGCCGTACCCGAAACCCTCCCCGAACCCGTACCCTAAGCCGTACCCTAAGCCTAACCCTAAGCCTAACCCTAACCCTAGGCTACCCTTGACTGCTTCTGCCTCCAATAGATTTCCTAAGCACTAGTGTTTGAAGGATCAGCTTAAAACGAGAATCCTAATGTGATTTCTTTATAATGGGTGTGTTCCTTATATTATCCTAGTGTCTAAACTCTTCTCCATGGCTGGACCCCGAAATAATATTACTTTACGTGCTAAGCGGTATCTAGAGAGTGGGATAGGTTTAATAACTCCCCTAACCCTAACGCGTACCCTAACCCTAACCCCTACCCTAACCCTAACACGTACCCTAATCCTAACCCGTACCCTAAACCGAGCCCTAACCCTAACACTAACCCTAACCCTAACCCTAACCCATACCCTACGCCGTACCCGAACCCCTCCCCGAACCGGTACCCTAAGCCGTACCCTAAGCCTAACCCTCACCCTAAGCCTAACCCTAGGCTACCCTTGACTGCTTCTGCCTCCAATAGATTTCCTAAGCACTTGTGTTTTAAGGAACAGCTTAAAAAGAGAATCCTAATGTGATTTCTTTATAATGGGTGTGTTCCTTATCTTATCCTAGTGTCTAAACTCTTCTCCACGGCTGGACCCCCAAATAATATTACTTTACGTGCTAAGGGGTATCTAGAGAGTGGGATAGGTTTAATAACTACCCTAACCCTAACGCGTACCCTAACCCTAACCACTACCCTAACCCTAACATGTACCCGTATCCTAACCCGTACCCTAAACCGAGCCCGAACCCTAACACTAACCCTAACCCTAACCCTAACCCATACCCTACGCCATAGCCGAACCCCTCCACGAACCTGTATCCTAAGCCGAACCCTAAGCCTAACCCTACCCCTAAGCCTGACCCTAGGCTACCCTTGACTGCTTCAGCCTGCAATAGATTTCCTGAGCACTACTGTTTTAAGGAAGTGGTTAAAAAGAGAATCCTAATGTGACTTCTTTATAATGGGTGTGTTCCTTATCTTATCCTAGTTTCTAAACTCTTCTCCATGGCTGGACCCCCAAATAATATTCGTTTACGTGCTAAGGGGTATCTAGAGAGTGGGATAGGTTTAATAACTACCCTAACCCTAACGTGTACCCTAACCCTAACCCCTACCCTAACCCTAACACGTACCCTAATCCTAACCCGTACCCTAAACCGAGCCCTAACCCTAACCCTAACCCTAACCCTAACCCATACCCTACGCCGTACCCGAAACCCTCCCCGAACCCGTACCCTAAGCCGTACCCTAAGCCTAACCCTAACCCTAGGCTACCCTTGACTGCTTCTGCCTCCAATAGATTTCCTAAGCACTAGTGTTTTAAGGAACAGCTTAAAAAGTGAATCCTAATGTGATTTCTTTATAATGGATGTGTTCCTTATCCTATCCTAGTGTCTAAACTCTTCTCCATGGCTGGACCCCCAAATAATATTCCTTTACGTGCTAAGGGGTATCTAGAGAGTGGGATAGGTTTAATAACTACCCTAACCCTAACACGTACCCTAACCCTAACACCCACCCTAACCCTAACACGTACACTAATCCTTACCCATACCCTAAACCGAGCCCTAACCCTAACACTAACTCTAACCCTTACCCTAACACATACCCTACGCCATACCCGAACCCGAAGCCGAAACCTTACCCTAAGCCGTAACCTAACCCTAACCCTAACCCTAACCCTAAGCTACCCTTGACTGCTTCTGCCTCCAATAATTTTCTTAAGCACTAGTGTTTTAAGGAACAGCTTAAAAAGAGGATCGTAATGTGATTTCTTTATAATGGGTGTGTTCCTTATCTTGTCCTAGTGTCTAAACTCTTCTGCATGGCTGGACCCACAAATAATATTCCTTGACGTGGTAAGCGGTATCGAGAGAGTGGGATAGGTTTAATAACTACCCTAAACCTAACGCGTACCCTAACCCGAACCACTTCGCTAACCCTAACACGTACACTAATCCTAACCCATACCCTAAACCGAGCCCTAACCCTAACCCTAACCCTAACCCAAACCCTACGCCGTTCCCGAAACCCTCCCCGAACCCGTATCCTAAGCCGTACCCTAACCCTAACCCTAAGCCTAACCCTAAACCTAGGCTACCCTTGACTGCTTCTTCCTGCAATAGATTTCGTAAGCACTAGTGTTTTAAGGAACAGCTTAAAAAGAGAATCCTAAGGTGATTTCTTTATAACGGGTGTGTTCCTTATCTTATCCTAGTGACTAAACTCTTCTCCATGGCTGGACCACCAAATAATATTCCTTTACGTGCTAAGGGGTATCTAGAGAGTGGGATAGGTTTAATAACTACCCTAACCCTAACGCGTACCCTAACCCTAACCCCTACCCTAACCCTAACACGTACCCTAATCCTAACACGTACCCTAAACCGAGCCCTAACCCTAACACTAACCCTAACCCTAACCCATACCCTACGATGTACCCGAACTCCTCCGCGAACCCGTAACCTAAGCCATACCCTAACCCAAACCCTAAGCCTAACCCTAACCCTAGGCTACCCTTGACTGCTTCTGCCTCCAATAGATTTCCTAAGCACTAGTGTTTTAAGGAACAGCTTAAAAAGAGAATCCTAAGGTGATTTCTTTATAATGGGTGTGTTCCTTATCTTATCCTAGTGTCTAAACTCTTCTCCATGGTTGGACCCCCAAATAATATTACTTTACGTGCTAAGGGGTATCTAGAGAGTGGGATAGGTTTAATAACTACCCTAACCCTAACGCGTACCCTAACCCTAAACCCTACCCTAACCCTAACACGTACCCTAATCCTAACCCGTACCCTAAACCGAGCCCTAACCCTAACACTAACCCTAACCCTAACCCTAACCCATACCCTACGCCATACCCGAACCCCTCCCCGAACCCGTACCCTAAGCCGTACCCTAAGCCTAACCCTAAGCCTAACCCTAACCCTAGGCTACCCTTTACTGCTTCTGCCTCCAATAGATTTCCTAAGCACTAGTGTTTGAAGGAACAGCTTAAAACGAGAATCCTAATGTGATTTCTTTATAATGGGTGTGTTCCTTATATTATCCTAGTGTCTAAACTCTTCTCCATGGCTGGACCCCCAAATAATATTACTTTACGTGCTAAGGCGTATCTAGAGAGTGGGATAGGTTTAATAACTACCGTAACCCTAACGCGTACCCTAACCCTAACCCCTACCCTAACCCTAACACGTACCCTAATCCTAACCCGTACCCTAAACCGAGCCCTAACCCTAACACTAACCCTAACCCTAACCCATACCCTACAATGTACCCGAACCCCTCCCCGAAGCCGTAACCTAAGCCATACCCTAACCCAAACCCTAAGACTAACCCTAACCCTAGGCTACCCTTTACTGCTTCTGCCTCCAATAGATTTCCTAAGCACTATTGTTTTAAGGAACAGCTTAAAAAGAGAATCCTAAGGTGATTTCTTTATAATGGGTGTGTTCCTTATCTTACCCTAGTGTCTAATCTCTTCTCCATGGTTGGACCCCCAAATAATATTCCTTTACGTGCTAAGGGGTATCTAGAGAGTGGGATAGGTTTAATAACTACCGTAACCCTAACGCGTACCCTAACCCTAACCCCTACCCTTACCCTAACACGTACCCTAATCCTAACCCATACCCTAAACCGAGCCCTAACCCTAACACTAACCCTAACCCTAACCCATACCCAACGATGTACCCGAACCCCTCCCCGAACCCGTACCCTAAGCCATAACCTAACCCTAACCCTAAGCCTAAACCTAACCCTAGGCTACCCTTGACTGCTTCTGCCTGAAATAGATTTCCTAAGCACTATTTTTTTAAGGAACAGCTTAAAAAGAGAATCCTAAGGTGATTTCTTTATAATGGGTGTGTTCCTTATCTTATCCTAGTGTCTAAACTCTTCTCCATGGGTGGACCCCCAAATAATATTACTTTACGTGCTAAGGGGTATCTAGAGAGTGGGATAGGTTTAATAACTACCGTAACCCTAACGCGTACCCTAACCCAAACCCCTACCCTAACCCTAACACGTACCCTAATCCTAACCCGTACCCTAACCCGAGCCCTAAAGCTAAAACTAACCCTCACCCTAACCCATACCCTACGCCGTACCCGAACCCCTCCCCGAACCCGTACCCTAAGCTGTACCCTAAGCCTAACCCTAAGGATAACCCTAACCCTAGGCTACCCTTGACTGCTTCTGCCTCCAATAGATTTCCTAAGCACTAGTGTTTGAAGGAACAGCTTAAAACGAGAATCCTAATGTGATTTCTTTATAATGGGTGTGTTCCTTATATTATCCTAGTGTCTAAACTCTTCTCCATGGCTGGACCCCCAAATAATATTACTTTACGTGCTAAGGGGTATCTAGAGAGTGGGATAGGTTTCATAACTACCCTAACCCTAACGCGTACACTAACTCTAACCCCTACCCTAACCCTAACACGTACCCTAATCCTAACCCGTACCCTAAACCGAGCCCTAACCCTAACACTAACCCTAACCCTAACCCTAACCCATACCCTACGCCGTACCTAAACCCCTCCCCGAACCCGTACCCTAAGCCGTACCCTAAGCCTAACCCTAAGCCTAACCCTAAGCCTAGGCTACCCTTTACTGCTTCTGCCTACAATAGATTTCCTAAGCACTAGTGTTTTAAGGAACAGCTTAAAAAGAGAATCCTAATGTGATTTCTTTATAATGGGTGTGTTCCTTATCTTATCCTAGTGTCTAAACTCTTCTCCATGGCTGGACCCCCAAATAATATTCCTTTACGTGCTAAGGGGTATCTAGAGAGTGGGATAGGTTTAATAACTACCCTAACCCTAACACGTACCCTAACCCTAACCCCTACCCTAACCCTAACACATACCCTAATCCTAACCCGTACCCTAAACCGAGCCCTAACCCTAAAACTAACCCTAACCCTAACCCCTACCCTAACCCTAACACATACCCTAATCTTAACCCATACCCTAAACCGAGCCCTAACCCTAACACTAACCCTAACCCTAACCCTAACCCATACCCTACGCCGTATCCGGACCCCTCCCCGAACCCGTACCCTGAGCCGTACCCTAACCCTAACCCTAAGCCTAACCCTAACCCTAGGCTACCCTTGACTGCTTCTGCCTCCAATAGATTTCCTAAGCACTTGTGTTTTAAGGAACAGCTTAAAAAGAGAATCCTAATGTGATTTCTTTATAATGGGTGTGTTCCTTATCTTATCCTAGTGTCTAAACTCTTCTCCATGCCTGGACCCCCAAATAATATTCCTTTACGTGCTAAGCGGTATCTAGAGAGTGGGATAGGTTTAATAACTACCCTAACCCTAACGCGTACCCTAACCCTAACCCCTACCCTAACACGTACCCTTATCCTAACCCGTACCCTAAACCGAGCCCAAACCCTAACAGTACCCATAACCCAAACCCTAACCCATACCCTACGCCATAGCCGAACCCCTCCACGAACCTGTATCCTAAGCCGAACCCTAAGCCTAACCCTCACCCTAAGCCTAACCCTAGGCTACCCTTGACTGCTTCAGCCTGCAATAGATTTCCTGAGCACTACTGTTTTAAGGAAGTGGTTAAAAAGAGAATCCTAATGTGACTTCTTTATAATGGGTGTGTTCCTTATCTTATCCTAGTTTCTAAACTCTTCTCCATGGCTCGACCCGCAAATAATATTCCTTTACGTGCTAAGGGGTATCTAGAGAGTGGGATAGGTTTAATAACTACCGTAACCCTAACGCGTACCCTAACCCTAACCACTACCCTAACCCTAACAAGTACCCTAATCCTAACCCGTACCCTAAACCGAGCTCTAAAGCTAAAACTAACCCTAACCCTAACCCATACCCTACGCAGTACCCGAAGCCCTCCCCGAACCCGTACCCTAAGCCGTACCCTAACCCTAACCCTAAGCCTAACCCTAACCCTAGGCTACCCTTGACTGCTTCTGCCTCCAATAGATTTCCTAAGCACTAGTGTTTTAAGGAACAGCTTAAAAAGAGAATCCTAATGTGATTTCTTTATAATGGGTGTGTTCCTTATCTTATCCTAGTGTCTAAACTCTTCTCCATGGCTGGACGCCCAGATAATATTCCTTTACGTGCTAAGGGGTATCTAGAGAGTGGGATAGGTTTAATAACTACCCTAACCCTAACGCGTACCCTAACCCTAACCCCTACCCTAACCCTAACACGTACCCTAATCCTAACCCGTACCCTAAACCGAGCCCTAACCCTAACACTAACCCTAACCCTAACCCATACCCAACGATGTACCCGAACCCCTCCCCGAACCCGTACCCTAAGCCATAACCTAACCCTAACCCTAAGCCTAACCCTAACCCTAGGCTACCCTTGACTGCTTCTGCCTGCAATAGATTTCCTAAGCACTATTTTTTTAAGGAACAGCTTAAAAAGAGAATCCTAAGGTGATTTCTTTATAATGGGTGTGTTCCTTATCTTATCCTAGTGTCTAAACTCTTCTCCATGGGTGGACCCCCAAATAATATTACTTTACGTGCTAAGGGGTATCTAGAGAGTGGGATAGGTTTAATAACTACCGTAACCCTAACGCGTACCCTAACCCAAACCCCTACCCTAACCCTAACACGTACCCTAATCCTAACCCGTACCCTAACCCGAGCCCTAAAGCTAAAACTAACCCTCACCCTAACCCATACCCTACGCCGTACCAGAACCCCTCCCCGAACCCGTACCCTAAGCTGTACCCTAAGCCTAACCCTAAGGATAACCCTAACCCTAGGCTACCCTTGACTGCTTCTGCCTCCAATAGATTTCCTAAGCACTAGTGTTTGAAGGAACAGCTTAAAACGAGAATCCTAATGTGATTTCTTTATAATGGGTGTGTTCCTTATATTATCCTAGTGTCTAAACTCTTCTCCATGGCTGGACCCCCAAATAATATTACTTTACGTGCTAAGGGGTATCTAGAGAGTGGGATAGGTTTAATAACTACCGTAACCCTAACGCGTACCCTAACCCTAACCCCTACCCTAACCCTAACACGTACCCTAATCCTAACCCGTACCCTAAACCGAGCCCTAACCCTAACACTAACCCTAACCCTAACCCATACCCTACAATGTACCCGAACCCCTCCCCGAACCCGTAACCTAAGCCATACCCTAACCCAAACCCTAAGACTAACCCTAACCCTAGGCTACCCTTTACTGCTTCTGCCTCCAATAGATTTCCTAAGCACTATTGTTTTAAGGAACAGCTTAAAAAGAGAATCCTAAGGTGATTTCTTTATAATGGGTGTGTTCCTTATCTTATCCTAGTGTCTAATCTCTTCTCCATGGTTGGACCCCCAAATAATATTCCTTTACGTGCTAAGGGGTATCTAGAGAGTGGGATAGGTTTAATAACTACCCTAACCCTAACGCGTACCCTAACCCTAAACCCTACCCTAACCCTAACACGTACCCTAATCCTAACCCGTACCCTAATCCGAGCCCGAACCCTAACAGTAACCCTAAACCTAACCCTAACCCATACCCTACGCCATACACGAACCCCTCCCCGAACCCGTACCCTAAGCCGTACCCTAAGCCTAACGCTATGCCTAACCCTAACCCTAGGCTACCCTTGACTGCTTCTGCCTCCAATAGATTTCCTAAGCACTTGTGTTTTAAGGAACAGCTTAAAAAGAGAATCCTAATGCGATTTCTTTATAATGGGTGTGTTCCTTATCTTATCCTAGTGTCTAAACTCTTCTCCATGGCTGGACGCCCAGATAATATTCCTTTACGTGCTAAGGGGTATCTAGAGAGTGGGATAGGTTTAATAACTACCCTAACCCTAACGCGTACCCTAACCCTAACCCCTACCCTAACCCTAACACGTACCCTAATCCTAACCCGTACCCTAAACCGAGCCCTAACCCTAACACTAACCCTAACCCTAACCCATACCCAACGATGTACCCGAACCCCTCCCCGAACCCGTACCCTAAGCCATAACCTAACCCTAACCCTAAGCCTAACCCTAACCCTAGGCTACCCTTGACTGCTTCTGCCTGCAATAGATTTCCTAAGCACTATTTTTTTAAGGAACAGCTTAAAAAGAGAATCCTAAGGTGATTTCTTTATAATGGGTGTGTTCCTTATCTTATCCTAGTGTCTAAACTCTTCTCCATGGGTGGACCCCCAAATAATATTACTTTACGTGCTAAGGGGTATCTAGAGAGTGGGATAGGTTTAATAACTACCGTAACCCTAACACGTACCCTAACCCAAACCCCTACCCTAACCCTAACACGTACCCTAATCCTAACCCGTACCCTAAACCGAGCCCTAAAGCTAAAACTAACCCTCACCCTAACCCATACCCTACGCCGTACCCGAACCCCTCCCCGAACCCGTACCCTAAGCTGTACCCTAAGCCTAACCCTAAGGATAACCCTAACCCTAGGCTACCCTTGACTGCTTCTGCCGCCAATAGATTTCCTAAGCACTAGTGTTTGAAGGAACAGCTTAAAACGAGAATCCTAATGTGATTTCTTTATAATGGGTGTGTTCCTTATATTATCCTAGTGTCTAAACTCTTCTCCATGGCTGGACCCCCAAATAATATTACTTTACGTGCTAAGGGGTATCTAGAGAGTGGGATAGGTTTAATCACTACCGTAACCCTAACGCGTACCCTAACCCTAACCCCTACCCTAACCCTAACACGTACCCTAATCCTAACCCGTACCCTAAACCGAGCCCTAACCCTAACACTAACCCTAACCCTAACCCATACCCTACAATGTACCCGAACCCCTCCCCGAACCCGTACCTAAGCCATACCCTAACCCAAACCCTAAGACTAACCCTAACCCTAGGCTACCCTTTACTGCTTCTGCCTCAAATAGATTTCCTAAGCACTATTGTTTTAAGGAACAGCTTAAAAAGAGAATCCTAAGGTGATTTCTTTATAATGGGTGTGTTCCTTATCTTATCCTAGTGTCTAATCTCTTCTCCATGGTTGGACCCCCAAATAATATTCCTTTACGTGCTAAGGGGTATCTAGAGAGTGGGATAGGTTTAATAACTACTCTAACCCTAACGCGTACCCTAACCCTAAACCCTACCCTAACCCTAACACGTACCCTAATCCTAACCCGTACCCTAATCCGAGCCCGAACCCTAACAGTAACCCTAACCCTAACCCTAACCCATACCCTACGCCATACACGAACCCCTCCACGAACCCGTACCCTAAGCCGTACCCTAAGCCTAACGCTATGCCTAACCCTAACCCTAGGCTACCCTTGACTGCTTCTGCCTCCAATAGATTTCCTAAGCACTTGTGTTTTAAGGAACAGCTTAAAAAGAGAATCCTAATGTGATTTCTTTATAATGGGTGTGTTCCTTATCTTATCCTAGTGTCTAAACTCTTCTCCATGGCTGGACGCCCAGATAATATTCCTTTACGTGCTAAGGGGTATCTAGAGAGTGGGATAGGTTTAATAACTACCCTAACCCTAACGTGTACCCTAACCCTAACCCCTACCCTAACCCTAACACGTACCCTAATCCTAACCCGTACCCTAAACCGAGCCCTAACCCTAACACTAACCCTAACCCTAACCCATACCCAACGATGTACCCGAACCCCTCCCCGAACCCGTACCCTAAGCCATAACCTAACCCTAACCCTAAGCCTAAACCTAACCCTAGGCTACCCTTGACTGCTTCTGCCTGAAATAGATTTCCTAAGCACTATTTTTTTAAGGAACAGCTTAAAAAGAGAATCCTAAGGTGATTTCTTTATAATGGGTGTGTTCCTTATCTTATCCTAGTGTCTAAACTCTTCTCCATGGGTGGACCCCCAAATAATATTACTTTACGTGCTAAGGGGTATCTAGAGAGTGGGATAGGTTTAATAACTACCGTAACCCTAACGCGTACCCTAACCCAAACCCCTACCCTAACCCTAACACGTACCCTAATCCTAACCCGTACCCTAACCCGAGCCCTAAAGCTAAAACTAACCCTCACCCTAACCCATACCCTACGCCGTACCCGAACCCCTCCCCGAACCCGTACCCTAAGCTGTACCCTAAGCCTAACCCTAAGGATAACCCTAACCCTAGGCTACCCTTGACTGCTTCTGCCTCCAATAGATTTCCTAAGCACTAGTGTTTGAAGGAACAGCTTAAAACGAGAATCCTAATGTGATTTCTTTATAATGGGTGTGTTCCTTATATTATCCTAGTGTCTAAACTCTTCTCCATGGCTGGACCCCCAAATAATATTACTTTACGTGCTAAGGGGTATCTAGAGAGTGGGATAGGTTTCATAACTACCCTAACCCTAACGCGTACACTAACTCTAACCCCTACCCTAACCCTAACACGTACCCTAATCCTAACCCGTACCCTAAACCGAGCCCTAACCCTAACACTAACCCTAACCCTAACCCTAACCCATACCCTACGCCGTACCTAAACCCCTCCCCGAACCCGTACCCTAAGCCGTACCCTAAGCCTAACCCTAAGCCTAACCCTAAGCCTAGGCTACCCTTTACTGCTTCTGCCTCCAATAGATTTCCTAAGCACTAGTGTTTTAAGGAACAGCTTAAAAAGAGAATCCTAATGTGATTTCTTTATAATGGGTGTGTTCCTTATCTTATCCTAGTGTCTAAACTCTTCTCCATGGCTGGACCCCCAAATAATATTCCTTTACGTGCTAAGGGGTATCTAGAGAGTGGGATAGGTTTAATAACTACCCTAACCCTAACACGTACCCTAACCCTAACCCCTACCCTAACCCTAACACATACCCTAATCCTAACCCGTACCCTAAACCGAGCCCTAACCCTAAAACTAACCCTAACCCTAACCCCTACCCTAACCCTAACACATACCCTAATCTTAACCCATACCCTAAACCGAGCCCTAACCCTAACACTAACCCTAACCCTAACCCTAACCCATACCCTACGCCGTATCCGGACCCCTCCCCGAACCCGTACCCTGAGCCGTACCCTAACCCTAACCCTAAGCCTAACCCTAACCCTAGGCTACCCTTGACTGCTTCTGCCTCCAATAGATTTCCTAAGCACTTGTGTTTTAAGGAACAGCTTAAAAAGAGAATCCTAATGTGATTTCTTTATAATGGGTGTGTTCCTTATCTTATCCTAGTGTCTAAACTCTTCTCCATGCCTGGACCCCCAAATAATATTCCTTTACGTGCTAAGCGGTATCTAGAGAGTGGGATAGGTTTAATAACTACCCTAACCCTAACGCGTACCCTAACCCTAACCCCTACCCTAACACGTACCCTTATCCTAACCCGTACCCTAAACCGAGCCCAAACCCTAACAGTACCCATAACCCAAACCCTAACCCATACCCTACGCCATAGCCGAACCCCTCCACGAACCTGTATCCTAAGCCGAACCCTAAGCCTAACCCTCACCCTAAGCCTAACCCTAGGCTACCCTTGACTGCTTCAGCCTGCAATAGATTTCCTGAGCACTACTGTTTTAAGGAAGTGGTTAAAAAGAGAATCCTAATGTGACTTCTTTATAATGGGTGTGTTCCTTATCTTATCCTAGTTTCTAAACTCTTCTCCATGGCTCGACCCGCAAATAATATTCCTTTACGTGCTAAGGGGTATCTAGAGAGTGGGATAGGTTTAATAACTACCGTAACCCTAACGCGTACCCTAACCCTAACCACTACCCTAACCCTAACAAGTACCCTAATCCTAACCCGTACCCTAAACCGAGCTCTAAAGCTAAAACTAACCCTAACCCTAACCCATACCCTACGCAGTACCCGAAGCCCTCCCCGAACCCGTACCCTAAGCCGTACCCTAACCCTAACCCTAAGCCTAACCCTAACCCTAGGCTACCCTTGACTGCTTCTGCCTCCAATAGATTTCATAAGCACTAGTGTTTTAAGGAACAGCTTAAAAAGAGAATCCTAATGTGATTTCTTTATAATGGGTGTGTTCCTTATCTTATCCTAGTGTCTAAACTCTTCTCCATGGCTGGACGCCCAGATAATATTCCTTTACGTGCTAAGGGGTATCTAGAGAGTGGGATAGGTTTAATAACTACCCTAACCCTAACGCGTACCCTAACCCTAACCCCTACCCTAACCCTAACACGTACCCTAATCCTAACCCGTACCCTAAACCGAGCCCTAACCCTAACACTAACCCTAACCCTAACCCATACCCAACGATGTACCCGAACCCCTCCCCGAACCCGTACCCTAAGCCATAACCTAACCCTAACCCTAAGCCTAACCCTAACCCTAGGCTACCCTTGACTGCTTCTGCCTGCAATAGATTTCCTAAGCACTATTTTTTTAAGGAACAGCTTAAAAAGAGAATCCTAAGGTGATTTCTTTATAATGGGTGTGTTCCTTATCTTACCCTAGTGTCTAATCTCTTCTCCATGGTTGGACCCCCAAATAATATTCCTTTACGTGCTAAGGGGTATCTAGAGAGTGGGATAGGTTTAATAACTACCCTAACCCTAACGCGTACCCTAACCCTAAACCCTACCCTAACCCTAACACGTACCCTAATCCTAACCCGTACCCTAATCCGAGCCCGAACCCTAACAGTAACCCTAACCCTAACCCTAACCCATACCCTACGCCATACACGAACCCCTCCCCGAACCCGTACCCTAAGCCGTACCCTAAGCCTAACGCTATGCCTAACCCTAACCCTAGGCTACCCTTGACTGCTTCTGCCTCCAATAGATTTCCTAAGCACTTGTGTTTTAAGGAACAGCTTAAAAAGAGAATCCTAATGTGATTTCTTTATAATGGGTGTGTTCCTTATCTTATCCTAGTGTCTAAACTCTTCTCCATGGCTGGACGCCCAGATAATATTCCTTTACGTGCTAAGGGGTATCTAGAGAGTGGGATAGGTTTAATAACTACCCTAACCCTAACGCGTACCCTAACCCTAACCCCTACCCTAACCCTAACACGTACCCTAATCCTAACCCGTACCCTAAACCGAGCCCTAACCCTAACACTAACCCTAACCCTAACCCATACCCAACGATGTACCCGAACCCCTCCCCGAACCCGTACCCTAAGCCATAACCTAACCCTAACCCTAAGCCTAACCCTAACCCTAGGCTACCCTTGACTGCTTCTGCCTGCAATAGATTTCCTAAGCACTATTTTTTTAAGGAACAGCTTAAAAAGAGAATCCTAAGGTGATTTCTTTATAATGGGTGTGTTCCTTATCTTATCCTAGTGTCTAAACTCTTCTCCATGGGTGGACCCCCAAATAATATTACTTTACGTGCTAAGGGGTATCTAGAGAGTGGGATAGGTTTAATAACTACCGTAACCCTAACGCATACCCTAACCCAAACCCCTACCCTAACCCTAACACGTACCCTAATCCTAACCCGTACCCTAACCCGAGCCCTAAAGCTAAAACTAACCCTCACCCTAACCCATACCCTACGCCGTACCCGAACCCCTCCCCGAACCCGTACCCTAAGCTGTACCCTAAGCCTAACCCTAAGGATAACCCTAACCCTAGGCTACCCTTGACTGCTTCTGCCTCCAATAGATTTCCTAAGCACTAGTGTTTGAAGGAACAGCTTAAAACGAGAATCCTAATGTGATTTCTTTATAATGGGTGTGTTCCTTATATTATCCTAGTGTCTAAACTCTTCTCCATGGCTGGACCCCCAAATAATATTACTTTACGTGCTAAGGGGTATCTAGAGAGTGGGATAGGTTTAATAACTACCGTAACCCTAACGCGTACCCTAACCCTAACCCCTACCCTAACCCTAACACGTACCCTAATCCTAACCCGTACCCTAAACCGAGCCCTAACCCTAACACTAACCCTAACCCTAACCCATACCCTACAATGTACCCGAACCCCTCCCCGAACCCGTAACCTAAGCCATACCCTAACCCAAACCCTAAGACTAACCCTAACCCTAGGCTACCCTTTACTGCTTCTGCCTCCAATAGATTTCCTAAGCACTATTGTTTTAAGGAACAGCTTAAAAAGAGAATCCTAAGGTGATTTCTTTATAATGGGTGTGTTCCTTATCTTATCCTAGTGTCTAATCTCTTCTCCATGGTTGGACCCCCAAATAATATTCCTTTACGTGCTAAGGGGTATCTAGAGAGTGGGATAGGTTTAATAACTACCCTAACCCTAACGCGTACCCTAACCCTAAACCCTACCCTAACCCTAACACGTACCCTAATCCTAACCCGTACCCTAATCCGAGCCCGAACCCTAACAGTAACCCTAAACCTAACCCTAACCCATACCCTACGCCATACACGAACCCCTCCCCGAACCCGTACCCTAAGCCGTACCCTAAGCCTAACGCTATGCCTAACCCTAACCCTAGGCTACCCTTGACTGCTTCTGCCTCCAATAGATTTCCTAAGCACTTGTGTTTTAAGGAACAGCTTAAAAAGAGAATCCTAATGCGATTTCTTTATAATGGGTGTGTTCCTTATCTTATCCTAGTGTCTAAACTCTTCTCCATGGCTGGACGCCCAGATAATATTCCTTTACGTGCTAAGGGGTATCTAGAGAGTGGGATAGGTTTAATAACTACCCTAACCCTAACGCGTACCCTAACCCTAACCCCTACCCTAACCCTAACACGTACCCTAATCCTAACCCGTACCCTAAACCGAGCCCTAACCCTAACACTAACCCTAACCCTAACCCATACCCAATGATGTACCCGAACCCCTCCCCGAACCCGTACCCTAAGCCATAACCTAACCCTAACCCTAAGCCTAAACCTAACCCTAGGCTACCCTTGACTGCTTCTGCCTGAAATAGATTTCCTAAGCACTATTTTTTTAAGGAACAGCTTAAAAAGAGAATCCTAAGGTGATTTCTTTATAATGGGTGTGTTCCTTATCTTATCCTAGTGTCTAAACTCTTCTCCATGGGTGGACCCCCAAATAATATTACTTTACGTGCTAAGGGGTATCTAGAGAGTGGGATAGGTTTAATAACTACCGTAACCCTAACGCGTACCCTAACCCAAACCCCTACCCTAACCCTAACACGTACCCTAATCCTAACCCGTACCCTAACCCGAGCCCTAAAGCTAAAACTAACCCTCACCCTAACCCATACCCTACGCCGTACCCGAACCCCTCCCCGAACCCGTACCCTAAGCTGTACCCTAAGCCTAACCCTAAGGATAACCCTAACCCTAGGCTACCCTTGACTGCTTCTGCCTCCAATAGATTTCCTAAGCACTAGTGTTTGAAGGAACAGCTTAAAACGAGAATCCTAATGTGATTTCTTTATAATGGGTGTGTTCCTTATATTATCCTAGTGTCTAAACTCTTCTCCATGGCTGGACCCCCAAATAATATTACTTTACGTGCTAAGGGGTATCTAGAGAGTGGGATAGGTTTCATAACTACCCTAACCCTAACGCGTACACTAACTCTAACCCCTACCCTAACCCTAACACGTACCCTAATCCTAACCCGTACCCTAAACCGAGCCCTAACCCTAACACTAACCCTAACCCTAACCCTAACCCATACCCTACGCCGTACCTAAACCCCTCCCCGAACCCGTACCCTAAGCCGTACCCTAAGCCTAACCCTAAGCCTAACCCTAAGCCTAGGCTACCCTTTACTGCTTCTGCCTCCAATAGATTTCCTAAGCACTAGTGTTTTAAGGAACAGCTTAAAAAGAGAATCCTAATGTGATTTCTTTATAATGGGTGTGTTCCTTATCTTATCCTAGTGTCTAAACTCTTCTCCATGGCTGGACCCCCAAATAATATTCCTTTACGTGCTAAGGGGTATCTAGAGAGTGGGATAGGTTTAATAACTACCCTAACCCTAACACGTACCCTAACCCTAACCCCTACCCTAACCCTAACACATACCCTAATCCTAACCCGTACCCTAAACCGAGCCCTAACCCTAAAACTAACCCTAACCCTAACCCCTACCCTAACCCTAACACATACCCTAATCTTAACCCATACCCTAAACCGAGCCCTAACCCTAACACTAACCCTAACCCTAACCCTAACCCATACCCTACGCCGTATCCGGACCCCTCCCCGAACCCGTACCCTGAGCCGTACCCTAACCCTAACCCTAAGCCTAACCCTAACCCTAGGCTACCCTTGACTGCTTCTGCCTCCAATAGATTTCCTAAGCACTTGTGTTTTAAGGAACAGCTTAAAAAGAGAATCCTAATGTGATTTCTTTATAATGGGTGTGTTCCTTATCTTATCCTAGTGTCTAAACTCTTCTCCATGCCTGGACCCCCAAATAATATTCCTTTACGTGCTAAGCGGTATCTAGAGAGTGGGATAGGTTTAATAACTACCCTAACCCTAACGCGTACCCTAACCCTAACCCCTACCCTAACACGTACCCTTATCCTAACCCGTACCCTAAACCGAGCCCAAACCCTAACAGTACCCATAACCCAAACCCTAACCCATACCCTACGCCATAGCCGAACCCCTCCACGAACCTGTATCCTAAGCCGAACCCTAAGCCTAACCCTCACCCTAAGCCTAACCCTAGGCTACCCTTGACTGCTTCAGCCTGCAATAGATTTCCTGAGCACTACTGTTTTAAGGAAGTGGTTAAAAAGAGAATCCTAATGTGACTTCTTTATAATGGGTGTGTTCCTTATCTTATCCTAGTTTCTAAACTCTTCTCCATGGCTCGACCCACAAATAATATTCCTTTACGTGCTAAGGGGTATCTAGAGAGTGGGATAGGTTTAATAACTACCGTAACCCTAACGCGTACCCTAACCCTAACCACTACCCTAACCCTAACAAGTACCCTAATCCTAACCCGTACCCTAAACCGAGCTCTAAAGCTAAAACTAACCCTAACCCTAACCCATACCCTACGCAGTACCCGAAGCCCTCCCCGAACCCGTACCCTAAGCCGTACCCTAACCCTAACCCTAAGCCTAACCCTAACCCTAGGCTACCCTTGACTGCTTCTGCCTCCAATAGATTTCCTAAGCACTAGTGTTTTAAGGAACAGCTTAAAAAGAGAATCCTAATGTGATTTCTTTATAATGGGTGTGTTCCTTATCTTATCCTAGTGTCTAAACTCTTCTCCATGGCTGGACCCCCAAATAATATTCCTTTACGTGCTAAGGGGTATCTAGAGAGTGGGATAGGTTTAATAACTACCCTAAACCTAAAGCGTACCCTAACCCTAACCCCTACCCTAACCCTAACACGTACCCTAATCCTAACCCGTACCCTAACCCGAGCCCTAACCCTAACAATAACCCTAACCCTAACCCTAACCCATACCCTACGCCGTACCCGAACCCCTCCCCGAACCCATACCCTAAGCCGTACCCTAAGCCTAACCCTAATGATAACCCTAACCCTAGGCTACCCTTGACTGCTTCTGCCTCCAATAGATTTCCTAAGCACTAGTGTTTGAAGGAACAGCTTAAAACGAGAATCCTAATGTGATTTCTTTATAATGGGTGTATTCCTTATATTATCCTAGTGTCTAAACTCTTCTCCATGGCTGGACCCCCAAATAATATTACTTTACGTGCTAAGGGGTATCTAGAGAGTGGGATAGGTTTCATAACTACCCTAACCCTAACGCGTACCCTAACCCTAACCCCTACCCTAACCCTAACACGTACCCTAATCCTAACCCGTACCCTAAACCGAGCCCTAACCCTAACACTAACCCTAACCCTAACCCATACCCTACGATGTACCCGAACCCCTCCCCGAACCCGTAACCTAAGCCATACCCTAACCCTAACCCTAAGCCTAACCCTAACCCTAGGCTACCCTTGACAGCTTCTGCCTCCAATAGATTTCCTAAGCACTATTTTTTTAAGGAACAGCTTAAAAAGAGAATCCTAAGGTGATTTCTTTATAATGGGTGTGTTCCTTATCTTATCCTAGTGTCTAAACTCTTCTCCATGGCTGGACCCCCAAATAATATTCCTTTACGTGCTAAGGGGTATCTAGAGAGTGGGATAGGTTTAATAACTACCGTAACCCTAACGCGTACCCTAACCCTAACACGTACCCTAATCCTAACCCGTACCCTAAAACGAGCTCTAAAACTAAAACTAACCCTAACCCTAACCCATACAATACGCCGTACCCGAAGCCCTCCCCGAACCCGTACCCTAAGCCGTACCCTAACCCTAACCCTAAGCCTAACCCTAACCCTAGGCTACCCATGACTGCTTCTGCCTCCAATAGATTTCCTAAGCACTAGTGTTTGAAGGAACAGCTTAAAACGAGAATCCTAATGTGATTTCTTTATAATGGGTGTGTTCCTTATATTATCCTAGTGTCTAAACACTTCTCCATGGCTGGACCCCCAAATAATATTACTTTACGTGCTAAGGGGTATCTAGAGAGTGGGATAGGTTTAATAACTATCCTAAACCTAACGCGTACCCTAACCCTAACCCCTACCCTAACCCTAACACGTACCCTAATCCTAACCCGTACCCTAAACCGAGCCCTAACCCTAACACTAACCCTAACCCTAACCCTAACCCATACCATACGCCGTACCCGAACCCCTCCCCGAACCGGTACCCTAAGCCGTACCCTAAGCCTAACACTCACCCTAAGCCTAACCCTAGGCTACCCTTGACTGCTTCTGCCTCCAATAGATTTCCTAAGCACTTGTGTTTTAAGGAACAGCTTAAAAAGAGAATCCTAATGTGATTTCTTTATAATGGGTGTGTTCCTTATCTTATCCTAGTGTCTAAACTCTTCTCCATGGCTGGACCCCCAAATAATATTCCTTTACGTGCTAAGGGGTATCTAGAGAGTGGGATAGGTTTAATAACTACCCTAACCCTAACGCGTACCCTAACCCTAACCCCTACCCTAACCCTAACACGTACCCTTATCCTAACCCGTACCCTAAACCGAGCCCGAACCCTAACAGTACCCATAACCCAAACCCTAACCCATACCCTACGCCATAGCCGAAACCCTCCACGAACCTGTATCCTAAGCCGAACCCTAAGCCTAACCCTCACCCTAAGCCTAACCCTAGGCTACCCTTGACTGCTTCAGCCTGCAATAGATTTCATGAGCACTACTGTTTTAAGGAAGTGGTTGAAAAGAGAATCCTAATGTGACTTCTTTATAATGGGTGTGTTCCTTATCTTATCCTAGTTTCTAAACTCTTCTCCATGGCTGGACGCCCAAATAATATTCGTTTACGTGCTAAGGGGTATCTAGAGAGTGGGATAGGTTTAATAACTACCCTAACCCTAACGCGTACCCTAACCCTAACCCCTACCCTAACCCTAACACGTACCCTAATACTAACCCGTACCCCAAACCGAGCCCTAACCCTAACACTAACCCTAACCCTAACCCATACCCTACGCCGTACCCGAACCCCTCCCCTAACCCGTACCCGAAGCCGTACCCTAAGCCTAACCCTAACCCTAGGCTACCATTGACTGCTTCTGATTCCAATAGATTTCCTAAGCACTAGTGTTTTAAGGAACACCTTAAAAAGAGAATCCTAATGTGATTTCTTTATAATGGGTGTGTTCCTTATCTTATCCTAGTGTCTAAACTCTTCTCCATGGCTGGACCCCCAAATAATATTCCTTTACGTGCTAAGGGGTATCTAGAGAGTGGGATAGCTTTAATAACTATCCTAACTCTAACGCGTACCCTAACCCTAACACCTACCCTAACCCTAACACGTACCCTTATCCTAAACTGTACCCTAAACGGACCCCAAACCCTAACACTAACCCTAACCCTAACCCTAACCCATACCCTACGCCGTACCCAATACCCTCCCCGAACCCGTACCCTAAGCCGTACCCTAAGCCTAACCCTAAGCCTAACCCTAACCCTAAGCTACCCTTGACTGCTTCTGCCTCCAATAGATTTCCTAAGCACTAGTGTTTTAAGGAACAGCTTAAAAAGAGAATCCTAATGTCATTTCTTTATAATGGGTGTGTTCCTTATCTTATCTTAGTGTCTAAACTCTTCTCCATGGCTGGACCCCCAAATAATATTCCTTTACGTGCTAAGGGGTATCTAGAGAGTGGGATAGGTTTAATAACTATCCTAACCCTAACGCGTACCGCAACCCTAACCCCTACCCTAACCCCAACACGTACCCTAATCCTAACTCGTACCCTAAACCGAGCCCTAACCCTTACCCTAACCCTAACCCTAACCCATACCCTACGCCGTACCCGAAACCCTCCCCGAACCCGTACCCTAAGCCGTACCCTAAACCTAACCCTAAGCCTAACCCTAACCCTAGGCTACCCTTGACTGCTTCTGCCTCCAATAGATTTCCTAAGCACTAGTGTTTGAAGGAACAGCTTAAAACGAGAATCCTAATGTGATTTCTTTATAATGGGTGTGTTCCTTATATTATCCTAGTGTCTAAACTCTTCTCCATGGCTGGACCCCCAAATAATATTACTTTACGTGCTAAGCGGTATCTAGAGAGTGGGATAGGTTTAATAACTCCCCTAACCCTAACGCGTACCCTAACCCTAACCCCTACCCTAACCCTAACACGTACCCTAATCCTAACCCGTACCCTAAACCGAGCCCTAACCCTAACACTAACCCTAACCCTAACCCTAACCCATACCCTACGCCGTACCCGAACCCCTCCCCGAACCGGTACCCTAAGCCGTACCCTAAGCCTAACCCTCACCCTAAGCCTAACCCTAGGCTACCCTTGACTGCTTCTGCCTCCAATAGATTTCCTAAGCACTTGTGTTTTAAGGAACAGCTTAAAAAGAGAATCCTAATGTGATTTCTTTATAATGGGTGTGTTCCTTATCTTATCCTAGTGTCTAAACTCTTCTCCACGGCTGGACCCCCAAATAATATTACTTTACGTGCTAAGGGGTATCTAGAGAGTGGGATAGGTTTAATAACTACCCTAACCCTAACGCGTACCCTAACCCTAACCACTACCCTAACCCTAACATGTACCCGTATCCTAACCCGTACCCTAAACCGAGCCCGAACCCTAACACTAACCCTAACCCTAACCCTAACCCATACCCTACGCCATAGCCGAACCCCTCCACGAACCTGTATCCTAAGCCGAACCCTAAGCCTAACCCTACCCCTAAGCCTGACCCTAGGCTACCCTTGACTGCTTCAGCCTGCAATAGATTTCCTGAGCACTACTGTTTTAAGGAAGTGGTTAAAAAGAGAATCCTAATGTGACTTCTTTATAATGGGTGTGTTCCTTATCTTATCCTAGTTTCTAAACTCTTCTCCATGGCTGGACCCCCAAATAATATTCGTTTACGTGCTAAGGGGTATCTAGAGAGTGGGATAGGTTTAATAACTACCCTAACCCTAACGTGTACCCTAACCCTAACCCCTACCCTAACCCTAACACGTACCCTAATCCTAACCCGTACCCTAAACCGAGCCCTAACCCTAACCCTAACCCTAACCCTAACCCATACCCTACGCCGTACCCGAAACCCTCCCCGAACCCGTACCCTAAGCCGTACCCTAAGCCTAACCCTAACCCTAGGCTACCCTTGACTGCTTCTGCCTCCAATAGATTTCCTAAGCACTAGTGTTTTAAGGAACAGCTTAAAAAGTGAATCCTAATGTGATTTCTTTATAATGGATGTGTTCCTTATCCTATCCTAGTGTCTAAACTCTTCTCCATGGCTGGACCCCCAAATAATATTCCTTTACGTGCTAAGGGGTATCTAGAGAGTGGGATAGGTTTAATAACTACCCTAACCCTAACACGTACCCTAACCCTAACACCCACCCTAACCCTAACACGTACACTAATCCTTACCCATACCCTAAACCGAGCCCTAACCCTAACACTAACTCTAACCCTTACCCTAACACATACCCTACGCCATACCCGAACCCGAAGCCGAAACCTTACCCTAAGCCGTAACCTAACCCTAACCCTAACCCTAACCCTAAGCTACCCTTGACTGCTTCTGCCTCCAATAATTTTCTTAAGCACTAGTGTTTTAAGGAACAGCTTAAAAAGAGGATCGTAATGTGATTTCTTTATAATGGGTGTGTTCCTTATCTTGTCCTAGTGTCTAAACTCTTCTGCATGGCTGGACCCACAAATAATATTCCTTGACGTGGTAAGCGGTATCGAGAGAGTGGGATAGGTTTAATAACTACCCTAAACCTAACGCGTACCCTAACCCGAACCACTTCGCTAACCCTAACACGTACACTAATCCTAACCCATACCCTAAACCGAGCCCTAACCCTAACCCTAACCCTAACACAAACCCTACGCCGTTCCCGAAACCCTCCCCGAACCCGTATCCTAAGCCGTACCCTAACCCTAACCCTAAGCCTAACCCTAAACCTAGGCTACCCTTGACTGCTTCTTCCTGCAATAGATTTCGTAAGCACTAGTGTTTTAAGGAACAGCTTAAAAAGAGAATCCTAAGGTGATTTCTTTATAATGGGTGTGTTCCTTATCTTATCCTAGTGACTAAACTCTTCTCCATGGCTGGACCACCAAATAATATTCCTTTACGTGCTAAGGGGTATCTAGAGAGTGGGATAGGTTTAATAACTACCCTAACCCTAACGCGTACCCTAACCCTAACCCCTACCCTAACCCTAACACGTACCCTAATCCTAACACGTACCCTAAACCGAGCCCTAACCCTAACACTAACCCTAACCCTAACCCATACCCTACGATGTACCCGAACTCCTCCGCGAACCCGTAACCTAAGCCATACCCTAACCCAAACCCTAAGCCTAACCCTAACCCTAGGCTACCCTTGACTGCTTCTGCCTCCAATAGATTTCCTAAGCACTAGTGTTTTAAGGAACAGCTTAAAAAGAGAATCCTAAGGTGATTTCTTTATAATGGGTGTGTTCCTTATCTTATCCTAGTGTCTAAACTCTTCTCCATGGTTGGACCCCCAAATAATATTACTTTACGTGCTAAGGGGTATCTAGAGAGTGGGATAGGTTTAATAACTACCCTAACCCTAACGCGTACCCTAACCCTAAACCCTACCCTAACCCTAACACGTACCCTAATCCTAACCCGTACCCTAAACCGAGCCCTAACCCTAACACTAACCCTAACCCTAACCCTAACCCATACCCTACGCCATACCCGAACCCCTCCCCGAACCCGTACCCTAAGCCGTACCCTAAGCCTAACCCTAAGCCTAAACCTAACCCTAGGCTACCCTTGACTGCTTCTGCCTCCAATAGATTTCCTAAGCACTAGTGTTTGAAGGAACAGCTTAAAACGAGAATCCTAATGTGATTTCTTTATAATGGGTGTGTTCCTTATATTATCCTAGTGTCTAAACTCTTCTCCATGGCTGGACCCCCAAATAATATTACTTTACGTGCTAAGGGGTATCTAGAGAGTGGGATAGGTTTAATAACTACCCTAACCCTAACGCGTACCCTAACCCTAACCCCTACCCTAACCCTAACACGTACCCTAATCCTAACCCGTACCCTAAACCGAGCCCTAACCCTAACACTAACCCTAACCCTAACCCATACCCTACAATGTACCCGAACCCCTCCCCGAAGCCGTAACCTAAGCCATACCCTAACCCAAACCCTAAGACTAACCCTAACCCTAGGCTACCCTTTACTGCTTCTGCCTCCAATAGATTTCCTAAGCACTATTGTTTTAAGGAACAGCTTAAAAAGAGAATCCTAAGGTGATTTCTTTATAATGGGTGTGTTCCTTATCTTACCCTAGTGTCTAATCTCTTCTCCATGGTTGGACCCCCAAATAATATTCCTTTACGTGCTAAGGGGTATCTAGAGAGTGGGATAGGTTTAATAACTACCGTAACCCTAACGCGTACCCTAACCCTAACCCCTACCCTAACCCTAACACGTACCCTAATCCTAACCCATACCCTAAACCGAGCCCTAACCCTAACACTAACCCTAACCCTAACCCATACCCAACGATGTACCCGAACCCCTCCCCGAACCCGTACCCTAAGCCATAACCTAACCCTAACCCTAAGCCTAAACCTAACCCTAGGCTACCCTTGACTGCTTCTGCCTGAAATAGATTTCCTAAGCACTATTTTTTTAAGGAACAGCTTAAAAAGAGAATCCTAAGGTGATTTCTTTATAATGGGTGTGTTCCTTATCTTATCCTAGTGTCTAAACTCTTCTCCATGGGTGGACCCCCAAATAATATTACTTTACGTGCAAAGGGGTATCTAGAGAGTGGGATAGGTTTAATAACTACCGTAACCCTAACGCGTACCCTAACCCAAACCCCTACCCTAACCCTAACACGTACCCTAATCCTAACCCGTACCCTAACCCGAGCCCTAAAGCTAAAACTAACCCTCACCCTAACCCATACCCTACGCCGTACCCGAACCCCTCCCCGAACCCGTACCCTAAGCTGTACCCTAAGCCTAACCCTAAGGATAACCCTAACCCTAGGCTACCCTTGACTGCTTCTGCCTCCAATAGATTTCCTAAGCACTAGTGTTTGAAGGAACAGCTTAAAACGAGAATCCTAATGTGATTTCTTTATAATGGGTGTGTTCCTTATATTATCCTAGTGTCTAAACTCTTCTCCATGGCTGGACCCCCAAATAATATTACTTTACGTGCTAAGGGGTATCTAGAGAGTGGGATAGGTTTCATAACTACCCTAACCCTAACGCGTACACTAACTCTAACCCCTACCCTAACCCTAACACGTACCCTAATCCTAACCCGTACCCTAAACCGAGCCCTAACCCTAACACTAACCCTAACCCTAACCCTAACCCATACCCTACGCCGTACCTAAACCCCTCCCCGAACCCGTACCCTAAGCCGTACCCTAAGCCTAACCCTAAGCCTAACCCTAAGCCTAGGCTACCCTTTACTGCTTCTGCCTACAATAGATTTCCTAAGCACTAGTGTTTTAAGGAACAGCTTAAAAAGAGAATCCTAATGTGATTTCTTTATAATGGGTGTGTTCCTTATCTTATCCTAGTGTCTAAACTCTTCTCCATGGCTGGACCCCCAAATAATATTCCTTTACGTGCTAAGGGGTATCTAGAGAGTGGGATAGGTTTAATAACTACCCTAACCCTAACACGTACCCTAACCCTAACCCCTACCCTAACCCTAACACATACCCTAATCCTAACCCGTACCCTAAACCGAGCCCTAACCCTAAAACTAACCCTAACCCTAACCCCTACCCTAACCCTAACACATACCCTAATCTTAACCCATACCCTAAACCGAGCCCTAACCCTAACACTAACCCTAACCCTAACCCTAACCCATACCCTACGCCGTATCCGGACCCCTCCCCGAACCCGTACCCTGAGCCGTACCCTAACCCTAACCCTAAGCCTAACCCTAACCCTAGGCTACCCTTGACTGCTTCTGCCTCCAATAGATTTCCTAAGCACTTGTGTTTTAAGGAACAGCTTAAAAAGAGAATCCTAATGTGATTTCTTTATAATGGGTGTGTTCCTTATCTTATCCTAGTGTCTAAACTCTTCTCCATGCCTGGACCCCCAAATAATATTCCTTTACGTGCTAAGCGGTATCTAGAGAGTGGGATAGGTTTAATAACTACCCTAACCCTAACGCGTACCCTAACCCTAACCCCTACCCTAACACGTACCCTTATCCTAACCCGTACCCTAAACCGAGCCCTAACCCTAAAACTAACCCTAACCCTAACCCCTACCCTAACCCTAACACGTACCCTAATCCTAACCCGTACCCTAAACCGAGCCCTAACCCTAACACTAACCCTAACCCTAACCCTAACCCATACCCTACGCCGTACCCGAACCCCTCCCCGAACCGGTACCCTAAGCCGTACCCTAAGCCTAACCCTCACCCTAAGCCTAACCCTAGGCTACCCTTGACTGCTTCTGCCTCCAATAGATTTCCTAAGCACTTGTGTTTTAAGGAACAGCTTAAAAAGAGAATCCTAATGTGATTTCTTTATAATGGGTGTGTTCCTTATCTTATCCTAGTGTCTAAACTCTTCTCCACGGCTGGACCCCCAAATAATATTACTTTACGTGCTAAGGGGTATCTAGAGAGTGGGATAGGTTTAATAACTACCCTAACCCTAACGCGTACCCTAACCCTAACCACTACCCTAACCCTAACATGTACCCGTATCCTAACCCGTACCCTAAACCGAGCCCGAACCCTAACACTAACCCTAACCCTAACCCTAACCCATACCCTACGCCATAGCCGAACCCCTCCACGAACCTGTATCCTAAGCCGAACCCTAAGCCTAACCCTACCCCTAAGCCTGACCCTAGGCTACCCTTGACTGCTTCAGCCTGCAATAGATTTCCTGAGCACTACTGTTTTAAGGAAGTGGTTAAAAAGAGAATCCTAATGTGACTTCTTTATAATGGGTGTGTTCCTTATCTTATCCTAGTTTCTAAACTCTTCTCCATGGCTGGACCCCCAAATAATATTCGTTTACGTGCTAAGGGGTATCTAGAGAGTGGGATAGGTTTAATAACTACCCTAACCCTAACGTGTACCCTAACCCTAACCCCTACCCTAACCCTAACACGTACCCTAATCCTAACCCGTACCCTAAACCGAGCCCTAACCCTAACCCTAACCCTAACCCTAACCCATACCCTACGCCGTACCCGAAACCCTCCCCGAACCCGTACCCTAAGCCGTACCCTAAGCCTAACCCTAACCCTAGGCTACCCTTGACTGCTTCTGCCTCCAATAGATTTCCTAAGCACTAGTGTTTTAAGGAACAGCTTAAAAAGTGAATCCTAATGTGATTTCTTTATAATGGATGTGTTCCTTATCCTATCCTAGTGTCTAAACTCTTCTCCATGGCTGGACCCCCAAATAATATTCCTTTACGTGCTAAGGGGTATCTAGAGAGTGGGATAGGTTTAATAACTACCCTAACCCTAACACGTACCCTAACCCTAACACCCACCCTAACCCTAACACGTACACTAATCCTTACCCATACCCTAAACCGAGCCCTAACCCTAACACTAACTCTAACCCTTACCCTAACACATACCCTACGCCATACCCGAACCCGAAGCCGAAACCTTACCCTAAGCCGTAACCTAACCCTAACCCTAACCCTAACCCTAAGCTACCCTTGACTGCTTCTGCCTCCAATAATTTTCTTAAGCACTAGTGTTTTAAGGAACAGCTTAAAAAGAGGATCGTAATGTGATTTCTTTATAATGGGTGTGTTCCTTATCTTGTCCTAGTGTCTAAACTCTTCTGCATGGCTGGACCCACAAATAATATTCCTTGACGTGGTAAGCGGTATCGAGAGAGTGGGATAGGTTTAATAACTACCCTAAACCTAACGCGTACCCTAACCCGAACCACTTCGCTAACCCTAACACGTACACTAATCCTAACCCATACCCTAAACCGAGCCCTAACCCTAACCCTAACCCTAACACAAACCCTACGCCGTTCCCGAAACCCTCCCCGAACCCGTATCCTAAGCCGTACCCTAACCCTAACCCTAAGCCTAACCCTAAACCTAGGCTACCCTTGACTGCTTCTTCCTGCAATAGATTTCGTAAGCACTAGTGTTTTAAGGAACAGCTTAAAAAGAGAATCCTAAGGTGATTTCTTTATAATGGGTGTGTTCCTTATCTTATCCTAGTGACTAAACTCTTCTCCATGGCTGGACCACCAAATAATATTCCTTTACGTGCTAAGGGGTATCTAGAGAGTGGGATAGGTTTAATAACTACCCTAACCCTAACGCGTACCCTAACCCTAACCCCTACCCTAACCCTAACACGTACCCTAATCCTAACACGTACCCTAAACCGAGCCCTAACCCTAACACTAACCCTAACCCTAACCCATACCCTACGATGTACCCGAACTCCTCCGCGAACCCGTAACCTAAGCCATACCCTAACCCAAACCCTAAGCCTAACCCTAACCCTAGGCTACCCTTGACTGCTTCTGCCTCCAATAGATTTCCTAAGCACTAGTGTTTTAAGGAACAGCTTAAAAAGAGAATCCTAAGGTGATTTCTTTATAATGGGTGTGTTCCTTATCTTATCCTAGTGTCTAAACTCTTCTCCATGGTTGGACCCCCAAATAATATTACTTTACGTGCTAAGGGGTATCTAGAGAGTGGGATAGGTTTAATAACTACCCTAACCCTAACGCGTACCCTAACCCTAAACCCTACCCTAACCCTAACACGTACCCTAATCCTAACCCGTACCCTAAACCGAGCCCTAACCCTAACACTAACCCTAACCCTAACCCTAACCCATACCCTACGCCATACCCGAACCCCTCCCCGAACCCGTACCCTAAGCCGTACCCTAAGCCTAACCCTAAGCCTAAACCTAACCCTAGGCTACCCTTTACTGCTTCTGCCTCCAATAGATTTCCTAAGCACTAGTGTTTGAAGGAACAGCTTAAAACGAGAATCCTAATGTGATTTCTTTATAATGGGTGTGTTCCTTATATTATCCTAGTGTCTAAACTCTTCTCCATGGCTGGACCCCCAAATAATATTACTTTACGTGCTAAGGGGTATCTAGAGAGTGGGATAGGTTTAATAACTACCGTAACCCTAACGCGTACCCTAACCCTAACCCCTACCCTAACCCTAACACGTACCCTAATCCTAACCCGTACCCTAAACCGAGCCCTAACCCTAACACTAACCCTAACCCTAACCCATACCCTACAATGTACCCGAACCCCTCCCCGAAGCCGTAACCTAAGCCATACCCTAACCCAAACCCTAAGACTAACCCTAACCCTAGGCTACCCTTTACTGCTTCTGCCTCCAATAGATTTCCTAAGCACTATTGTTTTAAGGAACAGCTTAAAAAGAGAATCCTAAGGTGATTTCTTTATAATGGGTGTGTTCCTTATCTTACCCTAGTGTCTAATCTCTTCTCCATGGTTGGACCCCCAAATAATATTCCTTTACGTGCTAAGGGGTATCTAGAGAGTGGGATAGGTTTAATAACTACCGTAACCCTAACGCGTACCCTAACCCTAACCCCTACCCTAACCCTAACACGTACCCTAATCCTAACCCATACCCTAAACCGAGCCCTAACCCTAACACTAACCCTAACCCTAACCCATACCCAACGATGTACCCGAACCCCTCCCCGAACCCGTACCCTAAGCCATAACCTAACCCTAACCCTAAGCCTAAACCTAACCCTAGGCTACCCTTGACTGCTTCTGCCTGAAATAGATTTCCTAAGCACTATTTTTTTAAGGAACAGCTTAAAAAGAGAATCCTAAGGTGATTTCTTTATAATGGGTGTGTTCCTTATCTTATCCTAGTGTCTAAACTCTTCTCCATGGGTGGACCCCCAAATAATATTACTTTACGTGCAAAGGGGTATCTAGAGAGTGGGATAGGTTTAATAACTACCGTAACCCTAACGCGTACCCTAACCCAAACCCCTACCCTAACCCTAACACGTACCCTAATCCTAACCCGTACCCTAACCCGAGCCCTAAAGCTAAAACTAACCCTCACCCTAACCCATACCCTACGCCGTACCCGAACCCCTCCCCGAACCCGTACCCTAAGCTGTACCCTAAGCCTAACCCTAAGGATAACCCTAACCCTAGGCTACCCTTGACTGCTTCTGCCTCCAATAGATTTCCTAAGCACTAGTGTTTGAAGGAACAGCTTAAAACGAGAATCCTAATGTGATTTCTTTATAATGGGTGTGTTCCTTATATTATCCTAGTGTCTAAACTCTTCTCCATGGCTGGACCCCCAAATAATATTACTTTACGTGCTAAGGGGTATCTAGAGAGTGGGATAGGTTTCATAACTACCCTAACCCTAACGCGTACACTAACTCTAACCCCTACCCTAACCCTAACACGTACCCTAATCCTAACCCGTACCCTAAACCGAGCCCTAACCCTAACACTAACCCTAACCCTAACCCTAACCCATACCCTACGCCGTACCTAAACCCCTCCCCGAACCCGTACCCTAAGCCGTACCCTAAGCCTAACCCTAAGCCTAACCCTAAGCCTAGGCTACCCTTTACTGCTTCTGCCTACAATAGATTTCCTAAGCACTAGTGTTTTAAGGAACAGCTTAAAAAGAGAATCCTAATGTGATTTCTTTATAATGGGTGTGTTCCTTATCTTATCCTAGTGTCTAAACTCTTCTCCATGGCTGGACCCCCAAATAATATTCCTTTACGTGCTAAGGGGTATCTAGAGAGTGGGATAGGTTTAATAACTACCCTAACCCTAACACGTACCCTAACCCTAACCCCTACCCTAACCCTAACACATACCCTAATCCTAACCCGTACCCTAAACCGAGCCCTAACCCTAAAACTAACCCTAACCCTAACCCCTACCCTAACCCTAACACATACCCTAATCTTAACCCATACCCTAAACCGAGCCCTAACCCTAACACTAACCCTAACCCTAACCCTAACCCATACCCTACGCCGTATCCGGACCCCTCCCCGAACCCGTACCCTGAGCCGTACCCTAACCCTAACCCTAAGCCTAACCCTAACCCTAGGCTACCCTTGACTGCTTCTGCCTCCAATAGATTTCCTAAGCACTTGTGTTTTAAGGAACAGCTTAAAAAGAGAATCCTAATGTGATTTCTTTATAATGGGTGTGTTCCTTATCTTATCCTAGTGTCTAAACTCTTCTCCATGCCTGGACCCCCAAATAATATTCCTTTACGTGCTAAGCGGTATCTAGAGAGTGGGATAGGTTTAATAACTACCCTAACCCTAACGCGTACCCTAACCCTAACCCCTACCCTAACACGTACCCTTATCCTAACCCGTACCCTAAACCGAGCCCAAACCCTAACAGTACCCATAACCCAAACCCTAACCCATACCCTACGCCATAGCCGAACCCCTCCACGAACCTGTATCCTAAGCCGAACCCTAAGCCTAACCCTCACCCTAAGCCTAACCCTAGGCTACCCTTGACTGCTTCAGCCTGCAATAGATTTCCTGAGCACTACTGTTTTAAGGAAGTGGTTAAAAAGAGAATCCTAATGTGACTTCTTTATAATGGGTGTGTTCCTTATCTTATCCTAGTTTCTAAACTCTTCTCCATGGCTCGACCCGCAAATAATATTCCTTTACGTGCTAAGGGGTATCTAGAGAGTGGGATAGGTTTAATAACTACCGTAACCCTAACGCGTACCCTAACCCTAACCACTACCCTAACCCTAACAAGTACCCTAATCCTAACCCGTACCCTAAACCGAGCTCTAAAGCTAAAACTAACCCTAACCCTAACCCATACCCTACGCAGTACCCGAAGCCCTCCCCGAACCCGTACCCTAAGCCGTACCCTAACCCTAACCCTAAGCCTAACCCTAACCCTAGGCTACCCTTGACTGCTTCTGCCTCCAATAGATTTCCTAAGCACTAGTGTTTTAAGGAACAGCTTAAAAAGAGAATCCTAATGTGATTTCTTTATAATGGGTGTGTTCCTTATCTTATCCTAGTGTCTAAACTCTTCTCCATGGCTGGACGCCCAGATAATATTCCTTTACGTGCTAAGGGGTATCTAGAGAGTGGGATAGGTTTAATAACTACCCTAACCCTAACGCGTACCCTAACCCTAACCCCTACCCTAACCCTAACACGTACCCTAATCCTAACCCGTACCCTAAACCGAGCCCTAACCCTAACACTAACCCTAACCCTAACCCATACCCAACGATGTACCCGAACCCCTCCCCGAACCCGTACCCTAAGCCATAACCTAACCCTAACCCTAAGCCTAACCCTAACCCTAGGCTACCCTTGACTGCTTCTGCCTGCAATAGATTTCCTAAGCACTATTTTTTTAAGGAACAGCTTAAAAAGAGAATCCTAAGGTGATTTCTTTATAATGGGTGTGTTCCTTATCTTATCCTAGTGTCTAAACTCTTCTCCATGGGTGGACCCCCAAATAATATTACTTTACGTGCTAAGGGGTATCTAGAGAGTGGGATAGGTTTAATAACTACCGTAACCCTAACGCGTACCCTAACCCAAACCCCTACCCTAACCCTAACACGTACCCTAATCCTAACCCGTACCCTAACCCGAGCCCTAAAGCTAAAACTAACCCTCACCCTAACCCATACCCTACGCCGTACCCGAACCCCTCCCCGAACCCGTACCCTAAGCTGTACCCTAAGCCTAACCCTAAGGATAACCCTAACCCTAGGCTACCCTTGACTGCTTCTGCCTCCAATAGATTTCCTAAGCACTAGTGTTTGAAGGAACAGCTTAAAACGAGAATCCTAATGTGATTTCTTTATAATGGGTGTGTTCCTTATATTATCCTAGTGTCTAAACTCTTCTCCATGGCTGGACCCCCAAATAATATTACTTTACGTGCTAAGGGGTATCTAGAGAGTGGGATAGGTTTAATAACTACCGTAACCCTAACGCGTACCCTAACCCTAACCCCTACCCTAACCCTAACACGTACCCTAATCCTAACCCGTACCCTAAACCGAGCCCTAACCCTAACACTAACCCTAACCCTAACCCATACCCTACAATGTACCCGAACCCCTCCCCGAACCCGTAACCTAAGCCATACCCTAACCCAAACCCTAAGACTAACCCTAACCCTAGGCTACCCTTTACTGCTTCTGCCTCCAATAGATTTCCTAAGCACTATTGTTTTAAGGAACAGCTTAAAAAGAGAATCCTAAGGTGATTTCTTTATAATGGGTGTGTTCCTTATCTTACCCTAGTGTCTAATCTCTTCTCCATGGTTGGACCCCCAAATAATATTCCTTTACGTGCTAAGGGGTATCTAGAGAGTGGGATAGGTTTAATAACTACCCTAACCCTAACGCGTACCCTAACCCTAAACCCTACCCTAACCCTAACACGTACCCTAATCCTAACCCGTACCCTAATCCGAGCCCGAACCCTAACAGTAACCCTAACCCTAACCCTAACCCATACCCTACGCCATACACGAACCCCTCCCCGAACCCGTACCCTAAGCCGTACCCTAAGCCTAACGCTATGCCTAACCCTAACCCTAGGCTACCCTTGACTGCTTCTGCCTCCAATAGATTTCCTAAGCACTTGTGTTTTAAGGAACAGCTTAAAAAGAGAATCCTAATGTGATTTCTTTATAATGGGTGTGTTCCTTATCTTATCCTAGTGTCTAAACTCTTCTCCATGGCTGGACGCCCAGATAATATTCCTTTACGTGCTAAGGGGTATCTAGAGAGTGGGATAGGTTTAATAACTACCCTAACCCTAACGCGTACCCTAACCCTAACCCCTACCCTAACCCTAACACGTACCCTAATCCTAACCCGTACCCTAAACCGAGCCCTAACCCTAACACTAACCCTAACCCTAACCCATACCCAACGATGTACCCGAACCCCTCCCCGAACCCGTACCCTAAGCCATAACCTAACCCTAACCCTAAGCCTAACCCTAACCCTAGGCTACCCTTGACTGCTTCTGCCTGCAATAGATTTCCTAAGCACTATTTTTTTAAGGAACAGCTTAAAAAGAGAATCCTAAGGTGATTTCTTTATAATGGGTGTGTTCCTTATCTTATCCTAGTGTCTAAACTCTTCTCCATGGGTGGACCCCCAAATAATATTACTTTACGTGCTAAGGGGTATCTAGAGAGTGGGATAGGTTTAATAACTACCGTAACCCTAACGCATACCCTAACCCAAACCCCTACCCTAACCCTAACACGTACCCTAATCCTAACCCGTACCCTAACCCGAGCCCTAAAGCTAAAACTAACCCTCACCCTAACCCATACCCTACGCCGTACCCGAACCCCTCCCCGAACCCGTACCCTAAGCTGTACCCTAAGCCTAACCCTAAGGATAACCCTAACCCTAGGCTACCCTTGACTGCTTCTGCCTCCAATAGATTTCCTAAGCACTAGTGTTTGAAGGAACAGCTTAAAACGAGAATCCTAATGTGATTTCTTTATAATGGGTGTGTTCCTTATATTATCCTAGTGTCTAAACTCTTCTCCATGGCTGGACCCCCAAATAATATTACTTTACGTGCTAAGGGGTATCTAGAGAGTGGGATAGGTTTAATAACTACCGTAACCCTAACGCGTACCCTAACCCTAACCCCTACCCTAACCCTAACACGTACCCTAATCCTAACCCGTACCCTAAACCGAGCCCTAACCCTAACACTAACCCTAACCCTAACCCATACCCTACAATGTACCCGAACCCCTCCCCGAACCCGTAACCTAAGCCATACCCTAACCCAAACCCTAAGACTAACCCTAACCCTAGGCTACCCTTTACTGCTTCTGCCTCCAATAGATTTCCTAAGCACTATTGTTTTAAGGAACAGCTTAAAAAGAGAATCCTAAGGTGATTTCTTTATAATGGGTGTGTTCCTTATCTTATCCTAGTGTCTAATCTCTTCTCCATGGTTGGACCCCCAAATAATATTCCTTTACGTGCTAAGGGGTATCTAGAGAGTGGGATAGGTTTAATAACTACCCTAACCCTAACGCGTACCCTAACCCTAAACCCTACCCTAACCCTAACACGTACCCTAATCCTAACCCGTACCCTAATCCGAGCCCGAACCCTAACAGTAACCCTAAACCTAACCCTAACCCATACCCTACGCCATACACGAACCCCTCCCCGAACCCGTACCCTAAGCCGTACCCTAAGCCTAACGCTATGCCTAACCCTAACCCTAGGCTACCCTTGACTGCTTCTGCCTCCAATAGATTTCCTAAGCACTTGTGTTTTAAGGAACAGCTTAAAAAGAGAATCCTAATGCGATTTCTTTATAATGGGTGTGTTCCTTATCTTATCCTAGTGTCTAAACTCTTCTCCATGGCTGGACGCCCAGATAATATTCCTTTACGTGCTAAGGGGTATCTAGAGAGTGGGATAGGTTTAATAACTACCCTAACCCTAACGCGTACCCTAACCCTAACCCCTACCCTAACCCTAACACGTACCCTAATCCTAACCCGTACCCTAAACCGAGCCCTAAAGCTAAAACTAACCCTCACCCTAACCCATACCCTACGCCGTACCCGAACCCCTCCCCGAACCCGTACCCTAAGCTGTACCCTAAGCCTAACCCTAAGGATAACCCTAACCCTAGGCTACCCTTGACTGCTTCTGCCGCCAATAGATTTCCTAAACACTAGTGTTTGAAGGAACAGCTTAAAACGAGAATCCTAATGTGATTTCTTTATAATGGGTGTGTTCCTTATCTTATCCTAGTGTCTAAACTCTTCTCCATGGCTGGACCCCCAAATAATATTACTTTACGTGCTAAGGGGTATCTAGAGAGTGGGATAGGTTTAATAACTACCGTAACCCTAACGCGTACCCTAACCCTAACCCCTACCCTAACCCTAACACGTACCCTAATCCTAACCCGTACCCTAAACCGAGCCCTAACCCTAACACTAACCCTAACCCTAACCCATACCCTACAATGTACCCGAACCCCTCCCCGAACCCGTACCTAAGCCATACCCTAACCCAAACCCTAAGACTAACCCTAACCCTAGGCTACCCTTTACTGCTTCTGCCTCAAATAGATTTCCTAAGCACTATTGTTTTAAGGAACAGCTTAAAAAGAGAATCCTAAGGTGATTTCTTTATAATGGGTGTGTTCCTTATCTTATCCTAGTGTCTAATCTCTTCTCCATGGTTGGACCCCCAAATAATATTCCTTTACGTGCTAAGGGGTATCTAGAGAGTGGGATAGGTTTAATAACTACTCTAACCCTAACGCGTACCCTAACCCTAAACCCTACCCTAACCCTAACACGTACCCTAATCCTAACCCGTACCCTAATCCGAGCCCGAACCCTAACAGTAACCCTAACCCTAACCCTAACCCATACCCTACGCCATACACGAACCCCTCCACGAACCCGTACCCTAAGCCGTACCCTAAGCCTAACGCTATGCCTAACCCTAACCCTAGGCTACCCTTGACTGCTTCTGCCTCCAATAGATTTCCTAAGCACTTGTGTTTTAAGGAACAGCTTAAAAAGAGAATCCTAATGTGATTTCTTTATAATGGGTGTGTTCCTTATCTTATCCTAGTGTCTAAACTCTTCTCCATGGCTGGACGCCCAGATAATATTCCTTTACGTGCTAAGGGGTATCTAGAGAGTGGGATAGGTTTAATAACTACCCTAACCCTAACGTGTACCCTAACCCTAACCCCTACCCTAACCCTAACACGTACCCTAATCCTAACCCGTACCCTAAACCGAGCCCTAACCCTAACACTAACCCTAACCCTAACCCATACCCAACGATGTACCCGAACCCCTCCCCGAACCCGTACCCTAAGCCATAACCTAACCCTAACCCTAAGCCTAAACCTAACCCTAGGCTACCCTTGACTGCTTCTGCCTGAAATAGATTTCCTAAGCACTATTTTTTTAAGGAACAGCTTAAAAAGAGAATCCTAAGGTGATTTCTTTATAATGGGTGTGTTCCTTATCTTATCCTAGTGTCTAAACTCTTCTCCATGGGTGGACCCCCAAATAATATTACTTTACGTGCTAAGGGGTATCTAGAGAGTGGGATAGGTTTAATAACTACCGTAACCCTAACGCGTACCCTAACCCAAACCCCTACCCTAACCCTAACACGTACCCTAATCCTAACCCGTACCCTAACCCGAGCCCTAAAGCTAAAACTAACCCTCACCCTAACCCATACCCTACGCCGTACCCGAACCCCTCCCCGAACCCGTACCCTAAGCTGTACCCTAAGCCTAACCCTAAGGATAACCCTAACCCTAGGCTACCCTTGACTGCTTCTGCCTCCAATAGATTTCCTAAGCACTAGTGTTTGAAGGAACAGCTTAAAACGAGAATCCTAATGTGATTTCTTTATAATGGGTGTGTTCCTTATATTATCCTAGTGTCTAAACTCTTCTCCATGGCTGGACCCCCAAATAATATTACTTTACGTGCTAAGGGGTATCTAGAGAGTGGGATAGGTTTCATAACTACCCTAACCCTAACGCGTACACTAACTCTAACCCCTACCCTAACCCTAACACGTACCCTAATCCTAACCCGTACCCTAAACCGAGCCCTAACCCTAACACTAACCCTAACCCTAACCCTAACCCATACCCTACGCCGTACCTAAACCCCTCCCCGAACCCGTACCCTAAGCCGTACCCTAAGCCTAACCCTAAGCCTAACCCTAAGCCTAGGCTACCCTTTACTGCTTCTGCCTCCAATAGATTTCCTAAGCACTAGTGTTTTAAGGAACAGCTTAAAAAGAGAATCCTAATGTGATTTCTTTATAATGGGTGTGTTCCTTATCTTATCCTAGTGTCTAAACTCTTCTCCATGGCTGGACCCCCAAATAATATTCCTTTACGTGCTAAGGGGTATCTAGAGAGTGGGATAGGTTTAATAACTACCCTAACCCTAACACGTACCCTAACCCTAACCCCTACCCTAACCCTAACACATACCCTAATCCTAACCCGTACCCTAAACCGAGCCCTAACCCTAAAACTAACCCTAACCCTAACCCCTACCCTAACCCTAACACATACCCTAATCTTAACCCATACCCTAAACCGAGCCCTAACCCTAACACTAACCCTAACCCTAACCCTAACCCATACCCTACGCCGTATCCGGACCCCTCCCCGAACCCGTACCCTGAGCCGTACCCTAACCCTAACCCTAAGCCTAACCCTAACCCTAGGCTACCCTTGACTGCTTCTGCCTCCAATAGATTTCCTCAGCACTTGTGTTTTAAGGAACAGCTTAAAAAGAGAATCCTAATGTGATTTCTTTATAATGGGTGTGTTCCTTATCTTATCCTAGTGTCTAAACTCTTCTCCATGCCTGGACCCCCAAATAATATTCCTTTACGTGCTAAGCGGTATCTAGAGAGTGGGATAGGTTTAATAACTACCCTAACCCTAACGCGTACCCTAACCCTAACCCCTACCCTAACACGTACCCTTATCCTAACCCGTACCCTAAACCGAGCCCAAACCCTAACAGTACCCATAACCCAAACCCTAACCCATACCCTACGCCATAGCCGAACCCCTCCACGAACCTGTATCCTAAGCCGAACCCTAAGCCTAACCCTCACCCTAAGCCTAACCCTAGGCTACCCTTGACTGCTTCAGCCTGCAATAGATTTCCTGAGCACTACTGTTTTAAGGAAGTGGTTAAAAAGAGAATCCTAATGTGACTTCTTTATAATGGGTGTGTTCCTTATCTTATCCTAGTTTCTAAACTCTTCTCCATGGCTCGACCCGCAAATAATATTCCTTTACGTGCTAAGGGGTATCTAGAGAGTGGGATAGGTTTAATAACTACCGTAACCCTAACGCGTACCCTAACCCTAACCACTACCCTAACCCTAACAAGTACCCTAATCCTAACCCGTACCCTAAACCGAGCTCTAAAGCTAAAACTAACCCTAACCCTAACCCATACCCTACGCAGTACCCGAAGCCCTCCCCGAACCCGTACCCTAAGCCGTACCCTAACCCTAACCCTAAGCCTAACCCTAACCCTAGGCTACCCTTGACTGCTTCTGCCTCCAATAGATTTCCTAAGCACTAGTGTTTTAAGGAACAGCTTAAAAAGAGAATCCTAATGTGATTTCTTTATAATGGGTGTGTTCCTTATCTTATCCTAGTGTCTAAACTCTTCTCCATGGCTGGACGCCCAGATAATATTCCTTTACGTGCTAAGGGGTATCTAGAGAGTGGGATAGGTTTAATAACTACCCTAACCCTAACGCGTACCCTAACCCTAACCCCTACCCTAACCCTAACACGTACCCTAATCCTAACCCGTACCCTAAACCGAGCCCTAACCCTAACACTAACCCTAACCCTAACCCATACCCAACGATGTACCCGAACCCCTCCCCGAACCCGTACCCTAAGCCATAACCTAACCCTAACCCTAAGCCTAACCCTAACCCTAGGCTACCCTTGACTGCTTCTGCCTGCAATAGATTTCCTAAGCACTATTTTTTTAAGGAACAGCTTAAAAAGAGAATCCTAAGGTGATTTCTTTATAATGGGTGTGTTCCTTATCTTACCCTAGTGTCTAATCTCTTCTCCATGGTTGGACCCCCAAATAATATTCCTTTACGTGCTAAGGGGTATCTAGAGAGTGGGATAGGTTTAATAACTACCCTAACCCTAACGCGTACCCTAACCCTAAACCCTACCCTAACCCTAACACGTACCCTAATCCTAACCCGTACCCTAATCCGAGCCCGAACCCTAACAGTAACCCTAACCCTAACCCTAACCCATACCCTACGCCATACACGAACCCCTCCCCGAACCCGTACCCTAAGCCGTACCCTAAGCCTAACGCTATGCCTAACCCTAACCCTAGGCTACCCTTGACTGCTTCTGCCTCCAATAGATTTCCTAAGCACTTGTGTTTTAAGGAACAGCTTAAAAAGAGAATCCTAATGTGATTTCTTTATAATGGGTGTGTTCCTTATCTTATCCTAGTGTCTAAACTCTTCTCCATGGCTGGATGCCCAGATAATATTCCTTTACGTGCTAAGGGGTATCTAGAGAGTGGGATAGGTTTAATAACTACCCTAACCCTAACGCGTACCCTAACCCTAACCCCTACCCTAACCCTAACACGTACCCTAATCCTAACCCGTACCCTAAACCGAGCCCTAACCCTAACACTAACCCTAACCCTAACCCATACCCAACGATGTACCCGAACCCCTCCCCGAACCCGTACCCTAAGCCATAACCTAACCCTAACCCTAAGCCTAACCCTAACCCTAGGCTACCCTTGACTGCTTCTGCCTGCAATAGATTTCCTAAGCACTATTTTTTTAAGGAACAGCTTAAAAAGAGAATCCTAAGGTGATTTCTTTATAATGGGTGTGTTCCTTATCTTATCCTAGTGTCTAAACTCTTCTCCATGGGTGGACCCCCAAATAATATTACTTTACGTGCTAAGGGGTATCTAGAGAGTGGGATAGGTTTAATAACTACCGTAACCCTAACGCATACCCTAACCCAAACCCCTACCCTAACCCTAACACGTACCCTAATCCTAACCCGTACCCTAACCCGAGCCCTAAAGCTAAAACTAACCCTCACCCTAACCCATACCCTACGCCGTACCCGAACCCCTCCCCGAACCCGTACCCTAAGCTGTACCCTAAGCCTAACCCTAAGGATAACCCTAACCCTAGGCTACCCTTGACTGCTTCTGCCTCCAATAGATTTCCTAAGCACTAGTGTTTGAAGGAACAGCTTAAAACGAGAATCCTAATGTGATTTCTTTATAATGGGTGTGTTCCTTATATTATCCTAGTGTCTAAACTCTTCTCCATGGCTGGACCCCCAAATAATATTACTTTACGTGCTAAGGGGTATCTAGAGAGTGGGATAGGTTTAATAACTACCGTAACCCTAACGCGTACCCTAACCCTAACCCCTACCCTAACCCTAACACGTACCCTAATCCTAACCCGTACCCTAAACCGAGCCCTAACCCTAACACTAACCCTAACCCTAACCCATACCCTACAATGTACCCGAACCCCTCCCCGAACCCGTAACCTAAGCCATACCCTAACCCAAACCCTAAGACTAACCCTAACCCTAGGCTACCCTTTACTGCTTCTGCCTCCAATAGATTTCCTAAGCACTATTGTTTTAAGGAACAGCTTAAAAAGAGAATCCTAAGGTGATTTCTTTATAATGGGTGTGTTCCTTATCTTATCCTAGTGTCTAATCTCTTCTCCATGGTTGGACCCCCAAATAATATTCCTTTACGTGCTAAGGGGTATCTAGAGAGTGGGATAGGTTTAATAACTACCCTAACCCTAACGCGTACCCTAACCCTAAACCCTACCCTAACCCTAACACGTACCCTAATCCTAACCCGTACCCTAATCCGAGCCCGAACCCTAACAGTAACCCTAAACCTAACCCTAACCCATACCCTACGCCATACACGAACCCCTCCCCGAACCCGTACCCTAAGCCGTACCCTAAGCCTAACGCTATGCCTAACCCTAACCCTAGGCTACCCTTGACTGCTTCTGCCTCCAATAGATTTCCTAAGCACTTGTGTTTTAAGGAACAGCTTAAAAAGAGAATCCTAATGCGATTTCTTTATAATGGGTGTGTTCCTTATCTTATCCTAGTGTCTAAACTCTTCTCCATGGCTGGACGCCCAGATAATATTCCTTTACGTGCTAAGGGGTATCTAGAGAGTGGGATAGGTTTAATAACTACCCTAACCCTAACGCGTACCCTAACCCTAACCCCTACCCTAACCCTAACACGTACCCTAATCCTAACCCGTACCCTAAACCGAGCCCTAACCCTAACACTAACCCTAACCCTAACCCATACCCAACGATGTACCCGAACCCCTCCCCGAACCCGTACCCTAAGCCATAACCTAACCCTAACCCTAAGCCTAACCCTAACCCTAGGCTACCCTTGACTGCTTCTGCCTGCAATAGATTTCCTAAGCACTATTTTTTTAAGGAACAGCTTAAAAAGAGAATCCTAAGGTGATTTCTTTATAATGGGTGTGTTCCTTATCTTATCCTAGTGTCTAAACTCTTCTCCATGGGTGGACCCCCAAATAATATTACTTTACGTGCTAAGGGGTATCTAGAGAGTGGGATAGGTTTAATAACTACCGTAACCCTAACACGTACCCTAACCCAAACCCCTACCCTAACCCTAACACGTACCCTAATCCTAACCCGTACCCTAAACCGAGCCCTAAAGCTAAAACTAACCCTCACCCTAACCCATACCCTACGCCGTACCCGAACCCCTCCCCGAACCCGTACCCTAAGCTGTACCCTAAGCCTAACCCTAAGGATAACCCTAACCCTAGGCTACCCTTGACTGCTTCTGCCGCCAATAGATTTCCTAAGCACTAGTGTTTGAAGGAACAGCTTAAAACGAGAATCCTAATGTGATTTCTTTATAATGGGTGTGTTCCTTATATTATCCTAGTGTCTAAACTCTTCTCCATGGCTGGACCCCCAAATAATATTACTTTACGTGCTAAGGGGTATCTAGAGAGTGGGATAGGTTTAATAACTACCGTAACCCTAACGCATACCCTAACCCTAACCCCTACCCTAACCCTAACACGTACCCTAATCCTAACCCGTACCCTAAACCGAGCCCTAACCCTAACACTAACCCTAACCCTAACCCATACCCTACAATGTACCCGAACCCCTCCCCGAACCCGTACCTAAGCCATACCCTAACCCAAACCCTAAGACTAACCCTAACCCTAGGCTACCCTTTACTGCTTCTGCCTCCAATAGATTTCCTAAGCACTATTGTTTTAAGGAACAGCTTAAAAAGAGAATCCTAAGGTGATTTCTTTATAATGGGTGTGTTCCTTATCTTATCCTAGTGTCTAATCTCTTCTCCATGGTTGGACCCCCAAATAATATTCCTTTACGTGCTAAGGGGTATCTAGAGAGTGGGATAGGTTTAATAACTACTCTAACCCTAACGCGTACCCTAACCCTAAACCCTACCCTAACCCTAACACGTACCCTAATCCTAACCCGTACCCTAATCCGAGCCCGAACCCTAACAGTAACCCTAACCCTAACCCTAACCCATACCCTACGCCATACACGAACCCCTCCACGAACCCGTACCCTAAGCCGTACCCTAAGCCTAACGCTATGCCTAACCCTAACCCTAGGCTACCCTTGACTGCTTCTGCCTCCAATAGATTTCCTAAGCACTTGTGTTTTAAGGAACAGCTTAAAAAGAGAATCCTAATGTGATTTCTTTATAATGGGTGTGTTCCTTATCTTATCCTAGTGTCTAAACTCTTCTCCATGCCTGGACCCCCAAATAATATTCCTTTACGTGCTAAGCGGTATCTAGAGAGTGGGATAGGTTTAATAACTACCCTAACCCTAACGCGTACCCTAACCCTAACCCCTACCCTAACACGTACCCTTATCCTAACCCGTACCCTAAACCGAGCCCAAACCCTAACAGTACCCATAACCCAAACCCTAACCCATACCCTACGCCATAGCCGAACCCCTCCACGAACCTGTATCCTAAGCCGAACCCTAAGCCTAACCCTCACCCTAAGCCTAACCCTAGGCTACCCTTGACTGCTTCAGCCTGCAATAGATTTCCTGAGCACTACTGTTTTAAGGAAGTGGTTAAAAAGAGAATCCTAATGTGACTTCTTTATAATGGGTGTGTTCCTTATCTTATCCTAGTTTCTAAACTCTTCTCCATGGCTCGACCCGCAAATAATATTCCTTTACGTGCTAAGGGGTATCTAGAGAGTGGGATAGGTTTAATAACTACCGTAACCCTAACGCGTACCCTAACCCTAACCACTACCCTAACCCTAACAAGTACCCTAATCCTAACCCGTACCCTAAACCGAGCTCTAAAGCTAAAACTAACCCTAACCCTAACCCATACCCTACGCAGTACCCGAAGCCCTCCCCGAACCCGTACCCTAAGCCGTACCCTAACCCTAACCCTAAGCCTAACCCTAACCCTAGGCTACCCTTGACTGCTTCTGCCTCCAATAGATTTCCTAAGCACTAGTGTTTTAAGGAACAGCTTAAAAAGAGAATCCTAATGTGATTTCTTTATAATGGGTGTGTTCCTTATCTTATCCTAGTGTCTAAACTCTTCTCCATGGCTGGACGCCCAGATAATATTCCTTTACGTGCTAAGGGGTATCTAGAGAGTGGGATAGGTTTAATAACTACCCTAACCCTAACGCGTACCCTAACCCTAACCCCTACCCTAACCCTAACACGTACCCTAATCCTAACCCGTACCCTAAACCGAGCCCTAACCCTAACACTAACCCTAACCCTAACCCATACCCAACGATGTACCCGAACCCCTCCCCGAACCCGTACCCTAAGCCATAACCTAACCCTAACCCTAAGCCTAACCCTAACCCTAGGCTACCCTTGACTGCTTCTGCCTGCAATAGATTTCCTAAGCACTATTTTTTTAAGGAACAGCTTAAAAAGAGAATCCTAAGGTGATTTCTTTATAATGGGTGTGTTCCTTATCTTACCCTAGTGTCTAATCTCTTCTCCATGGTTGGACCCCCAAATAATATTCCTTTACGTGCTAAGGGGTATCTAGAGAGTGGGATAGGTTTAATAACTACCCTAACCCTAACGCGTACCCTAACCCTAAACCCTACCCTAACCCTAACACGTACCCTAATCCTAACCCGTACCCTAATCCGAGCCCGAACCCTAACAGTAACCCTAACCCTAACCCTAACCCATACCCTACGCCATACACGAACCCCTCCCCGAACCCGTACCCTAAGCCGTACCCTAAGCCTAACGCTATGCCTAACCCTAACCCTAGGCTACCCTTGACTGCTTCTGCCTCCAATAGATTTCCTAAGCACTTGTGTTTTAAGGAACAGCTTAAAAAGAGAATCCTAATGTGATTTCTTTATAATGGGTGTGTTCCTTATCTTATCCTAGTGTCTAAACTCTTCTCCATGGCTGGATGCCCAGATAATATTCCTTTACGTGCTAAGGGGTATCTAGAGAGTGGGATAGGTTTAATAACTACCCTAACCCTAACGCGTACCCTAACCCTAACCCCTACCCTAACCCTAACACGTACCCTAATCCTAACCCGTACCCTAAACCGAGCCCTAACCCTAACACTAACCCTAACCCTAACCCATACCCAACGATGTACCCGAACCCCTCCCCGAACCCGTACCCTAAGCCATAACCTAACCCTAACCCTAAGCCTAACCCTAACCCTAGGCTACCCTTGACTGCTTCTGCCTGCAATAGATTTCCTAAGCACTATTTTTTTAAGGAACAGCTTAAAAAGAGAATCCTAAGGTGATTTCTTTATAATGGGTGTGTTCCTTATCTTATCCTAGTGTCTAAACTCTTCTCCATGGGTGGACCCCCAAATAATATTACTTTACGTGCTAAGGGGTATCTAGAGAGTGGGATAGGTTTAATAACTACCGTAACCCTAACGCATACCCTAACCCAAACCCCTACCCTAACCCTAACACGTACCCTAATCCTAACCCGTACCCTAACCCGAGCCCTAAAGCTAAAACTAACCCTCACCCTAACCCATACCCTACGCCGTACCCGAACCCCTCCCCGAACCCGTACCCTAAGCTGTACCCTAAGCCTAACCCTAAGGATAACCCTAACCCTAGGCTACCCTTGACTGCTTCTGCCTCCAATAGATTTCCTAAGCACTAGTGTTTGAAGGAACAGCTTAAAACGAGAATCCTAATGTGATTTCTTTATAATGGGTGTGTTCCTTATATTATCCTAGTGTCTAAACTCTTCTCCATGGCTGGACCCCCAAATAATATTACTTTACGTGCTAAGGGGTATCTAGAGAGTGGGATAGGTTTAATAACTACCGTAACCCTAACGCGTACCCTAACCCTAACCCCTACCCTAACCCTAACACGTACCCTAATCCTAACCCGTACCCTAAACCGAGCCCTAACCCTAACACTAACCCTAACCCTAACCCATACCCTACAATGTACCCGAACCCCTCCCCGAACCCGTAACCTAAGCCATACCCTAACCCAAACCCTAAGACTAACCCTAACCCTAGGCTACCCTTTACTGCTTCTGCCTCCAATAGATTTCCTAAGCACTATTGTTTTAAGGAACAGCTTAAAAAGAGAATCCTAAGGTGATTTCTTTATAATGGGTGTGTTCCTTATCTTATCCTAGTGTCTAATCTCTTCTCCATGGTTGGACCCCCAAATAATATTCCTTTACGTGCTAAGGGGTATCTAGAGAGTGGGATAGGTTTAATAACTACCCTAACCCTAACGCGTACCCTAACCCTAAACCCTACCCTAACCCTAACACGTACCCTAATCCTAACCCGTACCCTAATCCGAGCCCGAACCCTAACAGTAACCCTAAACCTAACCCTAACCCATACCCTACGCCATACACGAACCCCTCCCCGAACCCGTACCCTAAGCCGTACCCTAAGCCTAACGCTATGCCTAACCCTAACCCTAGGCTACCCTTGACTGCTTCTGCCTCCAATAGATTTCCTAAGCACTTGTGTTTTAAGGAACAGCTTAAAAAGAGAATCCTAATGCGATTTCTTTATAATGGGTGTGTTCCTTATCTTATCCTAGTGTCTAAACTCTTCTCCATGGCTGGACGCCCAGATAATATTCCTTTACGTGCTAAGGGGTATCTAGAGAGTGGGATAGGTTTAATAACTACCCTAACCCTAACGCGTACCCTAACCCTAACCCCTACCCTAACCCTAACACGTACCCTAATCCTAACCCGTACCCTAAACCGAGCCCTAACCCTAACACTAACCCTAACCCTAACCCATACCCAACGATGTACCCGAACCCCTCCCCGAACCCGTACCCTAAGCCATAACCTAACCCTAACCCTAAGCCTAACCCTAACCCTAGGCTACCCTTGACTGCTTCTGCCTGCAATAGATTTCCTAAGCACTATTTTTTTAAGGAACAGCTTAAAAAGAGAATCCTAAGGTGATTTCTTTATAATGGGTGTGTTCCTTATCTTATCCTAGTGTCTAAACTCTTCTCCATGGGTGGACCCCCAAATAATATTACTTTACGTGCTAAGGGGTATCTAGAGAGTGGGATAGGTTTAATAACTACCGTAACCCTAACACGTACCCTAACCCAAACCCCTACCCTAACCCTAACACGTACCCTAATCCTAACCCGTACCCTAAACCGAGCCCTAAAGCTAAAACTAACCCTCACCCTAACCCATACCCTACGCCGTACCCGAACCCCTCCCCGAACCCGTACCCTAAGCTGTACCCTAAGCCTAACCCTAAGGATAACCCTAACCCTAGGCTACCCTTGACTGCTTCTGCCGCCAATAGATTTCCTAAGCACTAGTGTTTGAAGGAACAGCTTAAAACGAGAATCCTAATGTGATTTCTTTATAATGGGTGTGTTCCTTATATTATCCTAGTGTCTAAACTCTTCTCCATGGCTGGACCCCCAAATAATATTACTTTACGTGCTAAGGGGTATCTAGAGAGTGGGATAGGTTTAATAACTACCGTAACCCTAACGCATACCCTAACCCTAACCCCTACCCTAACCCTAACACGTACCCTAATCCTAACCCGTACCCTAAACCGAGCCCTAACCCTAACACTAACCCTAACCCTAACCCATACCCTACAATGTACCCGAACCCCTCCCCGAACCCGTACCTAAGCCATACCCTAACCCAAACCCTAAGACTAACCCTAACCCTAGGCTACCCTTTACTGCTTCTGCCTCCAATAGATTTCCTAAGCACTATTGTTTTAAGGAACAGCTTAAAAAGAGAATCCTAAGGTGATTTCTTTATAATGGGTGTGTTCCTTATCTTATCCTAGTGTCTAATCTCTTCTCCATGGTTGGACCCCCAAATAATATTCCTTTACGTGCTAAGGGGTATCTAGAGAGTGGGATAGGTTTAATAACTACTCTAACCCTAACGCGTACCCTAACCCTAAACCCTACCCTAACCCTAACACGTACCCTAATCCTAACCCGTACCCTAATCCGAGCCCGAACCCTAACAGTAACCCTAACCCTAACCCTAACCCATACCCTACGCCATACACGAACCCCTCCACGAACCCGTACCCTAAGCCGTACCCTAAGCCTAACGCTATGCCTAACCCTAACCCTAGGCTACCCTTGACTGCTTCTGCCTCCAATAGATTTCCTAAGCACTTGTGTTTTAAGGAACAGCTTAAAAAGAGAATCCTAATGTGATTTCTTTATAATGGGTGTGTTCCTTATCTTATCCTAGTGTCTAAACTCTTCTCCATGGCTGGACGCCCAGATAATATTCCTTTACGTGCTAAGGGGTATCTAGAGAGTGGGATAGGTTTAATAACTACCCTAACCCTAACGTGTACCCTAACCCTAACCCCTACCCTAACCCTAACACGTACCCTAATCCTAACCCGTACCCTAAACCGAGCCCTAACCCTAACACTAACCCTAACCCTAACCCATACCCAACGATGTACCCGAACCCCTCCCCGAACCCGTACCCTAAGCCATAACCTAACCCTAACCCTAAGCCTAAACCTAACCCTAGGCTACCCTTGACTGCTTCTGCCTGAAATAGATTTCCTAAGCACTATTTTTTTAAGGAACAGCTTAAAAAGAGAATCCTAAGGTGATTTCTTTATAATGGGTGTGTTCCTTATCTTATCCTAGTGTCTAAACTCTTCTCCATGGGTGGACCCCCAAATAATATTACTTTACGTGCTAAGGGGTATCTAGAGAGTGGGATAGGTTTAATAACTACCGTAACCCTAACGCGTACCCTAACCCAAACCCCTACCCTAACCCTAACACGTACCCTAATCCTAACCCGTACCCTAACCCGAGCCCTAAAGCTAAAACTAACCCTCACCCTAACCCATACCCTACGCCGTACCCGAACCCCTCCCCGAACCCGTACCCTAAGCTGTACCCTAAGCCTAACCCTAAGGATAACCCTAACCCTAGGCTACCCTTGACTGCTTCTGCCTCCAATAGATTTCCTAAGCACTAGTGTTTGAAGGAACAGCTTAAAACGAGAATCCTAATGTGATTTCTTTATAATGGGTGTGTTCCTTATATTATCCTAGTGTCTAAACTCTTCTCCATGGCTGGACCCCCAAATAATATTACTTTACGTGCTAAGGGGTATCTAGAGAGTGGGATAGGTTTCATAACTACCCTAACCCTAACGCGTACACTAACTCTAACCCCTACCCTAACCCTAACACGTACCCTAATCCTAACCCGTACCCTAAACCGAGCCCTAACCCTAACACTAACCCTAACCCTAACCCTAACCCATACCCTACGCCGTACCTAAACCCCTCCCCGAACCCGTACCCTAAGCCGTACCCTAAGCCTAACCCTAAGCCTAACCCTAAGCCTAGGCTACCCTTTACTGCTTCTGCCTCCAATAGATTTCCTAAGCACTAGTGTTTTAAGGAACAGCTTAAAAAGAGAATCCTAATGTGATTTCTTTATAATGGGTGTGTTCCTTATCTTATCCTAGTGTCTAAACTCTTCTCCATGGCTGGACCCCCAAATAATATTCCTTTACGTGCTAAGGGGTATCTAGAGAGTGGGATAGGTTTAATAACTACCCTAACCCTAACACGTACCCTAACCCTAACCCCTACCCTAACCCTAACACATACCCTAATCCTAACCCGTACCCTAAACCGAGCCCTAACCCTAAAACTAACCCTAACCCTAACCCCTACCCTAACCCTAACACATACCCTAATCTTAACCCATACCCTAAACCGAGCCCTAACCCTAACACTAACCCTAACCCTAACCCTAACCCATACCCTACGCCGTATCCGGACCCCTCCCCGAACCCGTACCCTGAGCCGTACCCTAACCCTAACCCTAAGCCTAACCCTAACCCTAGGCTACCCTTGACTGCTTCTGCCTCCAATAGATTTCCTAAGCACTTGTGTTTTAAGGAACAGCTTAAAAAGAGAATCCTAATGTGATTTCTTTATAATGGGTGTGTTCCTTATCTTATCCTAGTGTCTAAACTCTTCTCCATGCCTGGACCCCCAAATAATATTCCTTTACGTGCTAAGCGGTATCTAGAGAGTGGGATAGGTTTAATAACTACCCTAACCCTAACGCGTACCCTAACCCTAACCCCTACCCTAACACGTACCCTTATCCTAACCCGTACCCTAAACCGAGCCCAAACCCTAACAGTACCCATAACCCAAACCCTAACCCATACCCTACGCCATAGCCGAACCCCTCCACGAACCTGTATCCTAAGCCGAACCCTAAGCCTAACCCTCACCCTAAGCCTAACCCTAGGCTACCCTTGACTGCTTCAGCCTGCAATAGATTTCCTGAGCACTACTGTTTTAAGGAAGTGGTTAAAAAGAGAATCCTAATGTGACTTCTTTATAATGGGTGTGTTCCTTATCTTATCCTAGTTTCTAAACTCTTCTCCATGGCTCGACCCGCAAATAATATTCCTTTACGTGCTAAGGGGTATCTAGAGAGTGGGATAGGTTTAATAACTACCGTAACCCTAACGCGTACCCTAACCCTAACCACTACCCTAACCCTAACAAGTACCCTAATCCTAACCCGTACCCTAAACCGAGCTCTAAAGCTAAAACTAACCCTAACCCTAACCCATACCCTACGCAGTACCCGAAGCCCTCCCCGAACCCGTACCCTAAGCCGTACCCTAACCCTAACCCTAAGCCTAACCCTAACCCTAGGCTACCCTTGACTGCTTCTGCCTCCAATAGATTTCCTAAGCACTAGTGTTTTAAGGAACAGCTTAAAAAGAGAATCCTAATGTGATTTCTTTATAATGGGTGTGTTCCTTATCTTATCCTAGTGTCTAAACTCTTCTCCATGGCTGGACCCCCAAATAATATTCCTTTACGTGCTAAGGGGTATCTAGAGAGTGGGATAGGTTTAATAACTACCCTAAACCTAAAGCGTACCCTAACCCTAACCCCTACCCTAACCCTAACACGTACCCTAATCCTAACCCGTACCCTAACCCGAGCCCTAACCCTAACAATAACCCTAACCCTAACCCTAACCCATACCCTACGCCGTACCCGAACCCCTCCCCGAACCCATACCCTAAGCCGTACCCTAAGCCTAACCCTAATGATAACCCTAACCCTAGGCTACCCTTGACTGCTTCTGCCTCCAATAGATTTCCTAAGCACTAGTGTTTGAAGGAACAGCTTAAAACGAGAATCCTAATGTGATTTCTTTATAATGGGTGTATTCCTTATATTATCCTAGTGTCTAAACTCTTCTCCATGGCTGGACCCCCAAATAATATTACTTTACGTGCTAAGGGGTATCTAGAGAGTGGGATAGGTTTCATAACTACCCTAACCCTAACGCGTACCCTAACCCTAACCCCTACCCTAACCCTAACACGTACCCTAATCCTAACCCGTACCCTAAACCGAGCCCTAACCCTAACACTAACCCTAACCCTAACCCATACCCTACGATGTACCCGAACCCCTCCCCGAACCCGTAACCTAAGCCATACCCTAACCCTAACCCTAAGCCTAACCCTAACCCTAGGCTACCCTTGACAGCTTCTGCCTCCAATAGATTTCCTAAGCACTATTTTTTTAAGGAACAGCTTAAAAAGAGAATCCTAAGGTGATTTCTTTATAATGGGTGTGTTCCTTATCTTATCCTAGTGTCTAAACTCTTCTCCATGGCTGGACCCCCAAATAATATTCCTTTACGTGCTAAGGGGTATCTAGAGAGTGGGATAGGTTTAATAACTACCGTAACCCTAACGCGTACCCTAACCCTAACACGTACCCTAATCCTAACCCGTACCCTAAAACGAGCTCTAAAACTAAAACTAACCCTAACCCTAACCCATACAATACGCCGTACCCGAAGCCCTCCCCGAACCCGTACCCTAAGCCGTACCCTAACCCTAACCCTAAGCCTAACCGTAACCCTAGGCTACCCATGACTGCTTCTGCCTCCAATAGATTTCCTAAGCACTAGTGTTTGAAGGAACAGCTTAAAACGAGAATCCTAATGTGATTTCTTTATAATGGGTGTGTTCCTTATATTATCCTAGTGTCTAAACACTTCTCCATGGCTGGACCCCCAAATAATATTACTTTACGTGCTAAGGGGTATCTAGAGAGTGGGATAGGTTTAATAACTATCCTAAACCTAACGCGTACCCTAACCCTAACCCCTACCCTAACCCTAACACGTACCCTAATCCTAACCCGTACCCTAAACCGAGCCCTAACCCTAACACTAACCCTAACCCTAACCCTAACCCATACCATACGCCGTACCCGAACCCCTCCCCGAACCGGTACCCTAAGCCGTACCCTAAGCCTAACACTCACCCTAAGCCTAACCCTAGGCTACCCTTGACTGCTTCTGCCTCCAATAGATTTCCTAAGCACTTGTGTTTTAAGGAACAGCTTAAAAAGAGAATCCTAATGTGATTTCTTTATAATGGGTGTGTTCCTTATCTTATCCTAGTGTCTAAACTCTTCTCCATGGCTGGACCCCCAAATAATATTCCTTTACGTGCTAAGGGGTATCTAGAGAGTGGGATAGGTTTAATAACTACCCTAACCCTAACGCGTACCCTAACCCTAACCCCTACCCTAACCCTAACACGTACCCTTATCCTAACCCGTACCCTAAACCGAGCCCGAACCCTAACAGTACCCATAACCCAAACCCTAACCCATACCCTACGCCATAGCCGAAACCCTCCACGAACCTGTATCCTAAGCCGAACCCTAAGCCTAACCCTCACCCTAAGCCTAACCCTAGGCTACCCTTGACTGCTTCAGCCTGCAATACATTTCATGAGCACTACTGTTTTAAGGAAGTGGTTGAAAAGAGAATCCTAATGTGACTTCTTTATAATGGGTGTGTTCCTTATCTTATCCTAGTTTCTAAACTCTTCTCCATGGCTGGACGCCCAAATAATATTCGTTTACGTGCTAAGGGGTATCTAGAGAGTGGGATAGGTTTAATAACTACCCTAACCCTAACGCGTACCCTAACCCTAACCCCTACCCTAACCCTAACACGTACCCTAATACTAACCCGTACCCCAAACCGAGCCCTAACCCTAACACTAACCCTAACCCTAACCCATACCCTACGCCGTACCCGAACCCCTCCCCTAACCCGTACCCGAAGCCGTACCCTAAGCCTAACCCTAACCCTAGGCTACCATTGACTGCTTCTGACTCCAATAGATTTCCTAAGCACTAGTGTTTTAAGGAACACCTTAAAAAGAGAATCCTAATGTGATTTCTTTATAATGGGTGTGTTCCTTATCTTATCCTAGTGTCTAAACTCTTCTCCATGGCTGGACCCCCAAATAATATTCCTTTACGTGCTAAGGGGTATCTAGAGAGTGGGATAGCTTTAATAACTATCCTAACTCTAACGCGTACCCTAACCCTAACACCTACCCTAACCCTAACACGTACCCTTATCCTAAACTGTACCCTAAACGGACCCCAAACCCTAACACTAACCCTAACCCTAACCCTAACCCATACCCTACGCCGTACCCAATACCCTCCCCGAACCCGTACCCTAAGCCGTACCCTAAGCCTAACCCTAAGCCTAACCCTAACCCTAAGCTACCCTTGACTGCTTCTGCCTCCAATAGATTTCCTAAGCACTAGTGTTTTAAGGAACAGCTTAAAAAGAGAATCCTAATGTCATTTCTTTATAATGGGTGTGTTCCTTATCTTATCTTAGTGTCTAAACTCTTCTCCATGGCTGGACCCCCAAATAATATTCCTTTACGTGCTAAGGGGTATCTAGAGAGTGGGATAGGTTTAATAACTATCCTAACCCTAACGCGTACCGCAACCCTAACCCCTACCCTAACCCCAACACGTACCCTAATCCTAACTCGTACCCTAAACCGAGCCCTAACCCTTACCCTAACCCTAACCCTAACCCATACCCTACGCCGTACCCGAAACCCTCCCCGAACCCGTACCCTAAGCCGTACCCTAAACCTAACCCTAAGCCTAACCCTAACCCTAGGCTACCCTTGACTGCTTCTGCCTCCAATAGATTTCCTAAGCACTAGTGTTTGAAGGAACAGCTTAAAACGAGAATCCTAATGTGATTTCTTTATAATGGGTGTGTTCCTTATATTATCCTAGTGTCTAAACTCTTCTCCATGGCTGGACCCCCAAATAATATTACTTTACGTGCTAAGCGGTATCTAGAGAGTGGGATAGGTTTAATAACTCCCCTAACCCTAACGCGTACCCTAACCCTAACCCCTACCCTAACCCTAACACGTACCCTAATCCTAACCCGTACCCTAAACCGAGCCCTAACCCTAACACTAACCCTAACCCTAACCCTAACCCATACCCTACGCCGTACCCGAACCCCTCCCCGAACCGGTACCCTAAGCCGTACCCTAAGCCTAACCCTCACCCTAAGCCTAACCCTAGGCTACCCTTGACTGCTTCTGCCTCCAATAGATTTCCTAAGCACTTGTGTTTTAAGGAACAGCTTAAAAAGAGAATCCTAATGTGATTTCTTTATAATGGGTGTGTTCCTTATCTTATCCTAGTGTCTAAACTCTTCTCCACGGCTGGACCCCCAAATAATATTACTTTACGTGCTAAGGGGTATCTAGAGAGTGGGATAGGTTTAATAACTACCCTAACCCTAACGCGTACCCTAACCCTAACCACTACCCTAACCCTAACATGTACCCGTATCCTAACCCGTACCCTAAACCGAGCCCGAACCCTAACACTAACCCTAACCCTAACCCTAACCCATACCCTACGCCATAGCCGAACCCCTCCACGAACCTGTATCCTAAGCCGAACCCTAAGCCTAACCCTACCCCTAAGCCTGACCCTAGGCTACCCTTGACTGCTTCAGCCTGCAATAGATTTCCTGAGCACTACTGTTTTAAGGAAGTGGTTAAAAAGAGAATCCTAATGTGACTTCTTTATAATGGGTGTGTTCCTTATCTTATCCTAGTTTCTAAACTCTTCTCCATGGCTGGACCCCCAAATAATATTCGTTTACGTGCTAAGGGGTATCTAGAGAGTGGGATAGGTTTAATAACTACCCTAACCCTAACGTGTACCCTAACCCTAACCCCTACCCTAACCCTAACACGTACCCTAATCCTAACCCGTACCCTAAACCGAGCCCTAACCCTAACCCTAACCCTAACCCTAACCCATACCCTACGCCGTACCCGAAACCCTCCCCGAACCCGTACCCTAAGCCGTACCCTAAGCCTAACCCTAACCCTAGGCTACCCTTGACTGCTTCTGCCTCCAATAGATTTCCTAAGCACTAGTGTTTTAAGGAACAGCTTAAAAAGTGAATCCTAATGTGATTTCTTTATAATGGATGTGTTCCTTATCCTATCCTAGTGTCTAAACTCTTCTCCATGGCTGGACCCCCAAATAATATTCCTTTACGTGCTAAGGGGTATCTAGAGAGTGGGATAGGTTTAATAACTACCCTAACCCTAACACGTACCCTAACCCTAACACCCACCCTAACCCTAACACGTACACTAATCCTTACCCATACCCTAAACCGAGCCCTAACCCTAACACTAACTCTAACCCTTACCCTAACACATACCCTACGCCATACCCGAACCCGAAGCCGAAACCTTACCCTAAGCCGTAACCTAACCCTAACCCTAACCCTAACCCTAAGCTACCCTTGACTGCTTCTGCCTCCAATAATTTTCTTAAGCACTAGTGTTTTAAGGAACAGCTTAAAAAGAGGATCGTAATGTGATTTCTTTATAATGGGTGTGTTCCTTATCTTGTCCTAGTGTCTAAACTCTTCTGCATGGCTGGACCCACAAATAATATTCCTTGACGTGGTAAGCGGTATCGAGAGAGTGGGATAGGTTTAATAACTACCCTAAACCTAACGCGTACCCTAACCCGAACCACTTCGCTAACCCTAACACGTACACTAATCCTAACCCATACCCTAAACCGAGCCCTAACCCTAACCCTAACCCTAACACAAACCCTACGCCGTTCCCGAAACCCTCCCCGAACCCGTATCCTAAGCCGTACCCTAACCCTAACCCTAAGCCTAACCCTAAACCTAGGCTACCCTTGACTGCTTCTTCCTGCAATAGATTTCGTAAGCACTAGTGTTTTAAGGAACAGCTTAAAAAGAGAATCCTAAGGTGATTTCTTTATAATGGGTGTGTTCCTTATCTTATCCTAGTGACTAAACTCTTCTCCATGGCTGGACCACCAAATAATATTCCTTTACGTGCTAAGGGGTATCTAGAGAGTGGGATAGGTTTAATAACTACCCTAACCCTAACGCGTACCCTAACCCTAACCCCTACCCTAACCCTAACACGTACCCTAATCCTAACACGTACCCTAAACCGAGCCCTAACCCTAACACTAACCCTAACCCTAACCCATACCCTACGATGTACCCGAACTCCTCCGCGAACCCGTAACCTAAGCCATACCCTAACCCAAACCCTAAGCCTAACCCTAACCCTAGGCTACCCTTGACTGCTTCTGCCTCCAATAGATTTCCTAAGCACTAGTGTTTTAAGGAACAGCTTAAAAAGAGAATCCTAAGGTGATTTCTTTATAATGGGTGTGTTCCTTATCTTATCCTAGTGTCTAAACTCTTCTCCATGGTTGGACCCCCAAATAATATTACTTTACGTGCTAAGGGGTATCTAGAGAGTGGGATAGGTTTAATAACTACCCTAACCCTAACGCGTACCCTAACCCTAAACCCTACCCTAACCCTAACACGTACCCTAATCCTAACCCGTACCCTAAACCGAGCCCTAACCCTAACACTAACCCTAACCCTAACCCTAACCCATACCCTACGCCATACCCGAACCCCTCCCCGAACCCGTACCCTAAGCCGTACCCTAAGCCTAACCCTAAGCCTAAACCTAACCCTAGGCTACCCTTTACTGCTTCTGCCTCCAATAGATTTCCTAAGCACTAGTGTTTGAAGGAACAGCTTAAAACGAGAATCCTAATGTGATTTCTTTATAATGGGTGTGTTCCTTATATTATCCTAGTGTCTAAACTCTTCTCCATGGCTGGACCCCCAAATAATATTACTTTACGTGCTAAGGGGTATCTAGAGAGTGGGATAGGTTTAATAACTACCGTAACCCTAACGCGTACCCTAACCCTAACCCCTACCCTAACCCTAACACGTACCCTAATCCTAACCCGTACCCTAAACCGAGCCCTAACCCTAACACTAACCCTAACCCTAACCCATACCCTACAATGTACCCGAACCCCTCCCCGAAGCCGTAACCTAAGCCATACCCTAACCCAAACCCTAAGACTAACCCTAACCCTAGGCTACCCTTTACTGCTTCTGCCTCCAATAGATTTCCTAAGCACTATTGTTTTAAGGAACAGCTTAAAAAGAGAATCCTAAGGTGATTTCTTTATAATGGGTGTGTTCCTTATCTTACCCTAGTGTCTAATCTCTTCTCCATGGTTGGACCCCCAAATAATATTCCTTTACGTGCTAAGGGGTATCTAGAGAGTGGGATAGGTTTAATAACTACCGTAACCCTAACGCGTACCCTAACCCTAACCCCTACCCTAACCCTAACACGTACCCTAATCCTAACCCATACCCTAAACCGAGCCCTAACCCTAACACTAACCCTAACCCTAACCCATACCCAACGATGTACCCGAACCCCTCCCCGAACCCGTACCCTAAGCCATAACCTAACCCTAACCCTAAGCCTAAACCTAACCCTAGGCTACCCTTGACTGCTTCTGCCTGAAATAGATTTCCTAAGCACTATTTTTTTAAGGAACAGCTTAAAAAGAGAATCCTAAGGTGATTTCTTTATAATGGGTGTGTTCCTTATCTTATCCTAGTGTCTAAACTCTTCTCCATGGGTGGACCCCCAAATAATATTACTTTACGTGCAAAGGGGTATCTAGAGAGTGGGATAGGTTTAATAACTACCGTAACCCTAACGCGTACCCTAACCCAAACCCCTACCCTAACCCTAACACGTACCCTAATCCTAACCCGTACCCTAACCCGAGCCCTAAAGCTAAAACTAACCCTCACCCTAACCCATACCCTACGCCGTACCCGAACCCCTCCCCGAACCCGTACCCTAAGCTGTACCCTAAGCCTAACCCTAAGGATAACCCTAACCCTAGGCTACCCTTGACTGCTTCTGCCTCCAATAGATTTCCTAAGCACTAGTGTTTGAAGGAACAGCTTAAAACGAGAATCCTAATGTGATTTCTTTATAATGGGTGTGTTCCTTATATTATCCTAGTGTCTAAACTCTTCTCCATGGCTGGACCCCCAAATAATATTACTTTACGTGCTAAGGGGTATCTAGAGAGTGGGATAGGTTTCATAACTACCCTAACCCTAACGCGTACACTAACTCTAACCCCTACCCTAACCCTAACACGTACCCTAATCCTAACCCGTACCCTAAACCGAGCCCTAACCCTAACACTAACCCTAACCCTAACCCTAACCCATACCCTACGCCGTACCTAAACCCCTCCCCGAACCCGTACCCTAAGCCGTACCCTAAGCCTAACCCTAAGCCTAACCCTAAGCCTAGGCTACCCTTTACTGCTTCTGCCTACAATAGATTTCCTAAGCACTAGTGTTTTAAGGAACAGCTTAAAAAGAGAATCCTAATGTGATTTCTTTATAATGGGTGTGTTCCTTATCTTATCCTAGTGTCTAAACTCTTCTCCATGGCTGGACCCCCAAATAATATTCCTTTACGTGCTAAGGGGTATCTAGAGAGTGGGATAGGTTTAATAACTACCCTAACCCTAACACGTACCCTAACCCTAACCCCTACCCTAACCCTAACACATACCCTAATCCTAACCCGTACCCTAAACCGAGCCCTAACCCTAAAACTAACCCTAACCCTAACCCCTACCCTAACCCTAACACATACCCTAATCTTAACCCATACCCTAAACCGAGCCCTAACCCTAACACTAACCCTAACCCTAACCCTAACCCATACCCTACGCCGTATCCGGACCCCTCCCCGAACCCGTACCCTGAGCCGTACCCTAACCCTAACCCTAAGCCTAACCCTAACCCTAGGCTACCCTTGACTGCTTCTGCCTCCAATAGATTTCCTAAGCACTTGTGTTTTAAGGAACAGCTTAAAAAGAGAATCCTAATGTGATTTCTTTATAATGGGTGTGTTCCTTATCTTATCCTAGTGTCTAAACTCTTCTCCATGCCTGGACCCCCAAATAATATTCCTTTACGTGCTAAGCGGTATCTAGAGAGTGGGATAGGTTTAATAACTACCCTAACCCTAACGCGTACCCTAACCCTAACCCCTACCCTAACACGTACCCTTATCCTAACCCGTACCCTAAACCGAGCCCTAACCCTAAAACTAACCCTAACCCTAACCCCTACCCTAACCCTAACACGTACCCTAATCCTAACCCGTACCCTAAACCGAGCCCTAACCCTAACACTAACCCTAACCCTAACCCTAACCCATACCCTACGCCGTACCCGAACCCCTCCCCGAACCGGTACCCTAAGCCGTACCCTAAGCCTAACCCTCACCCTAAGCCTAACCCTAGGCTACCCTTGACTGTTTCTGCCTCCAATAGATTTCCTAAGCACTTGTGTTTTAAGGAACAGCTTAAAAAGAGAATCCTAATGTGATTTCTTTATAATGGGTGTGTTCCTTATCTTATCCTAGTGTCTAAACTCTTCTCCACGGCTGGACCCCCAAATAATATTACTTTACGTGCTAAGGGGTATCTAGAGAGTGGGATAGGTTTAATAACTACCCTAACCCTAACGCGTACCCTAACCCTAACCACTACCCTAACCCTAACATGTACCCGTATCCTAACCCGTACCCTAAACCGAGCCCGAACCCTAACACTAACCCTAACCCTAACCCTAACCCATACCCTACGCCATAGCCGAACCCCTCCACGAACCTGTATCCTAAGCCGAACCCTAAGCCTAACCCTACCCCTAAGCCTGACCCTAGGCTACCCTTGACTGCTTCAGCCTGCAATAGATTTCCTGAGCACTACTGTTTTAAGGAAGTGGTTAAAAAGAGAATCCTAATGTGACTTCTTTATAATGGGTGTGTTCCTTATCTTATCCTAGTTTCTAAACTCTTCTCCATGGCTGGACCCCCAAATAATATTCGTTTACGTGCTAAGGGGTATCTAGAGAGTGGGATAGGTTTAATAACTACCCTAACCCTAACGTGTACCCTAACCCTAACCCCTACCCTAACCCTAACACGTACCCTAATCCTAACCCGTACCCTAAACCGAGCCCTAACCCTAACCCTAACCCTAACCCTAACCCATACCCTACGCCGTACCCGAAACCCTCCCCGAACCCGTACCCTAAGCCGTACCCTAAGCCTAACCCTAACCCTAGGCTACCCTTGACTGCTTCTGCCTCCAATAGATTTCCTAAGCACTAGTGTTTTAAGGAACAGCTTAAAAAGTGAATCCTAATGTGATTTCTTTATAATGGATGTGTTCCTTATCCTATCCTAGTGTCTAAACTCTTCTCCATGGCTGGACCCCCAAATAATATTCCTTTACGTGCTAAGGGGTATCTAGAGAGTGGGATAGGTTTAATAACTACCCTAACCCTAACACGTACCCTAACCCTAACACCCACCCTAACCCTAACACGTACACTAATCCTTACCCATACCCTAAACCGAGCCCTAACCCTAACACTAACTCTAACCCTTACCCTAACACATACCCTACGCCATACCCGAACCCGAAGCCGAAACCTTACCCTAAGCCGTAACCTAACCCTAACCCTAACCCTAACCCTAAGCTACCCTTGACTGCTTCTGCCTCCAATAATTTTCTTAAGCACTAGTGTTTTAAGGAACAGCTTAAAAAGAGGATCGTAATGTGATTTCTTTATAATGGGTGTGTTCCTTATCTTGTCCTAGTGTCTAAACTCTTCTGCATGGCTGGACCCACAAATAATATTCCTTGACGTGGTAAGCGGTATCGAGAGAGTGGGATAGGTTTAATAACTACCCTAAACCTAACGCGTACCCTAACCCGAACCACTTCGCTAACCCTAACACGTACACTAATCCTAACCCATACCCTAAACCGAGCCCTAACCCTAACCCTAACCCTAACACAAACCCTACGCCGTTCCCGAAACCCTCCCCGAACCCGTATCCTAAGCCGTACCCTAACCCTAACCCTAAGCCTAACCCTAAACCTAGGCTACCCTTGACTGCTTCTTCCTGCAATAGATTTCGTAAGCACTAGTGTTTTAAGGAACAGCTTAAAAAGAGAATCCTAAGGTGATTTCTTTATAATGGGTGTGTTCCTTATCTTATCCTAGTGACTAAACTCTTCTCCATGGCTGGACCACCAAATAATATTCCTTTACGTGCTAAGGGGTATCTAGAGAGTGGGATAGGTTTAATAACTACCCTAACCCTAACGCGTACCCTAACCCTAACCCCTACCCTAACCCTAACACGTACCCTAATCCTAACACGTACCCTAAACCGAGCCCTAACCCTAACACTAACCCTAACCCTAACCCATACCCTACGATGTACCCGAACTCCTCCGCGAACCCGTAACCTAAGCCATACCCTAACCCAAACCCTAAGCCTAACCCTAACCCTAGGCTACCCTTGACTGCTTCTGCCTCCAATAGATTTCCTAAGCACTAGTGTTTTAAGGAACAGCTTAAAAAGAGAATCCTAAGGTGATTTCTTTATAATGGGTGTGTTCCTTATCTTATCCTAGTGTCTAAACTCTTCTCCATGGTTGGACCCCCAAATAATATTACTTTACGTGCTAAGGGGTATCTAGAGAGTGGGATAGGTTTAATAACTACCCTAACCCTAACGCGTACCCTAACCCTAAACCCTACCCTAACCCTAACACGTACCCTAATCCTAACCCGTACCCTAAACCGAGCCCTAACCCTAACACTAACCCTAACCCTAACCCTAACCCATACCCTACGCCATACCCGAACCCCTCCCCGAACCCGTACCCTAAGCCGTACCCTAAGCCTAACCCTAAGCCTAAACCTAACCCTAGGCTACCCTTTACTGCTTCTGCCTCCAATAGATTTCCTAAGCACTAGTGTTTGAAGGAACAGCTTAAAACGAGAATCCTAATGTGATTTCTTTATAATGGGTGTGTTCCTTATATTATCCTAGTGTCTAAACTCTTCTCCATGGCTGGACCCCCAAATAATATTACTTTACGTGCTAAGGGGTATCTAGAGAGTGGGATAGGTTTAATAACTACCGTAACCCTAACGCGTACCCTAACCCTAACCCCTACCCTAACCCTAACACGTACCCTAATCCTAACCCGTACCCTAAACCGAGCCCTAACCCTAACACTAACCCTAACCCTAACCCATACCCTACAATGTACCCGAACCCCTCCCCGAAGCCGTAACCTAAGCCATACCCTAACCCAAACCCTAAGACTAACCCTAACCCTAGGCTACCCTTTACTGCTTCTGCCTCCAATAGATTTCCTAAGCACTATTGTTTTAAGGAACAGCTTAAAAAGAGAATCCTAAGGTGATTTCTTTATAATGGGTGTGTTCCTTATCTTACCCTAGTGTCTAATCTCTTCTCCATGGTTGGACCCCCAAATAATATTCCTTTACGTGCTAAGGGGTATCTAGAGAGTGGGATAGGTTTAATAACTACCGTAACCCTAACGCGTACCCTAACCCTAACCCCTACCCTAACCCTAACACGTACCCTAATCCTAACCCATACCCTAAACCGAGCCCTAACCCTAACACTAACCCTAACCCTAACCCATACCCAACGATGTACCCGAACCCCTCCCCGAACCCGTACCCTAAGCCATAACCTAACCCTAACCCTAAGCCTAAACCTAACCCTAGGCTACCCTTGACTGCTTCTGCCTGAAATAGATTTCCTAAGCACTATTTTTTTAAGGAACAGCTTAAAAAGAGAATCCTAAGGTGATTTCTTTATAATGGGTGTGTTCCTTATCTTATCCTAGTGTCTAAACTCTTCTCCATGGGTGGACCCCCAAATAATATTACTTTACGTGCAAAGGGGTATCTAGAGAGTGGGATAGGTTTAATAACTACCGTAACCCTAACGCGTACCCTAACCCAAACCCCTACCCTAACCCTAACACGTACCCTAATCCTAACCCGTACCCTAACCCGAGCCCTAAAGCTAAAACTAACCCTCACCCTAACCCATACCCTACGCCGTACCCGAACCCCTCCCCGAACCCGTACCCTAAGCTGTACCCTAAGCCTAACCCTAAGGATAACCCTAACCCTAGGCTACCCTTGACTGCTTCTGCCTCCAATAGATTTCCTAAGCACTAGTGTTTGAAGGAACAGCTTAAAACGAGAATCCTAATGTGATTTCTTTATAATGGGTGTGTTCCTTATATTATCCTAGTGTCTAAACTCTTCTCCATGGCTGGACCCCCAAATAATATTACTTTACGTGCTAAGGGGTATCTAGAGAGTGGGATAGGTTTCATAACTACCCTAACCCTAACGCGTACACTAACTCTAACCCCTACCCTAACCCTAACACGTACCCTAATCCTAACCCGTACCCTAAACCGAGCCCTAACCCTAACACTAACCCTAACCCTAACCCTAACCCATACCCTACGCCGTACCTAAACCCCTCCCCGAACCCGTACCCTAAGCCGTACCCTAAGCCTAACCCTAAGCCTAACCCTAAGCCTAGGCTACCCTTTACTGCTTCTGCCTACAATAGATTTCCTAAGCACTAGTGTTTTAAGGAACAGCTTAAAAAGAGAATCCTAATGTGATTTCTTTATAATGGGTGTGTTCCTTATCTTATCCTAGTGTCTAAACTCTTCTCCATGGCTGGACCCCCAAATAATATTCCTTTACGTGCTAAGGGGTATCTAGAGAGTGGGATAGGTTTAATAACTACCCTAACCCTAACACGTACCCTAACCCTAACCCCTACCCTAACCCTAACACATACCCTAATCCTAACCCGTACCCTAAACCGAGCCCTAACCCTAAAACTAACCCTAACCCTAACCCCTACCCTAACCCTAACACATACCCTAATCTTAACCCATACCCTAAACCGAGCCCTAACCCTAACACTAACCCTAACCCTAACCCTAACCCATACCCTACGCCGTATCCGGACCCCTCCCCGAACCCGTACCCTGAGCCGTACCCTAACCCTAACCCTAAGCCTAACCCTAACCCTAGGCTACCCTTGACTGCTTCTGCCTCCAATAGATTTCCTAAGCACTTGTGTTTTAAGGAACAGCTTAAAAAGAGAATCCTAATGTGATTTCTTTATAATGGGTGTGTTCCTTATCTTATCCTAGTGTCTAAACTCTTCTCCATGCCTGGACCCCCAAATAATATTCCTTTACGTGCTAAGCGGTATCTAGAGAGTGGGATAGGTTTAATAACTACCCTAACCCTAACGCGTACCCTAACCCTAACCCCTACCCTAACACGTACCCTTATCCTAACCCGTACCCTAAACCGAGCCCAAACCCTAACAGTACCCATAACCCAAACCCTAACCCATACCCTACGCCATAGCCGAACCCCTCCACGAACCTGTATCCTAAGCCGAACCCTAAGCCTAACCCTCACCCTAAGCCTAACCCTAGGCTACCCTTGACTGCTTCAGCCTGCAATAGATTTCCTGAGCACTACTGTTTTAAGGAAGTGGTTAAAAAGAGAATCCTAATGTGACTTCTTTATAATGGGTGTGTTCCTTATCTTATCCTAGTTTCTAAACTCTTCTCCATGGCTCGACCCGCAAATAATATTCCTTTACGTGCTAAGGGGTATCTAGAGAGTGGGATAGGTTTAATAACTACCGTAACCCTAACGCGTACCCTAACCCTAACCACTACCCTAACCCTAACAAGTACCCTAATCCTAACCCGTACCCTAAACCGAGCTCTAAAGCTAAAACTAACCCTAACCCTAACCCATACCCTACGCAGTACCCGAAGCCCTCCCCGAACCCGTACCCTAAGCCGTACCCTAACCCTAACCCTAAGCCTAACCCTAACCCTAGGCTACCCTTGACTGCTTCTGCCTCCAATAGATTTCCTAAGCACTAGTGTTTTAAGGAACAGCTTAAAAAGAGAATCCTAATGTGATTTCTTTATAATGGGTGTGTTCCTTATCTTATCCTAGTGTCTAAACTCTTCTCCATGGCTGGACGCCCAGATAATATTCCTTTACGTGCTAAGGGGTATCTAGAGAGTGGGATAGGTTTAATAACTACCCTAACCCTAACGCGTACCCTAACCCTAACCCCTACCCTAACCCTAACACGTACCCTAATCCTAACCCGTACCCTAAACCGAGCCCTAACCCTAACACTAACCCTAACCCTAACCCATACCCAACGATGTACCCGAACCCCTCCCCGAACCCGTACCCTAAGCCATAACCTAACCCTAACCCTAAGCCTAACCCTAACCCTAGGCTACCCTTGACTGCTTCTGCCTGCAATAGATTTCCTAAGCACTATTTTTTTAAGGAACAGCTTAAAAAGAGAATCCTAAGGTGATTTCTTTATAATGGGTGTGTTCCTTATCTTATCCTAGTGTCTAAACTCTTCTCCATGGGTGGACCCCCAAATAATATTACTTTACGTGCTAAGGGGTATCTAGAGAGTGGGATAGGTTTAATAACTACCGTAACCCTAACGCGTACCCTAACCCAAACCCCTACCCTAACCCTAACACGTACCCTAATCCTAACCCGTACCCTAACCCGAGCCCTAAAGCTAAAACTAACCCTCACCCTAACCCATACCCTACGCCGTACCCGAACCCCTCCCCGAACCCGTACCCTAAGCTGTACCCTAAGCCTAACCCTAAGGATAACCCTAACCCTAGGCTACCCTTGACTGCTTCTGCCTCCAATAGATTTCCTAAGCACTAGTGTTTGAAGGAACAGCTTAAAACGAGAATCCTAATGTGATTTCTTTATAATGGGTGTGTTCCTTATATTATCCTAGTGTCTAAACTCTTCTCCATGGCTGGACCCCCAAATAATATTACTTTACGTGCTAAGGGGTATCTAGAGAGTGGGATAGGTTTAATAACTACCGTAACCCTAACGCGTACCCTAACCCTAACCCCTACCCTAACCCTAACACGTACCCTAATCCTAACCCGTACCCTAAACCGAGCCCTAACCCTAACACTAACCCTAACCCTAACCCATACCCTACAATGTACCCGAACCCCTCCCCGAACCCGTAACCTAAGCCATACCCTAACCCAAACCCTAAGACTAACCCTAACCCTAGGCTACCCTTTACTGCTTCTGCCTCCAATAGATTTCCTAAGCACTATTGTTTTAAGGAACAGCTTAAAAAGAGAATCCTAAGGTGATTTCTTTATAATGGGTGTGTTCCTTATCTTACCCTAGTGTCTAATCTCTTCTCCATGGTTGGACCCCCAAATAATATTCCTTTACGTGCTAAGGGGTATCTAGAGAGTGGGATAGGTTTAATAACTACCCTAACCCTAACGCGTACCCTAACCCTAAACCCTACCCTAACCCTAACACGTACCCTAATCCTAACCCGTACCCTAATCCGAGCCCGAACCCTAACAGTAACCCTAACCCTAACCCTAACCCATACCCTACGCCATACACGAACCCCTCCCCGAACCCGTACCCTAAGCCGTACCCTAAGCCTAACGCTATGCCTAACCCTAACCCTAGGCTACCCTTGACTGCTTCTGCCTCCAATAGATTTCCTAAGCACTTGTGTTTTAAGGAACAGCTTAAAAAGAGAATCCTAATGTGATTTCTTTATAATGGGTGTGTTCCTTATCTTATCCTAGTGTCTAAACTCTTCTCCATGGCTGGACGCCCAGATAATATTCCTTTACGTGCTAAGGGGTATCTAGAGAGTGGGATAGGTTTAATAACTACCCTAACCCTAACGCGTACCCTAACCCTAACCCCTACCCTAACCCTAACACGTACCCTAATCCTAACCCGTACCCTAAACCGAGCCCTAACCCTAACACTAACCCTAACCCTAACCCATACCCAACGATGTACCCGAACCCCTCCCCGAACCCGTACCCTAAGCCATAACCTAACCCTAACCCTAAGCCTAACCCTAACCCTAGGCTACCCTTGACTGCTTCTGCCTGCAATAGATTTCCTAAGCACTATTTTTTTAAGGAACAGCTTAAAAAGAGAATCCTAAGGTGATTTCTTTATAATGGGTGTGTTCCTTATCTTATCCTAGTGTCTAAACTCTTCTCCATGGGTGGACCCCCAAATAATATTACTTTACGTGCTAAGGGGTATCTAGAGAGTGGGATAGGTTTAATAACTACCGTAACCCTAACGCATACCCTAACCCAAACCCCTACCCTAACCCTAACACGTACCCTAATCCTAACCCGTACCCTAACCCGAGCCCTAAAGCTAAAACTAACCCTCACCCTAACCCATACCCTACGCCGTACCCGAACCCCTCCCCGAACCCGTACCCTAAGCTGTACCCTAAGCCTAACCCTAAGGATAACCCTAACCCTAGGCTACCCTTGACTGCTTCTGCCTCCAATAGATTTCCTAAGCACTAGTGTTTGAAGGAACAGCTTAAAACGAGAATCCTAATGTGATTTCTTTATAATGGGTGTGTTCCTTATATTATCCTAGTGTCTAAACTCTTCTCCATGGCTGGACCCCCAAATAATATTACTTTACGTGCTAAGGGGTATCTAGAGAGTGGGATAGGTTTAATAACTACCGTAACCCTAACGCGTACCCTAACCCTAACCCCTACCCTAACCCTAACACGTACCCTAATCCTAACCCGTACCCTAAACCGAGCCCTAACCCTAACACTAACCCTAACCCTAACCCATACCCTACAATGTACCCGAACCCCTCCCCGAACCCGTAACCTAAGCCATACCCTAACCCAAACCCTAAGACTAACCCTAACCCTAGGCTACCCTTTACTGCTTCTGCCTCCAATAGATTTCCTAAGCACTATTGTTTTAAGGAACAGCTTAAAAAGAGAATCCTAAGGTGATTTCTTTATAATGGGTGTGTTCCTTATCTTATCCTAGTGTCTAATCTCTTCTCCATGGTTGGACCCCCAAATAATATTCCTTTACGTGCTAAGGGGTATCTAGAGAGTGGGATAGGTTTAATAACTACCCTAACCCTAACGCGTACCCTAACCCTAAACCCTACCCTAACCCTAACACGTACCCTAATCCTAACCCGTACCCTAATCCGAGCCCGAACCCTAACAGTAACCCTAAACCTAACCCTAACCCATACCCTACGCCATACACGAACCCCTCCCCGAACCCGTACCCTAAGCCGTACCCTAAGCCTAACGCTATGCCTAACCCTAACCCTAGGCTACCCTTGACTGCTTCTGCCTCCAATAGATTTCCTAAGCACTTGTGTTTTAAGGAACAGCTTAAAAAGAGAATCCTAATGCGATTTCTTTATAATGGGTGTGTTCCTTATCTTATCCTAGTGTCTAAACTCTTCTCCATGGCTGGACGCCCAGATAATATTCCTTTACGTGCTAAGGGGTATCTAGAGAGTGGGATAGGTTTAATAACTACCCTAACCCTAACGCGTACCCTAACCCTAACCCCTACCCTAACCCTAACACGTACCCTAATCCTAACCCGTACCCTAAACCGAGCCCTAAAGCTAAAACTAACCCTCACCCTAACCCATACCCTACGCCGTACCCGAACCCCTCCCCGAACCCGTACCCTAAGCTGTACCCTAAGCCTAACCCTAAGGATAACCCTAACCCTAGGCTACCCTTGACTGCTTCTGCCGCCAATAGATTTCCTAAACACTAGTGTTTGAAGGAACAGCTTAAAACGAGAATCCTAATGTGATTTCTTTATAATGGGTGTGTTCCTTATCTTATCCTAGTGTCTAAACTCTTCTCCATGGCTGGACCCCCAAATAATATTACTTTACGTGCTAAGGGGTATCTAGAGAGTGGGATAGGTTTAATAACTACCGTAACCCTAACGCGTACCCTAACCCTAACCCCTACCCTAACCCTAACACGTACCCTAATCCTAACCCGTACCCTAAACCGAGCCCTAACCCTAACACTAACCCTAACCCTAACCCATACCCTACAATGTACCCGAACCCCTCCCCGAACCCGTACCTAAGCCATACCCTAACCCAAACCCTAAGACTAACCCTAACCCTAGGCTACCCTTTACTGCTTCTGCCTCAAATAGATTTCCTAAGCACTATTGTTTTAAGGAACAGCTTAAAAAGAGAATCCTAAGGTGATTTCTTTATAATGGGTGTGTTCCTTATCTTATCCTAGTGTCTAATCTCTTCTCCATGGTTGGACCCCCAAATAATATTCCTTTACGTGCTAAGGGGTATCTAGAGAGTGGGATAGGTTTAATAACTACTCTAACCCTAACGCGTACCCTAACCCTAAACCCTACCCTAACCCTAACACGTACCCTAATCCTAACCCGTACCCTAATCCGAGCCCGAACCCTAACAGTAACCCTAACCCTAACCCTAACCCATACCCTACGCCATACACGAACCCCTCCACGAACCCGTACCCTAAGCCGTACCCTAAGCCTAACGCTATGCCTAACCCTAACCCTAGGCTACCCTTGACTGCTTCTGCCTCCAATAGATTTCCTAAGCACTTGTGTTTTAAGGAACAGCTTAAAAAGAGAATCCTAATGTGATTTCTTTATAATGGGTGTGTTCCTTATCTTATCCTAGTGTCTAAACTCTTCTCCATGGCTGGACGCCCAGATAATATTCCTTTACGTGCTAAGGGGTATCTAGAGAGTGGGATAGGTTTAATAACTACCCTAACCCTAACGTGTACCCTAACCCTAACCCCTACCCTAACCCTAACACGTACCCTAATCCTAACCCGTACCCTAAACCGAGCCCTAACCCTAACACTAACCCTAACCCTAACCCATACCCAACGATGTACCCGAACCCCTCCCCGAACCCGTACCCTAAGCCATAACCTAACCCTAACCCTAAGCCTAAACCTAACCCTAGGCTACCCTTGACTGCTTCTGCCTGAAATAGATTTCCTAAGCACTATTTTTTTAAGGAACAGCTTAAAAAGAGAATCCTAAGGTGATTTCTTTATAATGGGTGTGTTCCTTATCTTATCCTAGTGTCTAAACTCTTCTCCATGGGTGGACCCCCAAATAATATTACTTTACGTGCTAAGGGGTATCTAGAGAGTGGGATAGGTTTAATAACTACCGTAACCCTAACGCGTACCCTAACCCAAACCCCTACCCTAACCCTAACACGTACCCTAATCCTAACCCGTACCCTAACCCGAGCCCTAAAGCTAAAACTAACCCTCACCCTAACCCATACCCTACGCCGTACCCGAACCCCTCCCCGAACCCGTACCCTAAGCTGTACCCTAAGCCTAACCCTAAGGATAACCCTAACCCTAGGCTACCCTTGACTGCTTCTGCCTCCAATAGATTTCCTAAGCACTAGTGTTTGAAGGAACAGCTTAAAACGAGAATCCTAATGTGATTTCTTTATAATGGGTGTGTTCCTTATATTATCCTAGTGTCTAAACTCTTCTCCATGGCTGGACCCCCAAATAATATTACTTTACGTGCTAAGGGGTATCTAGAGAGTGGGATAGGTTTCATAACTACCCTAACCCTAACGCGTACACTAACTCTAACCCCTACCCTAACCCTAACACGTACCCTAATCCTAACCCGTACCCTAAACCGAGCCCTAACCCTAACACTAACCCTAACCCTAACCCTAACCCATACCCTACGCCGTACCTAAACCCCTCCCCGAACCCGTACCCTAAGCCGTACCCTAAGCCTAACCCTAAGCCTAACCCTAAGCCTAGGCTACCCTTTACTGCTTCTGCCTCCAATAGATTTCCTAAGCACTAGTGTTTTAAGGAACAGCTTAAAAAGAGAATCCTAATGTGATTTCTTTATAATGGGTGTGTTCCTTATCTTATCCTAGTGTCTAAACTCTTCTCCATGGCTGGACCCCCAAATAATATTCCTTTACGTGCTAAGGGGTATCTAGAGAGTGGGATAGGTTTAATAACTACCCTAACCCTAACACGTACCCTAACCCTAACCCCTACCCTAACCCTAACACATACCCTAATCCTAACCCGTACCCTAAACCGAGCCCTAACCCTAAAACTAACCCTAACCCTAACCCCTACCCTAACCCTAACACATACCCTAATCTTAACCCATACCCTAAACCGAGCCCTAACCCTAACACTAACCCTAACCCTAACCCTAACCCATACCCTACGCCGTATCCGGACCCCTCCCCGAACCCGTACCCTGAGCCGTACCCTAACCCTAACCCTAAGCCTAACCCTAACCCTAGGCTACCCTTGACTGCTTCTGCCTCCAATAGATTTCCTCAGCACTTGTGTTTTAAGGAACAGCTTAAAAAGAGAATCCTAATGTGATTTCTTTATAATGGGTGTGTTCCTTATCTTATCCTAGTGTCTAAACTCTTCTCCATGCCTGGACCCCCAAATAATATTCCTTTACGTGCTAAGCGGTATCTAGAGAGTGGGATAGGTTTAATAACTACCCTAACCCTAACGCGTACCCTAACCCTAACCCCTACCCTAACACGTACCCTTATCCTAACCCGTACCCTAAACCGAGCCCAAACCCTAACAGTACCCATAACCCAAACCCTAACCCATACCCTACGCCATAGCCGAACCCCTCCACGAACCTGTATCCTAAGCCGAACCCTAAGCCTAACCCTCACCCTAAGCCTAACCCTAGGCTACCCTTGACTGCTTCAGCCTGCAATAGATTTCCTGAGCACTACTGTTTTAAGGAAGTGGTTAAAAAGAGAATCCTAATGTGACTTCTTTATAATGGGTGTGTTCCTTATCTTATCCTAGTTTCTAAACTCTTCTCCATGGCTCGACCCGCAAATAATATTCCTTTACGTGCTAAGGGGTATCTAGAGAGTGGGATAGGTTTAATAACTACCGTAACCCTAACGCGTACCCTAACCCTAACCACTACCCTAACCCTAACAAGTACCCTAATCCTAACCCGTACCCTAAACCGAGCTCTAAAGCTAAAACTAACCCTAACCCTAACCCATACCCTACGCAGTACCCGAAGCCCTCCCCGAACCCGTACCCTAAGCCGTACCCTAACCCTAACCCTAAGCCTAACCCTAACCCTAGGCTACCCTTGACTGCTTCTGCCTCCAATAGATTTCCTAAGCACTAGTGTTTTAAGGAACAGCTTAAAAAGAGAATCCTAATGTGATTTCTTTATAATGGGTGTGTTCCTTATCTTATCCTAGTGTCTAAACTCTTCTCCATGGCTGGACGCCCAGATAATATTCCTTTACGTGCTAAGGGGTATCTAGAGAGTGGGATAGGTTTAATAACTACCCTAACCCTAACGCGTACCCTAACCCTAACCCCTACCCTAACCCTAACACGTACCCTAATCCTAACCCGTACCCTAAACCGAGCCCTAACCCTAACACTAACCCTAACCCTAACCCATACCCAACGATGTACCCGAACCCCTCCCCGAACCCGTACCCTAAGCCATAACCTAACCCTAACCCTAAGCCTAACCCTAACCCTAGGCTACCCTTGACTGCTTCTGCCTGCAATAGATTTCCTAAGCACTATTTTTTTAAGGAACAGCTTAAAAAGAGAATCCTAAGGTGATTTCTTTATAATGGGTGTGTTCCTTATCTTACCCTAGTGTCTAATCTCTTCTCCATGGTTGGACCCCCAAATAATATTCCTTTACGTGCTAAGGGGTATCTAGAGAGTGGGATAGGTTTAATAACTACCCTAACCCTAACGCGTACCCTAACCCTAAACCCTACCCTAACCCTAACACGTACCCTAATCCTAACCCGTACCCTAATCCGAGCCCGAACCCTAACAGTAACCCTAACCCTAACCCTAACCCATACCCTACGCCATACACGAACCCCTCCCCGAACCCGTACCCTAAGCCGTACCCTAAGCCTAACGCTATGCCTAACCCTAACCCTAGGCTACCCTTGACTGCTTCTGCCTCCAATAGATTTCCTAAGCACTTGTGTTTTAAGGAACAGCTTAAAAAGAGAATCCTAATGTGATTTCTTTATAATGGGTGTGTTCCTTATCTTATCCTAGTGTCTAAACTCTTCTCCATGGCTGGATGCCCAGATAATATTCCTTTACGTGCTAAGGGGTATCTAGAGAGTGGGATAGGTTTAATAACTACCCTAACCCTAACGCGTACCCTAACCCTAACCCCTACCCTAACCCTAACACGTACCCTAATCCTAACCCGTACCCTAAACCGAGCCCTAACCCTAACACTAACCCTAACCCTAACCCATACCCAACGATGTACCCGAACCCCTCCCCGAACCCGTACCCTAAGCCATAACCTAACCCTAACCCTAAGCCTAACCCTAACCCTAGGCTACCCTTGACTGCTTCTGCCTGCAATAGATTTCCTAAGCACTATTTTTTTAAGGAACAGCTTAAAAAGAGAATCCTAAGGTGATTTCTTTATAATGGGTGTGTTCCTTATCTTATCCTAGTGTCTAAACTCTTCTCCATGGGTGGACCCCCAAATAATATTACTTTACGTGCTAAGGGGTATCTAGAGAGTGGGATAGGTTTAATAACTACCGTAACCCTAACGCATACCCTAACCCAAACCCCTACCCTAACCCTAACACGTACCCTAATCCTAACCCGTACCCTAACCCGAGCCCTAAAGCTAAAACTAACCCTCACCCTAACCCATACCCTACGCCGTACCCGAACCCCTCCCCGAACCCGTACCCTAAGCTGTACCCTAAGCCTAACCCTAAGGATAACCCTAACCCTAGGCTACCCTTGACTGCTTCTGCCTCCAATAGATTTCCTAAGCACTAGTGTTTGAAGGAACAGCTTAAAACGAGAATCCTAATGTGATTTCTTTATAATGGGTGTGTTCCTTATATTATCCTAGTGTCTAAACTCTTCTCCATGGCTGGACCCCCAAATAATATTACTTTACGTGCTAAGGGGTATCTAGAGAGTGGGATAGGTTTAATAACTACCGTAACCCTAACGCGTACCCTAACCCTAACCCCTACCCTAACCCTAACACGTACCCTAATCCTAACCCGTACCCTAAACCGAGCCCTAACCCTAACACTAACCCTAACCCTAACCCATACCCTACAATGTACCCGAACCCCTCCCCGAACCCGTAACCTAAGCCATACCCTAACCCAAACCCTAAGACTAACCCTAACCCTAGGCTACCCTTTACTGCTTCTGCCTCCAATAGATTTCCTAAGCACTATTGTTTTAAGGAACAGCTTAAAAAGAGAATCCTAAGGTGATTTCTTTATAATGGGTGTGTTCCTTATCTTATCCTAGTGTCTAATCTCTTCTCCATGGTTGGACCCCCAAATAATATTCCTTTACGTGCTAAGGGGTATCTAGAGAGTGGGATAGGTTTAATAACTACCCTAACCCTAACGCGTACCCTAACCCTAAACCCTACCCTAACCCTAACACGTACCCTAATCCTAACCCGTACCCTAATCCGAGCCCGAACCCTAACAGTAACCCTAAACCTAACCCTAACCCATACCCTACGCCATACACGAACCCCTCCCCGAACCCGTACCCTAAGCCGTACCCTAAGCCTAACGCTATGCCTAACCCTAACCCTAGGCTACCCTTGACTGCTTCTGCCTCCAATAGATTTCCTAAGCACTTGTGTTTTAAGGAACAGCTTAAAAAGAGAATCCTAATGCGATTTCTTTATAATGGGTGTGTTCCTTATCTTATCCTAGTGTCTAAACTCTTCTCCATGGCTGGACGCCCAGATAATATTCCTTTACGTGCTAAGGGGTATCTAGAGAGTGGGATAGGTTTAATAACTACCCTAACCCTAACGCGTACCCTAACCCTAACCCCTACCCTAACCCTAACACGTACCCTAATCCTAACCCGTACCCTAAACCGAGCCCTAACCCTAACACTAACCCTAACCCTAACCCATACCCAACGATGTACCCGAACCCCTCCCCGAACCCGTACCCTAAGCCATAACCTAACCCTAACCCTAAGCCTAACCCTAACCCTAGGCTACCCTTGACTGCTTCTGCCTGCAATAGATTTCCTAAGCACTATTTTTTTAAGGAACAGCTTAAAAAGAGAATCCTAAGGTGATTTCTTTATAATGGGTGTGTTCCTTATCTTATCCTAGTGTCTAAACTCTTCTCCATGGGTGGACCCCCAAATAATATTACTTTACGTGCTAAGGGGTATCTAGAGAGTGGGATAGGTTTAATAACTACCGTAACCCTAACACGTACCCTAACCCAAACCCCTACCCTAACCCTAACACGTACCCTAATCCTAACCCGTACCCTAAACCGAGCCCTAAAGCTAAAACTAACCCTCACCCTAACCCATACCCTACGCCGTACCCGAACCCCTCCCCGAACCCGTACCCTAAGCTGTACCCTAAGCCTAACCCTAAGGATAACCCTAACCCTAGGCTACCCTTGACTGCTTCTGCCGCCAATAGATTTCCTAAGCACTAGTGTTTGAAGGAACAGCTTAAAACGAGAATCCTAATGTGATTTCTTTATAATGGGTGTGTTCCTTATATTATCCTAGTGTCTAAACTCTTCTCCATGGCTGGACCCCCAAATAATATTACTTTACGTGCTAAGGGGTATCTAGAGAGTGGGATAGGTTTAATAACTACCGTAACCCTAACGCATACCCTAACCCTAACCCCTACCCTAACCCTAACACGTACCCTAATCCTAACCCGTACCCTAAACCGAGCCCTAACCCTAACACTAACCCTAACCCTAACCCATACCCTACAATGTACCCGAACCCCTCCCCGAACCCGTACCTAAGCCATACCCTAACCCAAACCCTAAGACTAACCCTAACCCTAGGCTACCCTTTACTGCTTCTGCCTCCAATAGATTTCCTAAGCACTATTGTTTTAAGGAACAGCTTAAAAAGAGAATCCTAAGGTGATTTCTTTATAATGGGTGTGTTCCTTATCTTATCCTAGTGTCTAATCTCTTCTCCATGGTTGGACCCCCAAATAATATTCCTTTACGTGCTAAGGGGTATCTAGAGAGTGGGATAGGTTTAATAACTACTCTAACCCTAACGCGTACCCTAACCCTAAACCCTACCCTAACCCTAACACGTACCCTAATCCTAACCCGTACCCTAATCCGAGCCCGAACCCTAACAGTAACCCTAACCCTAACCCTAACCCATACCCTACGCCATACACGAACCCCTCCACGAACCCGTACCCTAAGCCGTACCCTAAGCCTAACGCTATGCCTAACCCTAACCCTAGGCTACCCTTGACTGCTTCTGCCTCCAATAGATTTCCTAAGCACTTGTGTTTTAAGGAACAGCTTAAAAAGAGAATCCTAATGTGATTTCTTTATAATGGGTGTGTTCCTTATCTTATCCTAGTGTCTAAACTCTTCTCCATGCCTGGACCCCCAAATAATATTCCTTTACGTGCTAAGCGGTATCTAGAGAGTGGGATAGGTTTAATAACTACCCTAACCCTAACGCGTACCCTAACCCTAACCCCTACCCTAACACGTACCCTTATCCTAACCCGTACCCTAAACCGAGCCCAAACCCTAACAGTACCCATAACCCAAACCCTAACCCATACCCTACGCCATAGCCGAACCCCTCCACGAACCTGTATCCTAAGCCGAACCCTAAGCCTAACCCTCACCCTAAGCCTAACCCTAGGCTACCCTTGACTGCTTCAGCCTGCAATAGATTTCCTGAGCACTACTGTTTTAAGGAAGTGGTTAAAAAGAGAATCCTAATGTGACTTCTTTATAATGGGTGTGTTCCTTATCTTATCCTAGTTTCTAAACTCTTCTCCATGGCTCGACCCGCAAATAATATTCCTTTACGTGCTAAGGGGTATCTAGAGAGTGGGATAGGTTTAATAACTACCGTAACCCTAACGCGTACCCTAACCCTAACCACTACCCTAACCCTAACAAGTACCCTAATCCTAACCCGTACCCTAAACCGAGCTCTAAAGCTAAAACTAACCCTAACCCTAACCCATACCCTACGCAGTACCCGAAGCCCTCCCCGAACCCGTACCCTAAGCCGTACCCTAACCCTAACCCTAAGCCTAACCCTAACCCTAGGCTACCCTTGACTGCTTCTGCCTCCAATAGATTTCCTAAGCACTAGTGTTTTAAGGAACAGCTTAAAAAGAGAATCCTAATGTGATTTCTTTATAATGGGTGTGTTCCTTATCTTATCCTAGTGTCTAAACTCTTCTCCATGGCTGGACGCCCAGATAATATTCCTTTACGTGCTAAGGGGTATCTAGAGAGTGGGATAGGTTTAATAACTACCCTAACCCTAACGCGTACCCTAACCCTAACCCCTACCCTAACCCTAACACGTACCCTAATCCTAACCCGTACCCTAAACCGAGCCCTAACCCTAACACTAACCCTAACCCTAACCCATACCCAACGATGTACCCGAACCCCTCCCCGAACCCGTACCCTAAGCCATAACCTAACCCTAACCCTAAGCCTAACCCTAACCCTAGGCTACCCTTGACTGCTTCTGCCTGCAATAGATTTCCTAAGCACTATTTTTTTAAGGAACAGCTTAAAAAGAGAATCCTAAGGTGATTTCTTTATAATGGGTGTGTTCCTTATCTTACCCTAGTGTCTAATCTCTTCTCCATGGTTGGACCCCCAAATAATATTCCTTTACGTGCTAAGGGGTATCTAGAGAGTGGGATAGGTTTAATAACTACCCTAACCCTAACGCGTACCCTAACCCTAAACCCTACCCTAACCCTAACACGTACCCTAATCCTAACCCGTACCCTAATCCGAGCCCGAACCCTAACAGTAACCCTAACCCTAACCCTAACCCATACCCTACGCCATACACGAACCCCTCCCCGAACCCGTACCCTAAGCCGTACCCTAAGCCTAACGCTATGCCTAACCCTAACCCTAGGCTACCCTTGACTGCTTCTGCCTCCAATAGATTTCCTAAGCACTTGTGTTTTAAGGAACAGCTTAAAAAGAGAATCCTAATGTGATTTCTTTATAATGGGTGTGTTCCTTATCTTATCCTAGTGTCTAAACTCTTCTCCATGGCTGGATGCCCAGATAATATTCCTTTACGTGCTAAGGGGTATCTAGAGAGTGGGATAGGTTTAATAACTACCCTAACCCTAACGCGTACCCTAACCCTAACCCCTACCCTAACCCTAACACGTACCCTAATCCTAACCCGTACCCTAAACCGAGCCCTAACCCTAACACTAACCCTAACCCTAACCCATACCCAACGATGTACCCGAACCCCTCCCCGAACCCGTACCCTAAGCCATAACCTAACCCTAACCCTAAGCCTAACCCTAACCCTAGGCTACCCTTGACTGCTTCTGCCTGCAATAGATTTCCTAAGCACTATTTTTTTAAGGAACAGCTTAAAAAGAGAATCCTAAGGTGATTTCTTTATAATGGGTGTGTTCCTTATCTTATCCTAGTGTCTAAACTCTTCTCCATGGGTGGACCCCCAAATAATATTACTTTACGTGCTAAGGGGTATCTAGAGAGTGGGATAGGTTTAATAACTACCGTAACCCTAACGCATACCCTAACCCAAACCCCTACCCTAACCCTAACACGTACCCTAATCCTAACCCGTACCCTAACCCGAGCCCTAAAGCTAAAACTAACCCTCACCCTAACCCATACCCTACGCCGTACCCGAACCCCTCCCCGAACCCGTACCCTAAGCTGTACCCTAAGCCTAACCCTAAGGATAACCCTAACCCTAGGCTACCCTTGACTGCTTCTGCCTCCAATAGATTTCCTAAGCACTAGTGTTTGAAGGAACAGCTTAAAACGAGAATCCTAATGTGATTTCTTTATAATGGGTGTGTTCCTTATATTATCCTAGTGTCTAAACTCTTCTCCATGGCTGGACCCCCAAATAATATTACTTTACGTGCTAAGGGGTATCTAGAGAGTGGGATAGGTTTAATAACTACCGTAACCCTAACGCGTACCCTAACCCTAACCCCTACCCTAACCCTAACACGTACCCTAATCCTAACCCGTACCCTAAACCGAGCCCTAACCCTAACACTAACCCTAACCCTAACCCATACCCTACAATGTACCCGAACCCCTCCCCGAACCCGTAACCTAAGCCATACCCTAACCCAAACCCTAAGACTAACCCTAACCCTAGGCTACCCTTTACTGCTTCTGCCTCCAATAGATTTCCTAAGCACTATTGTTTTAAGGAACAGCTTAAAAAGAGAATCCTAAGGTGATTTCTTTATAATGGGTGTGTTCCTTATCTTATCCTAGTGTCTAATCTCTTCTCCATGGTTGGACCCCCAAATAATATTCCTTTACGTGCTAAGGGGTATCTAGAGAGTGGGATAGGTTTAATAACTACCCTAACCCTAACGCGTACCCTAACCCTAAACCCTACCCTAACCCTAACACGTACCCTAATCCTAACCCGTACCCTAATCCGAGCCCGAACCCTAACAGTAACCCTAAACCTAACCCTAACCCATACCCTACGCCATACACGAACCCCTCCCCGAACCCGTACCCTAAGCCGTACCCTAAGCCTAACGCTATGCCTAACCCTAACCCTAGGCTACCCTTGACTGCTTCTGCCTCCAATAGATTTCCTAAGCACTTGTGTTTTAAGGAACAGCTTAAAAAGAGAATCCTAATGCGATTTCTTTATAATGGGTGTGTTCCTTATCTTATCCTAGTGTCTAAACTCTTCTCCATGGCTGGACGCCCAGATAATATTCCTTTACGTGCTAAGGGGTATCTAGAGAGTGGGATAGGTTTAATAACTACCCTAACCCTAACGCGTACCCTAACCCTAACCCCTACCCTAACCCTAACACGTACCCTAATCCTAACCCGTACCCTAAACCGAGCCCTAACCCTAACACTAACCCTAACCCTAACCCATACCCAACGATGTACCCGAACCCCTCCCCGAACCCGTACCCTAAGCCATAACCTAACCCTAACCCTAAGCCTAACCCTAACCCTAGGCTACCCTTGACTGCTTCTGCCTGCAATAGATTTCCTAAGCACTATTTTTTTAAGGAACAGCTTAAAAAGAGAATCCTAAGGTGATTTCTTTATAATGGGTGTGTTCCTTATCTTATCCTAGTGTCTAAACTCTTCTCCATGGGTGGACCCCCAAATAATATTACTTTACGTGCTAAGGGGTATCTAGAGAGTGGGATAGGTTTAATAACTACCGTAACCCTAACACGTACCCTAACCCAAACCCCTACCCTAACCCTAACACGTACCCTAATCCTAACCCGTACCCTAAACCGAGCCCTAAAGCTAAAACTAACCCTCACCCTAACCCATACCCTACGCCGTACCCGAACCCCTCCCCGAACCCGTACCCTAAGCTGTACCCTAAGCCTAACCCTAAGGATAACCCTAACCCTAGGCTACCCTTGACTGCTTCTGCCGCCAATAGATTTCCTAAGCACTAGTGTTTGAAGGAACAGCTTAAAACGAGAATCCTAATGTGATTTCTTTATAATGGGTGTGTTCCTTATATTATCCTAGTGTCTAAACTCTTCTCCATGGCTGGACCCCCAAATAATATTACTTTACGTGCTAAGGGGTATCTAGAGAGTGGGATAGGTTTAATAACTACCGTAACCCTAACGCATACCCTAACCCTAACCCCTACCCTAACCCTAACACGTACCCTAATCCTAACCCGTACCCTAAACCGAGCCCTAACCCTAACACTAACCCTAACCCTAACCCATACCCTACAATGTACCCGAACCCCTCCCCGAACCCGTACCTAAGCCATACCCTAACCCAAACCCTAAGACTAACCCTAACCCTAGGCTACCCTTTACTGCTTCTGCCTCCAATAGATTTCCTAAGCACTATTGTTTTAAGGAACAGCTTAAAAAGAGAATCCTAAGGTGATTTCTTTATAATGGGTGTGTTCCTTATCTTATCCTAGTGTCTAATCTCTTCTCCATGGTTGGACCCCCAAATAATATTCCTTTACGTGCTAAGGGGTATCTAGAGAGTGGGATAGGTTTAATAACTACTCTAACCCTAACGCGTACCCTAACCCTAAACCCTACCCTAACCCTAACACGTACCCTAATCCTAACCCGTACCCTAATCCGAGCCCGAACCCTAACAGTAACCCTAACCCTAACCCTAACCCATACCCTACGCCATACACGAACCCCTCCACGAACCCGTACCCTAAGCCGTACCCTAAGCCTAACGCTATGCCTAACCCTAACCCTAGGCTACCCTTGACTGCTTCTGCCTCCAATAGATTTCCTAAGCACTTGTGTTTTAAGGAACAGCTTAAAAAGAGAATCCTAATGTGATTTCTTTATAATGGGTGTGTTCCTTATCTTATCCTAGTGTCTAAACTCTTCTCCATGGCTGGACGCCCAGATAATATTCCTTTACGTGCTAAGGGGTATCTAGAGAGTGGGATAGGTTTAATAACTACCCTAACCCTAACGTGTACCCTAACCCTAACCCCTACCCTAACCCTAACACGTACCCTAATCCTAACCCGTACCCTAAACCGAGCCCTAACCCTAACACTAACCCTAACCCTAACCCATACCCAACGATGTACCCGAACCCCTCCCCGAACCCGTACCCTAAGCCATAACCTAACCCTAACCCTAAGCCTAAACCTAACCCTAGGCTACCCTTGACTGCTTCTGCCTGAAATAGATTTCCTAAGCACTATTTTTTTAAGGAACAGCTTAAAAAGAGAATCCTAAGGTGATTTCTTTATAATGGGTGTGTTCCTTATCTTATCCTAGTGTCTAAACTCTTCTCCATGGGTGGACCCCCAAATAATATTACTTTACGTGCTAAGGGGTATCTAGAGAGTGGGATAGGTTTAATAACTACCGTAACCCTAACGCGTACCCTAACCCAAACCCCTACCCTAACCCTAACACGTACCCTAATCCTAACCCGTACCCTAACCCGAGCCCTAAAGCTAAAACTAACCCTCACCCTAACCCATACCCTACGCCGTACCCGAACCCCTCCCCGAACCCGTACCCTAAGCTGTACCCTAAGCCTAACCCTAAGGATAACCCTAACCCTAGGCTACCCTTGACTGCTTCTGCCTCCAATAGATTTCCTAAGCACTAGTGTTTGAAGGAACAGCTTAAAACGAGAATCCTAATGTGATTTCTTTATAATGGGTGTGTTCCTTATATTATCCTAGTGTCTAAACTCTTCTCCATGGCTGGACCCCCAAATAATATTACTTTACGTGCTAAGGGGTATCTAGAGAGTGGGATAGGTTTCATAACTACCCTAACCCTAACGCGTACACTAACTCTAACCCCTACCCTAACCCTAACACGTACCCTAATCCTAACCCGTACCCTAAACCGAGCCCTAACCCTAACACTAACCCTAACCCTAACCCTAACCCATACCCTACGCCGTACCTAAACCCCTCCCCGAACCCGTACCCTAAGCCGTACCCTAAGCCTAACCCTAAGCCTAACCCTAAGCCTAGGCTACCCTTTACTGCTTCTGCCTCCAATAGATTTCCTAAGCACTAGTGTTTTAAGGAACAGCTTAAAAAGAGAATCCTAATGTGATTTCTTTATAATGGGTGTGTTCCTTATCTTATCCTAGTGTCTAAACTCTTCTCCATGGCTGGACCCCCAAATAATATTCCTTTACGTGCTAAGGGGTATCTAGAGAGTGGGATAGGTTTAATAACTACCCTAACCCTAACACGTACCCTAACCCTAACCCCTACCCTAACCCTAACACATACCCTAATCCTAACCCGTACCCTAAACCGAGCCCTAACCCTAAAACTAACCCTAACCCTAACCCCTACCCTAACCCTAACACATACCCTAATCTTAACCCATACCCTAAACCGAGCCCTAACCCTAACACTAACCCTAACCCTAACCCTAACCCATACCCTACGCCGTATCCGGACCCCTCCCCGAACCCGTACCCTGAGCCGTACCCTAACCCTAACCCTAAGCCTAACCCTAACCCTAGGCTACCCTTGACTGCTTCTGCCTCCAATAGATTTCCTAAGCACTTGTGTTTTAAGGAACAGCTTAAAAAGAGAATCCTAATGTGATTTCTTTATAATGGGTGTGTTCCTTATCTTATCCTAGTGTCTAAACTCTTCTCCATGCCTGGACCCCCAAATAATATTCCTTTACGTGCTAAGCGGTATCTAGAGAGTGGGATAGGTTTAATAACTACCCTAACCCTAACGCGTACCCTAACCCTAACCCCTACCCTAACACGTACCCTTATCCTAACCCGTACCCTAAACCGAGCCCAAACCCTAACAGTACCCATAACCCAAACCCTAACCCATACCCTACGCCATAGCCGAACCCCTCCACGAACCTGTATCCTAAGCCGAACCCTAAGCCTAACCCTCACCCTAAGCCTAACCCTAGGCTACCCTTGACTGCTTCAGCCTGCAATAGATTTCCTGAGCACTACTGTTTTAAGGAAGTGGTTAAAAAGAGAATCCTAATGTGACTTCTTTATAATGGGTGTGTTCCTTATCTTATCCTAGTTTCTAAACTCTTCTCCATGGCTCGACCCGCAAATAATATTCCTTTACGTGCTAAGGGGTATCTAGAGAGTGGGATAGGTTTAATAACTACCGTAACCCTAACGCGTACCCTAACCCTAACCACTACCCTAACCCTAACAAGTACCCTAATCCTAACCCGTACCCTAAACCGAGCTCTAAAGCTAAAACTAACCCTAACCCTAACCCATACCCTACGCAGTACCCGAAGCCCTCCCCGAACCCGTACCCTAAGCCGTACCCTAACCCTAACCCTAAGCCTAACCCTAACCCTAGGCTACCCTTGACTGCTTCTGCCTCCAATAGATTTCCTAAGCACTAGTGTTTTAAGGAACAGCTTAAAAAGAGAATCCTAATGTGATTTCTTTATAATGGGTGTGTTCCTTATCTTATCCTAGTGTCTAAACTCTTCTCCATGGCTGGACCCCCAAATAATATTCCTTTACGTGCTAAGGGGTATCTAGAGAGTGGGATAGGTTTAATAACTACCCTAAACCTAAAGCGTACCCTAACCCTAACCCCTACCCTAACCCTAACACGTACCCTAATCCTAACCCGTACCCTAACCCGAGCCCTAACCCTAACAATAACCCTAACCCTAACCCTAACCCATACCCTACGCCGTACCCGAACCCCTCCCCGAACCCATACCCTAAGCCGTACCCTAAGCCTAACCCTAATGATAACCCTAACCCTAGGCTACCCTTGACTGCTTCTGCCTCCAATAGATTTCCTAAGCACTAGTGTTTGAAGGAACAGCTTAAAACGAGAATCCTAATGTGATTTCTTTATAATGGGTGTATTCCTTATATTATCCTAGTGTCTAAACTCTTCTCCATGGCTGGACCCCCAAATAATATTACTTTACGTGCTAAGGGGTATCTAGAGAGTGGGATAGGTTTCATAACTACCCTAACCCTAACGCGTACCCTAACCCTAACCCCTACCCTAACCCTAACACGTACCCTAATCCTAACCCGTACCCTAAACCGAGCCCTAACCCTAACACTAACCCTAACCCTAACCCATACCCTACGATGTACCCGAACCCCTCCCCGAACCCGTAACCTAAGCCATACCCTAACCCTAACCCTAAGCCTAACCCTAACCCTAGGCTACCCTTGACAGCTTCTGCCTCCAATAGATTTCCTAAGCACTATTTTTTTAAGGAACAGCTTAAAAAGAGAATCCTAAGGTGATTTCTTTATAATGGGTGTGTTCCTTATCTTATCCTAGTGTCTAAACTCTTCTCCATGGCTGGACCCCCAAATAATATTCCTTTACGTGCTAAGGGGTATCTAGAGAGTGGGATAGGTTTAATAACTACCGTAACCCTAACGCGTACCCTAACCCTAACACGTACCCTAATCCTAACCCGTACCCTAAAACGAGCTCTAAAACTAAAACTAACCCTAACCCTAACCCATACAATACGCCGTACCCGAAGCCCTCCCCGAACCCGTACCCTAAGCCGTACCCTAACCCTAACCCTAAGCCTAACCGTAACCCTAGGCTACCCATGACTGCTTCTGCCTCCAATAGATTTCCTAAGCACTAGTGTTTGAAGGAACAGCTTAAAACGAGAATCCTAATGTGATTTCTTTATAATGGGTGTGTTCCTTATATTATCCTAGTGTCTAAACACTTCTCCATGGCTGGACCCCCAAATAATATTACTTTACGTGCTAAGGGGTATCTAGAGAGTGGGATAGGTTTAATAACTATCCTAAACCTAACGCGTACCCTAACCCTAACCCCTACCCTAACCCTAACACGTACCCTAATCCTAACCCGTACCCTAAACCGAGCCCTAACCCTAACACTAACCCTAACCCTAACCCTAACCCATACCATACGCCGTACCCGAACCCCTCCCCGAACCGGTACCCTAAGCCGTACCCTAAGCCTAACACTCACCCTAAGCCTAACCCTAGGCTACCCTTGACTGCTTCTGCCTCCAATAGATTTCCTAAGCACTTGTGTTTTAAGGAACAGCTTAAAAAGAGAATCCTAATGTGATTTCTTTATAATGGGTGTGTTCCTTATCTTATCCTAGTGTCTAAACTCTTCTCCATGGCTGGACCCCCAAATAATATTCCTTTACGTGCTAAGGGGTATCTAGAGAGTGGGATAGGTTTAATAACTACCCTAACCCTAACGCGTACCCTAACCCTAACCCCTACCCTAACCCTAACACGTACCCTTATCCTAACCCGTACCCTAAACCGAGCCCGAACCCTAACAGTACCCATAACCCAAACCCTAACCCATACCCTACGCCATAGCCGAAACCCTCCACGAACCTGTATCCTAAGCCGAACCCTAAGCCTAACCCTCACCCTAAGCCTAACCCTAGGCTACCCTTGACTGCTTCAGCCTGCAATAGATTTCATGAGCACTACTGTTTTAAGGAAGTGGTTGAAAAGAGAATCCTAATGTGACTTCTTTATAATGGGTGTGTTCCTTATCTTATCCTAGTTTCTAAACTCTTCTCCATGGCTGGACGCCCAAATAATATTCGTTTACGTGCTAAGGGGTATCTAGAGAGTGGGATAGGTTTAATAACTACCCTAACCCTAACGCGTACCCTAACCCTAACCCCTACCCTAACCCTAACACGTACCCTAATACTAACCCGTACCCCAAACCGAGCCCTAACCCTAACACTAACCCTAACCCTAACCCATACCCTACGCCGTACCCGAACCCCTCCCCTAACCCGTACCCGAAGCCGTACCCTAAGCCTAACCCTAACCCTAGGCTACCATTGACTGCTTCTGACTCCAATAGATTTCCTAAGCACTAGTGTTTTAAGGAACACCTTAAAAAGAGAATCCTAATGTGATTTCTTTATAATGGGTGTGTTCCTTATCTTATCCTAGTGTCTAAACTCTTCTCCATGGCTGGACCCCCAAATAATATTCCTTTACGTGCTAAGGGGTATCTAGAGAGTGGGATAGCTTTAATAACTATCCTAACTCTAACGCGTACCCTAACCCTAACACCTACCCTAACCCTAACACGTACCCTTATCCTAAACTGTACCCTAAACGGACCCCAAACCCTAACACTAACCCTAACCCTAACCCTAACCCATACCCTACGCCGTACCCAATACCCTCCCCGAACCCGTACCCTAAGCCGTACCCTAAGCCTAACCCTAAGCCTAACCCTAACCCTAAGCTACCCTTGACTGCTTCTGCCTCCAATAGATTTCCTAAGCACTAGTGTTTTAAGGAACAGCTTAAAAAGAGAATCCTAATGTCATTTCTTTATAATGGGTGTGTTCCTTATCTTATCTTAGTGTCTAAACTCTTCTCCATGGCTGGACCCCCAAATAATATTCCTTTACGTGCTAAGGGGTATCTAGAGAGTGGGATAGGTTTAATAACTATCCTAACCCTAACGCGTACCGCAACCCTAACCCCTACCCTAACCCCAACACGTACCCTAATCCTAACTCGTACCCTAAACCGAGCCCTAACCCTTACCCTAACCCTAACCCTAACCCATACCCTACGCCGTACCCGAAACCCTCCCCGAACCCGTACCCTAAGCCGTACCCTAAGCCTAACCCTAAGCCGAACCCTAACCCTAGGCTACCCTTGACTGCTTCTGCCTCCAATAGATTTCCTAAGCACTAGTGTTTGAAGGAACAGCTTAAAACGAGAATCCTAATGTGATTTCTTTATAATGGGTGTGTTCCTTATATTATCCTAGTGTCTAAACTCTTCTCCATGGCTGGACCCCCAAATAATATTACTTTACGTGCTAAGCGGTATCTAGAGAGTGGGATAGGTTTAATAACTCCCCTAACCCTAACGCGTACCCTAACCCTAACCCCTACCCTAACCCTAACACGTACCCTAATCCTAACCCGTACCCTAAACCGAGCCCTAACCCTAACACTAACCCTAACCCTAACCCTAACCCATACCCTACGCCGTACCGGAACCCCTCCCCGAACCGGTACCCTAAGCCGTACCCTAAGCCTAACCCTCACCCTAAGCCTAACCCTAGGCTACCCTTGACTGCTTCTGCCTCCAATAGATTTCCTAAGCACTTGTGTTTTAAGGAACAGCTTAAAAAGAGAATCCTAATGTGATTTCTTTATAATGGGTGTGTTCCTTATCTTATCCTAGTGTCTAAACTCTTCTCCACGGCTGGACCCCCAAATAATATTACTTTACGTGCTAAGGGGTATCTAGAGAGTGGGATAGGTTTAATAACTACCCTAACCCTAACGCGTACCCTAACCCTAACCACTACCCTAACCCTAACATGTACCCGTATCCTAACCCGTACCCTAAACCGAGCCCGAACCCTAACACTAACCCTAACCCTAACCCTAACCCATACCCTACGCCATAGCCGAACCCCTCCACGAACCTGTATCCTAAGCCGAACCCTAAGCCTAACCCTACCCCTAAGCCTGACCCTAGGCTACCCTTGACTGCTTCAGCCTGCAATAGATTTCCTGAGCACTACTGTTTTAAGGAAGTGGTTAAAAAGAGAATCCTAATGTGACTTCTTTATAATGGGTGTGTTCCTTATCTTATCCTAGTTTCTAAACTCTTCTCCACGGCTGGACCCCCAAATAATATTCGTTTACGTGCTAAGGGGTATCTAGAGAGTGGGATAGGTTTAATAACTACCCTAACCCTAACGTGTACCCTAACCCTAACCCCTACCCTAACCCTAACACGTACCCTAATCCTAACCCGTACCCTAAACCGAGCCCTAACCCTAACCCTAACCCTAACCCTAACCCATACCCTACGCCGTACCCGAAACCCTCCCCGAACCCGTACCCTAAGCCGTACCCTAAGCCTAACCCTAACCCTAGGCTACCCTTGACTGCTTCTGCCTCCAATAGATTTCCTAAGCACTAGTGTTTTAAGGAACAGCTTAAAAAGTGAATCCTAATGTGATTTCTTTATAATGGATGTGTTCCTTATCCTATCCTAGTGTCTAAACTCTTCTCCATGGCTGGACCCCCAAATAATATTCCTTTACGTGCTAAGGGGTATCTAGAGAGTGGGATAGGTTTAATAACTACCCTAACCCTAACACGTACCCTAACCCTAACACCCACCCTAACCCTAACACGTACACTAATCCTTACCCATACCCTAAACCGAGCCCTAACCCTAACACTAACTCTAACCCTTACCCTAACACATACCCTACGCCATACCCGAACCCGAAGCCGAAACCTTACCCTAAGCCGTAACCTAACCCTAACCCTAACCCTAACCCTAAGCTACCCTTGACTGCTTCTGCCTCCAATAATTTTCTTAAGCACTAGTGTTTTAAGGAACAGCTTAAAAAGAGGATCGTAATGTGATTTCTTTATAATGGGTGTGTTCCTTATCTTGTCCTAGTGTCTAAACTCTTCTGCATGGCTGGACCCACAAATAATATTCCTTGACGTGGTAAGCGGTATCGAGAGAGTGGGATAGGTTTAATAACTACCCTAAACCTAACGCGTACCCTAACCCGAACCACTTCGCTAACCCTAACACGTACACTAATCCTAACCCATACCCTAAACCGAGCCCTAACCCTAACCCTAACCCTAACCCAAACCCTACGCCGTTCCCGAAACCCTCCCCGAACCCGTATCCTAAGCCGTACCCTAACCCTAACCCTAAGCCTAACCCTAAACCTAGGCTACCCTTGACTGCTTCTTCCTGCAATAGATTTCGTAAGCACTAGTGTTTTAAGGAACAGCTTAAAAAGAGAATCCTAAGGTGATTTCTTTATAATGGGTGTGTTCCTTATCTTATCCTAGTGACTAAACTCTTCTCCATGGCTGGACCACCAAATAATATTCCTTTACGTGCTAAGGGGTATCTAGAGAGTGGGATAGGTTTAATAACTACCCTAACCCTAACGCGTACCCTAACCCTAACCCCTACCCTAACCCTAACACGTACCCTAATCCTAACACGTACCCTAAACCGAGCCCTAACCCTAACACTAACCCTAACCCTAACCCATACCCTACGATGTACCCGAACTCCTCCGCGAACCCGTAACCTAAGCCATACCCTAACCCAAACCCTAAGCCTAACCCTAACCCTAGGCTACCCTTGACTGCTTCTGCCTCCAATAGATTTCCTAAGCACTAGTGTTTTAAGGAACAGCTTAAAAAGAGAATCCTAAGGTGATTTCTTTATAATGGGTGTGTTCCTTATCTTATCCTAGTGTCTAAACTCTTCTCCATGGTTGGACCCCCAAATAATATTACTTTACGTGCTAAGGGGTATCTAGAGAGTGGGATAGGTTTAATAACTACCCTAACCCTAACGCGTACCCTAACCCTAAACCCTACCCTAACCCTAACACGTACCCTAATCCTAACCCGTACCCTAAACCGAGCCCTAACCCTAACACTAACCCTAACCCTAACCCTAACCCATACCCTACGCCATACCCGAACCCCTCCCCGAACCCGTACCCTAAGCCGTACCCTAAGCCTAACCCTAAGCCTAAACCTAACCCTAGGCTACCCTTTACTGCTTCTGCCTCCAATAGATTTCCTAAGCACTATTGTTTTAAGGAACAGCTTAAAAAGAGAATCCTAAGGTGATTTCTTTATAATGGGTGTGTTCCTTATATTATCCTAGTGTCTAAACTCTTCTCCATGGCTGGACCCCCAAATAATATTACTTTACGTGCTAAGCGGTATCTAGAGAGTGGGATAGGTTTAATAACTCCCCTAACCCTAACGCGTACCCTAACCCTAACCCCTACCCTAACCCTAACACGTACCCTAATCCTAACCCGTACCCTAAACCGAGCCCTAACCCTAACACTAACCCTAACCCTAACCCTAACCCATACCCTATGCCGTACCCGAACCCCTCCCCGAACCGGTACCCTAAGCCGTACCCTAAGCCTAACCCTCACCCTAAGCCTAACCCTAGGCTACCCTTGACTGCTTCTGCCTCCAATAGATTTCCTAAGCACTTGTGTTTTAAGGAACAGCTTAAAAAGAGAATCCTAATGTGATTTCTTTATAATGGGTGTGTTCCTTATCTTATCCTAGTGTCTAAACTCTTCTCCACGGCTGGACCCCCAAATAATATTACTTTACGTGCTAAGGGGTATCTAGAGAGTGGGATAGGTTTAATAACTACCCTAACCCTAACGCGTACCCTAACCCTAACCACTACCCTAACCCTAACATGTACCCGTATCCTAACCCGTACCCTAAACCGAGCCCGAACCCTAACACTAACCCTAACCCTAACCCTAACCCATACCCTACGCCATAGCCGAACCCCTCCACGAACCTGTATCCTAAGCCGAACCCTAAGCCTAACCCTACCCCTAAGCCTGACCCTAGGCTACCCTTGACTGCTTCAGCCTGCAATAGATTTCCTGAGCACTACTGTTTTAAGGAAGTGGTTAAAAAGAGAATCCTAATGTGACTTCTTTATAATGGGTGTGTTCCTTATCTTATCCTAGTTTCTAAACTCTTCTCCATGGCTGGACCCCCAAATAATATTCGTTTACGTGCTAAGGGGTATCTAGAGAGTGGGATAGGTTTAATAACTACCCTAACCCTAACGTGTACCCTAACCCTAACCCCTACCCTAACCCTAACACGTACCCTAATCCTAACCCGTACCCTAAACCGAGCCCTAACCCTAACCCTAACCCTAACCCTAACCCATACCCTACGCCGTACCCGAAACCCTCCCCGAACCCGTACCCTAAGCCGTACCCTAAGCCTAACCCTAACCCTAGGCTACCCTTGACTGCTTCTGCCTCCAATAGATTTCCTAAGCACTAGTGTTTTAAGGAACAGCTTAAAAAGTGAATCCTAATGTGATTTCTTTATAATGGATGTGTTCCTTATCCTATCCTAGTGTCTAAACTCTTCTCCATGGCTGGACCCCCAAATAATATTCCTTTACGTGCTAAGGGGTATCTAGAGAGTGGGATAGGTTTAATAACTACCCTAACCCTAACACGTACCCTAACCCTAACACCCACCCTAACCCTAACACGTACACTAATCCTTACCCATACCCTAAACCGAGCCCTAACCCTAACACTAACTCTAACCCTTACCCTAACACATACCCTACGCCATACCCGAACCCGAAGCCGAAACCTTACCCTAAGCCGTAACCTAACCCTAACCCTAACCCTAACCCTAAGCTACCCTTGACTGCTTCTGCCTCCAATAATTTTCTTAAGCACTAGTGTTTTAAGGAACAGCTTAAAAAGAGGATCGTAATGTGATTTCTTTATAATGGGTGTGTTCCTTATCTTGTCCTAGTGTCTAAACTCTTCTGCATGGCTGGACCCACAAATAATATTCCTTGACGTGGTAAGCGGTATCGAGAGAGTGGGATAGGTTTAATAACTACCCTAAACCTAACGCGTACCCTAACCCGAACCACTTCGCTAACCCTAACACGTACACTAATCCTAACCCATACCCTAAACCGAGCCCTAACCCTAACCCTAACCCTAACCCAAACCCTACGCCGTTCCCGAAACCCTCCCCGAACCCGTATCCTAAGCCGTACCCTAACCCTAACCCTAAGCCTAACCCTAAACCTAGGCTACCCTTGACTGCTTCTTCCTGCAATAGATTTCGTAAGCACTAGTGTTTTAAGGAACAGCTTAAAAAGAGAATCCTAAGGTGATTTCTTTATAATGGGTGTGTTCCTTATCTTATCCTAGTGACTAAACTCTTCTCCATGGCTGGACCACCAAATAATATTCCTTTACGTGCTAAGGGGTATCTAGAGAGTGGGATAGGTTTAATAACTACCCTAACCCTAACGCGTACCCTAACCCTAACCCCTACCCTAACCCTAACACGTACCCTAATCCTAACACGTACCCTAAACCGAGCCCTAACCCTAACACTAACCCTAACCCTAACCCATACCCTACGATGTACCCGAACTCCTCCGCGAACCCGTAACCTAAGCCATACCCTAACCCAAACCCTAAGCCTAACCCTAACCCTAGGCTACCCTTGACTGCTTCTGCCTCCAATAGATTTCCTAAGCACTAGTGTTTTAAGGAACAGCTTAAAAAGAGAATCCTAAGGTGATTTCTTTATAATGGGTGTGTTCCTTATCTTATCCTAGTGTCTAAACTCTTCTCCATGGTTGGACCCCCAAATAATATTACTTTACGTGCTAAGGGGTATCTAGAGAGTGGGATAGGTTTAATAACTACCCTAACCCTAACGCGTACCCTAACCCTAAACCCTACCCTAACCCTAACACGTACCCTAATCCTAACCCGTACCCTAAACCGAGCCCTAACCCTAACACTAACCCTAACCCTAACCCTAACCCATACCCTACGCCATACCCGAACCCCTCCCCGAACCCGTACCCTAAGCCGTACCCTAAGCCTAACCCTAAGCCTAACCCTAACCCTAGGCTACCCTTTACTGCTTCTGCCTCCAATAGATTTCCTAAGCACTATTGTTTTAAGGAACAGCTTAAAAAGAGAATCCTAAGGTGATTTCTTTATAATGGGTGTGTTCCTTATCTTATCCTAGTGTCTAAACTCTTCTCCATGGCTGGACCCCCAAATAATATTCCTTTACGTGCTAAGGGGTATCTAGAGAGTGGGATAGGTTTAATAACTACCCTAACCCTAACCCGTACCCTAACCCTAACCCCTACCCTAACCCTAACACGTACCCTAATCCTAACCCGTACCCTAATCGGAGCCCGAACCCTAACAGTAACCCTAACCCTAACCCTAACCCATACCCTACGCCATACACGAACCCCTCCCCGAACCCGTACCCTAAGCCGTACCCTAAGCCTAACGCTAAGCCTAACCCTAACCCTAGGCTACCCTTGACTGCTTCTGCCTCCAATAGATTTCCTAAGCACTTGTGTTTTAAGGAACAGCTTAAAAAGAGAATCCTAATGTGATTTCTTTATAATGGGTGTGTTCCTCATCTTATCCTAGTGTCTAAACTCTTCTCCATGGCTGGACACCCAGATAATATTCCTTTACGTGCTAAGGGGTATCTAGAGAGTGGGATAGGTTTAATAACTACCCTAAACCTAACGCGTACCCTAACCCTAACCCCTACCCTAACCCTAACACGTACCCTAATCCTAACCCGTACCCTAAACCGAGCCCTAACCCTAACACTAACCCTAACCCATACCAAACGATGTACCCAAACCCCTCCCCGAACCCGTACCCTAAGCCATACCCTAACCCTAACCCTAAGCCTAACCCTAACCCTAGGCTACCCTTGACTGCTTCTGCCTCCAATAGATTTTCTAAGCACTATTTTTTTAAGGAACAGCTTAAAAAGAGAATCCTAAGGTGATTTCTTTATAATGGGTGTGTTCCTTATCTTATCCTAGTGTCTAAACTCTTCTCCATGGCTGGACCCCCAAATAATATTACTTTACGTGCTAAGGGGTATCTAGAGAGTGGGATAGGTTTAATAACTACCGTAACCCTAACGCGTACCCTAACCCTAACCCCTACCCTAACCCTAACACGTACCCTAATCCTAACCCGTACCCTAAACCGAGCTCTAAAGCTAAAACTAACCCTAACCCTAAACCATACCATACGCCGTACCCGAAGCCCTCTCCGAACCCGTACTCTAAGCCGTACCCTAACCCTAACCCTAAGCCTAACCCTAACCCTAGGCTACCCTTGACTGCTTCTGCCTCCAATAGATTTCCTAAGCACTAGTGTTTTAAGGAACAGCTTAAAAAGAGAATCCTAATGTGATTTCTTTATAATGGGTGTGTTCCTTATCTTATCCTAGTGTCTAAACTCTTCTCCATGGCTGGACCCCCAAATAATATTCCTTTACGTGCTAAGGGGTATCTAGAGAGTGGGATAGGTTTAATAACTACCCTAAACCTAAAGCGTACCCTAACCCTAACCTCTAACCTAACCCTAACACGTACCCTAATCCTAACCCGTACCCTATCCCGAGCCCTAACCCTAACAATAACCCTAACCCTAACCCTAACCCATACCCTACGCCATACCCGAACCCCTCCCCGAACCCGTAACCTAAGCCGTACCCTAAGCCTAACCCTAAGGATAACCCTAACCCTAGGCTACCCTTGACTGCTTCTGCCTCCCATAGATTTCCTAAGCACTAGTGTTTGAAGGAACAGCTTAAAACGAGAATCCTAATGTGATTTCTTTATAATGGGTGTGTTCCTTATCTTATCCTAGTGTCTAAACTCTTCTCCATGGCTGGACCCCCAAATAATATTACTTTACGTGCTAAGGGGTATCTAGAGAGTGGGATAGGTTTAATAACTACCGTAACCCTAACGCGTACCCTAACCCTAACCCCTACCCTAACCCTAACACGTACCCTAATCCTAACCCGTACCCTAAACCGAGCCCTAACCCTAACACTAACCCTAACCCTAACCCATACCCTACGATGTACCCGAACCCCTCCCCGAACACGTAACCTAAGCCATACCCTAACCCTAACCCTAAGCCTAACCCTAACCCTAGGCTACCCTTGACAGCTTCTGCCTCCAATATATTTCCTAAGCACTATTTTTTTAAGGAACAGCTTAAAAAGAGAATCCTAAGGTGATTTCTTTATAATGGGTGTGTTCCTTATCTTATCCTAGTGTCTAAACTGTTCTCCATGGCTGGACCCCCAAATAATATTCCTTTACGTGCTAAGGGGTATCTAGAGAGTGGGATAGGTTTAATAACTACCGTAACCCTAACGCGTACCCTAACCCTAACCCCTACCCTAACCCTAACAAGTACCCTAATCCTAACCCGTACCCTAAACCGAGCTCTAAAGCTAAAACTAACCCTAACACTAACCCATACCCTACGCCGTACCCGAAGCCCTCCCCGAACCCGTACCCTAAGCCGTACCCTAACCCTAACCCTAAGCCTAACCCTAACCCTAGGCTACCCTTGACTGCATCTGCCTCCAATAGATTTCCTAAGCACTAGTGTTTTAAGGAACAGCTTAAAAAGAGAATCCTAATGTGATTTCTTTATAATGGGTGTGTTCCTTATCTTATCCTAGTGTCTAAACTCTTCTCCATGGCTGGACCCCCAAATAATATTCCTTTACGTGCTAAGGGGTATCTAGAGAGTGGGATAGTTTTAATAACTACCCTAAACCTAAAGCGTACCCTAACCCTAACCCCTACCCTAACCCTAACACTTACCCTAATCCTAAACCGTACCCTAACCCGAGCCCTAACCCTTACAATAACCCTAACCCTAACCCTTACCCATACCCTACGCCGTAGCCGAACGCCTCCCCGAACCCGTACCCTAAGCTGTACCCTAAGCCTAACCCTAAGGATAACCCTAACCCTAGGCTACCCTTGACTGCTTCTGCCTCCAATAGATTTCCTAAGCACTAGTGTTTGAAAGAACAGCTTAAAACGAGAATCCTAATGTGATTTCTTTATAATGGGTGTGTTCCTTATATTATCCTAGTGTCTAAACTGTTCTCCATGGCTGGACCCCCAAATAATATTCCTTTACGTGCTAAGGGGTATCTAGAGAGTGGGATAGGTTTAATAACTACCCTAACCCTAACGCGTACACTAACTCTAACCCCTACCCTAACCCTAACACGTACCCTAATCCTAACCCGTACCCTAAACCGAGCCCTAACCCTAAAACTAACCCTAACCCTAACCCCTACCCTAACCCTAACACATACCCTAATCTTAACCCATACCCTAAACCGAGCCCTAACCCTTACACTAACCCTAACCCTAACGCTAACCCATACCCTACGCCGTACCCGAACCCCTCCACGAACCCGTACCCTGAGCCGTACCCTAACCCTAACCCTAAGCCTAACCCTAACCCTAGGCTACCCTTGACTGCTTCTGCCTCCAATAGATTTATTAAGCACTAGTGTTTTAAGGAACAGCTTAAAAAGAGAATCCTAATGTCATTTCTTTATAATGGGCGTGTTCCTTATCTTATCCTAGTGTCTAAACTCTTCTCCATGGCTGGACACCCAGATAATATTCCTTTACGTGCTAAGGGGTATCTAGAGAGTGGGATAGGTTTAATAAGTATCCTAAACCTAACGCGTACCCTAACCCTAACCCCTACCCTAACCCTAACACGTACCCTAATCGTAACCCGTACCCTAAACCGAGCCCTAACCCTAACACTAACCCTAACCCTAACCCTAACCCATACCATACGCCGTACCCGAACCCCTCCCCGAACCGGTACCCTAAGCCGTACCCTAAGCCTAACACTCACCCTAAGCCTAACCCTAGGCTACCCTTGACTGCTTCTGCCTCCAATAGATTTCCTAAGCACTTGTGTTTTAAGGAACAGCTTAAAAAGAGAATCCTAATGTGATTTCTTTATAATGGGTGTGTTCCTTATCTTATCCTAGTGTCTAAACTCTTCTCCATGGCTGGACCCCCAAATAATATTCCTTTACGTGCTAAGGGGTATCTAGAGAGTGGGATAGGTTTAATAACTACCCTAACCCTAACGCGTACCCTAACCCTAACCCCTACCCTAACCCTAACACGTACCCTTATCCTAACCCGTACCCTAAACCGAGCCCGAACCCTAACAGTACCCATAACCCAAACCCTAACCCATACCCTACGCCATAGCCGAACCCCTCCACGAACCTGTATCCTAAGCCGAACCCTAAGCCTAACCCTCACCCTAAGCCTAACCCTAGGCTACCCTTGACTGCTTCAGCCTGCAATAGATTTCATGAGCACTACTGTTTTAAGGAAGTGGTTAAAAAGAGAATCCTAATGTGACTTCTTTATAATGGGTGTGTTCCTTATCTTATCCTAGTTTCTAAACTCTTCTCCATGGCTGGACCCCCAAATAATATTCGTTTACGTGCTAAGGGGTATCTAGAGAGTGGGATAGGTTTAATAACTACCCTAACCCTAACGCGTACCCTAACCCTAACCCCTACCCTAACCCTAACACGTACCCTAATACTAACCCGTACCCCAAACCGAGCCCTAACCCTAACACTAACCCTAACCCTAACCCATACCCTACGCCGTACCCGAACCCCTCCCCTAACCCGTACCCGAAGCCGTACCCTAAGCCTAACCCTAACCCTAGGCTACCATTGACTGCTTCTGACTCCAATAGATTTCCTAAGCACTAGTGTTTTAAGGAACACCTTAAAAAGAGAATCCTAATGTGATTTCTTTATAATGGGTGTGTTCCTTATCTTATCCTAGTGTCTAAACTCTTCTCCATGGCTGGACCCCCAAATAATATTCCTTTACGTGCTAAGGGGTATCTAGAGAGTGGGATAGGTTTAATAACTATCCTAACTCTAACGCGTACCCTAACCCTAACACCTACCCTAACCCTAACACGTACCCTTATCCTAAACTGTACCCTAAACGGACCCCAAACCCTAACACTAACCCTAACCCTAACCCTAAACCATACCCTACGCCGTACCCGATACCCTCCCCGAACCCGTACCCTAAGCCGTACCCTAAGCCTAACCCTAAGCCTAACCCTAACCCTAAGCTACCCTTGACTGCTTCTGCCTCCAATAGATTTCCTAAGCACTAGTGTTTTAAGGAACAGCTTAAAAAGAGAATCCTAATGTCATTTCTTTATAATGGGTGTGTTCCTTATCTTATCCTAGTGTCTAAACTCTTCTCCATGGCTGGACCCCCAAATAATATTCCTTTACGTGCTAAGGGGTATCTAGAGAGTGGGATAGGTTTAATAACTATCCTAACCCTAACGCGTACCGCAACCCTAACCCCTACCCTAACCCTAACACGCACCCTAATCCTAACTCGTACCCTAAACCGAGCCCTAACCCTTACCCTAACCCTAACCCTAACCCATACCCTACGCCGTCCCCGAAACCCTCCCCGAACCCGTACCCTAAGCCGTACCCTAAGCCTAACCCTAAGCCTAACCCTAACCCTAGGCTACCCTTGACTGCTTCTGCCTCCAATAGATTTCCTAAGCACTAGTGTTTTAAGGAACAGCTTAAAAAGTGAATCCTAATGTGATTTCTTTATAATGGATGTGTTCCTTATCCTATCCTAGTGTCTAAACTCTTCTCCATGGCTGGACCCCCAAATAATATTCCTTTACGTGCTAAGGGGTATCTAGAGAGTGGGATAGGTTTAATAACTACCCTAACCCTAACACGTACCCTAACCCTAACACCCACCCTAACCCTAACACGTACACTAATCCTAACCCATACCCTAAACCGAGCCCTAACCCTAACACTAACCCTAACCCTTACCCTAACACATACCCTACGCCATACCCGAACCCGAAGCCGAAACCTTACCCTAAGCTGTAACCTAACCCTAACCCTAACCCTAAGCTACCCTTGACTGCTTCTGCCTCCAATAATTTTCTTAAGCCCTAGTGTTTTAAGGAACAGCTTAAAAAGAGGATCGTAATGTGATTTCTTTATAATGGGTGTGTTCCTTATCTTGTCCTAGTGTCTAAACTCTTCTGCATGGCTGGACCCAAAAATAATATTCCTTGACGTGGTAAGCGGTATCGAGAGAGTGGGATAGGTTTAATAACTACCCTAAACCTAACGCGTACCCTAACCCGAACCACTTCGCTAACCCTAACACGTACACTAATCCTAACCCATACCCTAAACCGAGCCCTAACCCTAACCCTAACCCTAACCCATACCCTACGCTGTTCCCGAAACCCTCCCCGAACCCGTATCCTAAGCCGTACCCTAACCCTAAACCTAAGCCTAACCCTAAACCTAGGCTATCCTTGACTGCTTCTTCCTGCAATAGATTTCCTAAGCACTAGTGTTTTAAGGAACAGCTTAAAAAGAGAATCCTAATGTGATTTCTTTATAATGGGTGTGTTCCTTATCTTATCTTAGTGACTAAACTCTTCTCCATGGCTGGACCACCAAATAATATTCCTTTACGTGCTAAGGGGTATCTAGAGAGTGGGATAGGTTTAATAACTACCCTAACCCTAACGCGTACCCTAACCCTAACCCCTACCCTAACCCTAACACGTACCCTAATCCTAACACGTACACTAAACCGAGCCCTAACCCTAACACTAACCCTAACCCTAACCCATACCCTACGATGTACCCGAACCCCTCCCCGAACCCGTAACCTAAGCCATACCCTAACCCAAACCCTAAGACTAACCGTAACCCTAGGCTACCCTTGACTGCTTCTGCCTCCAATAGATTTCCTAAGCACTAGTGTTTTAAGGAACAGCTTAAAAAGAGAATCCTAATGTGATTTCTTTATAATGGGTGTGTTCCTTATCTTATCCTAGTGTCTAAACTCTTCTCCATGCCTGGACCCCCAAATAATATTCCTTTACGTGCTAAGGGGTATCTAGAGAGTGGGATAGGTTTAATAACTACCCTAACCCTAACGCGTACCCTAACCCTAACCCTTACCCTAACCCTAACACGTACCCTTATCCTAACCCGTACCCTAAACCGAGCCCGAACCCTAACAGTACCCATAACCCAAAGCCTAACCCATACCCTACGCCATAGCCGAACCCCTCCACGAACCTGTATCCTAAGCCGAACCCTAAGCCTAACCCTCACCCTAAGCCTAACCCTAGGCTACCCTTGACTGCTTCAGCCTGCAATAGATTTCCTGAGCACTACTGTTTTAAGGAAGTGGTTAAAAAGAGAATCCTAATGTGACTTCTTTATAATGGGTGTGTTCCTTATCTTATCCTAGTTTCTAAACTCTTCTCCATGGCTGGACCCCCAAATAATATTCGTTTACGTGCTAAGGGGTATCTAGAGAGTGGGATAGGTTTAATAACTACCCTAACCCTAACGCGTACCCTAACCCTAACCCCTACCCTAACCCTAACACGTACCCTTATCCTAACCCGTACCCTAATCCGAGCCCGAACCCTAACAGTAACCCTAACCCTAACCCTAACCCATACCCTACGCCATACACGAACCCCTCGCCGAAGCCGTACCCTAAGCCTAACGCTATGCCTAACCCTAACCCTAGGCTACCCTTGACTGCTTCTGCCTCCAATAGATTTCCTAAGCACTTGTGTTTTAAGGAACAGCTTAAAAAGAGAATCCTAATGTGATTTCTTTATAATGGGTGTGTTCCTTATCTTATCCTAGTGTCTAAACTCTTCTCCATGGCTGGACGCCCAGATAATATTACTTTACGTGCTAAGGGGTATCTAGAGAGTGGGATAGGTTTAATAACTACCCTAACCCTAACGCGTACCCTAACCCTAACCCCTACCCTAACCCTAACACGTACCCTAATCCTAACCCGTACCCTAAACCGAGCCCTAACCCTAACACTAACCCTAACCCTAACCCTAACCCATACCCTACGCCGTACCCGAACCCCTCCCCGAACCCGTACCCTGAGCCGTACCCTAACCCTAACCCTAAGCCTAACACTAACCCTAGGCTACCCTTGACTGCTTCTGCCTCCAATAGATTTCCTAAGCACTAGTGTTTTAAGGAACAGCTTAAAAAGAGAATCCTAATGTGATTTCTTTATAATGGGTGTGTTCCTTATCTTATCCTAGTGTCTAAACTCTTCTCCATGGCTGGACACCCAGATAATATTCCTTTACGTGCTAAGGGGTATCTAGAGAGTGGGATAGGTTTAATAACTATCCTAAACCTAACGCGTACCCTAACCCTAACCCCTACCCTAACCCTAACACGTACCCTAATCCTAACCCGTACCCTAAACCGAGCCCTAACCCTAACACTAACCCTAACCCTAACCCTAACCCATACCATACGCCGTACCCGAACCCCTCCCCGAACCGGTACCCTAAGCCGTACCCTAAGCCTAACACTCACCCTAAGCCTAACCCTAGGCTACCCTTGACTGCTTCTGCCTCCAATAGATTTCCTAAGCACTTGTGTTTTAAGGAACAGCTTAAAAAGAGAATCCTAATGTGATTTCTTTATAATGGGTGTGTTCCTTATCTTATCCTAGTGTCTAAACTCTTCTCCATGGCTGGACCCCCAAATAATATTCCTTTACGTGCTAAGGGGTATCTAGAGAGTGGGATAGGTTTAATAACTACCCTAACCCTAACGCGTACCCTAACCCTAACCCCTACCCTAACCCTAACACGTACCCTTATCCTAACCCGTACCCTAAACCGAGCCCGAACCCTAACAGTACCCATAACCCAAACCCTAACCCATACCCTACGCCATAGCCGAACCCCTCCACGAACCTGTATCCTAAGCCGAACCCTAAGCCTAACCCTCACCCTAAGCCTAACCCTAGGCTACCCTTGACTGCTTCAGCCTACAATAGATTTCATGAGCACTACTGTTTTAAGGAAGTGGTTAAAAAGAGAATCCTAATGTGACTTCTTTATAATGGGTGTGTTCCTTATCTTATCCTAGTTTCTAAACTCTTCTCCATGGCTGGACCCCCAAATAATATTCGTTTACGTGCTAAGGGGTATCTAGAGAGTGGGATAGGTTTAATAACTACCCTAACCCTAACGCGTACCCTAACCCTAACCCCTACCCTAAACCTAACACGTACCCTAATACTAACCCGTACCCCAAACCGAGCCCTAACCCTAACACTAACCCTAACCCTAACCCATACCCTACGCCGTACCCGAACCCCTCCCCTAACCCGTACCCGAAGCCGTACCCTAAGCCTAACCCTAACCCTAGGCTACCATTGACTGCTTCTGACTCCAATAGATTTCCTAAGCACTAGTGTTTTAAGGAACACCTTAAAAAGAGAATCCTAATGTGATTTCTTTATAATGGGTGTGTTCCTTATCTTATCCTAGTGTCTAAACTCTTCTCCATGGCTGGACCCCCAAATAATATTCCTTTACGTGCTAAGGGGTATCTAGAGAGTGGGATAGGTTTAATAACTATCCTGACTCTAACGCGTACCCTAACCCTAACACCTACCCTAACCCTAACACGTACCCTTATCCTAAACTGTACCCTAAACGGACCCCAAACCCTAACACTAACCCTAACCCTAACCCTAAACCATACCCTACGCCGTACCCGATACCCTCCCCGAACCCGTACCCTAAGCCGTACCCTAAGCCTAACCCTAAGCCTAACCCTAACCCTAAGCTACCCTTGACTGCTTCTGCCTCCAATGGATTTCCTAAGCACTAGTGTTTTAAGGAACAGCTTAAAAAGAGAATCCTAATGTCATTTCTTTATAATGGGTGTGTTCCTTATCTTATCCTAGTGTCTAAACTCTTCTCCATGGCTGGACCCCCAAATAATATTCCTTTACGTGCTAAGGGGTATCTAGAGAGTGGGATAGGTTTAATAACTATCCTAACCCTAACGCGTACCGCAACCCTAACCCCTACCCTAACCCTAACACGCACCCTAATCCTAACTCGTACCCTAAACCGAGCCCTAACCCTTACCCTAACCCTAACCCTAACCCATACCCTACGCCGTCCCCGAAACCCTCCCCGAACCCGTACCCTAAGCCGTACCCTAAGCCTAACCCTAAGCCTAACCCTAACCCTAGGCTACCCTTGACTGCTTCTGCCTCCAATAGATTTCCTAAGCACTAGTGTTTTAAGGAACAGCTTAAAAAGTGAATCCTAATGTGATTTCTTTATAATGGATGTGTTCCTTATCCTATCCTAGTGTCTAAACTCTTCTCCATGGCTGGACCCCCAAATAATATTCCTTTACGTGCTAAGGGGTATCTAGAGAGTGGGATAGGTTTAATAACTACCCTAACCCTAACACGTACCCTAACCCTAACACCCACCCTAACCCTAACACGTACACTAATCCTAACCCATACCCTAAACCGAGCCCTAACCCTAACACTAACCCTAACCCTTACCCTAACACATACCCTACGCCATACCCGAACCCGAAGCCGAAACCTTACCCTAAGCTGTAACCTAACCCTAACCCTAACCCTAAGCTACCCTTGACTGCTTCTGCCTCCAATAATTTTCTTAAGCCCTAGTGTTTTAAGGAACAGCTTAAAAAGAGGATCGTAATGTGATTTCTTTATAATGGGTGTGTTCCTTATCTTGTCCTAGTGTCTAAACTCTTCTGCATGGCTGGACCCAAAAATAATATTCCTTGACGTGGTAAGCGGTATCGAGAGAGTGGGATAGGTTTAATAACTACCCTAAACCTAACGCGTACCCTAACCCGAACCACTTCGCTAACCCTAACACGTACACTAATCCTAACCCATACCCTAAACCGAGCCCTAACCCTAACCCTAACCCTAACCCATACCCTACGCTGTTCCCGAAACCCTCCCCGAACCCGTATCCTAAGCCGTACCCTAACCCTAAACCTAAGCCTAACCCTAAACCTAGGCTATCCTTGACTGCTTCTTCCTGCAATAGATTTCCTAAGCACTAGTGTTTTAAGGAACAGCTTAAAAAGAGAATCCTAATGTGATTTCTTTATAATGGGTGTGTTCCTTATCTTATCTTAGTGACTAAACTCTTCTCCATGGCTGGACCACCAAATAATATTCCTTTACGTGCTAAGGGGTATCTAGAGAGTGGGATAGGTTTAATAACTACCCTAACCCTAACGCGTACCCTAACCCTAACCCCTACCCTAACCCTAACACGTACCCTAATCCTAACACGTACACTAAACCGAGCCCTAACCCTAACACTAACCCTAACCCTAACCCATACCCTACGATGTACCCGAACCCCTCCCCGAACCCGTAACCTAAGCCATACCCTAACCCAAACCCTAAGACTAACCGTAACCCTAGGCTACCCTTGACTGCTTCTGCCTCCAATAGATTTCCTAAGCACTAGTGTTTTAAGGAACAGCTTAAAAAGAGAATCCTAATGTGATTTCTTTATAATGGGTGTGTTCCTTATCTTATCCTAGTGTCTAAACTCTTCTCCATGGCTGGACCCCCAGATAATATTCCTTTACGTGCTAAGGGGTATCTAGAGAGTGGGATAGGTTTAATAACTATCCTAAACCTAACGCGTACCCTAACCCTAACCCCTACCCTAACCCTAACACGTACCCTAATCCTAACCCGTACCCTAAACCGAGCCCTAACCCTAACACTAACCCTAACCCTAACCCTAAACCATACCATACGCCGTACCCGAACCCCTCCCCGAACCGGTACCCTAAGCCGTACCCTAAGCCTAACCCTCACCCTAAGCCTAACCCTAGGCTACCCTTGACTGCTTCTGCCTCCAATAGATTTCCTAAGCACTTGTGTTTTAAGGAACAGCTTAAAAAGAGAATCCTAATGTGATTTCTTTATAATGGGTGTGTTCCTTATCTTATCCTAGTGTCTAAACTCTTCTCCATGCCTGGACCCCCAAATAATATTCCTTTACGTGCTAAGGGGTATCTAGAGAGTGGGATAGGTTTAATAACTACCCTAACCCTAACGCGTACCCTAACCCTAACCCCTACCCTAACCCTAACACGTACCCTTATCCTAACCCGTACCCTAAACCGAGCCCGAACCCTAACAGTACCCATAACCCAAACCCTAACCCATACCCTACGCCATAGCCGAACCCCTCCACGAACCTGTATCCTAAGCCGAACCCTAAGCCTAACCCTCACCCTAAGCCTAACCCTAGGCTACCCTTGACTGCTTCAGCCTGCAATAGATTTCATGAGCACTACTGTTTTAAGGAAGTGGTTAAAAAGAGAATCCTAATGTGATTTCTTTATAATGGGTGTGTTCCTTATCTTATCCTAGTGTCTAAACTCTTCTCCATGGCTGGACCCCCAGATAATATTCCTTTACGTGCTAAGGGGTATCTAGAGAGTGGGATAGGTTTAATAACTATCCTAACTCTAACGCGTACCCTAACCCTAACACCTACCCTAACCCTAACACGTACCCTTATCCTAAACTGTACCCTAAACGGACCCCAAACCCTAACACTAACCCTAACCCTAACCCTAACCCATACCCTACGCCGTACCCGATACCCTCCCCGAACCCGTACCCTAAGCCGTACCCTAAGCCTAACCCTAAGCCTAACCCTAACCCTAAGCTACCCTTGACTGCTTCTGCCTCCAATAGATTTCCTAAGCACTAGTGTTTTAAGGAACAGCTTAAAAAGAGAATCCTAATGTCATTTCTTTATAATGGGTGTGTTCCTTATCTTATCCTAGTGTCTAAACTCTTCTCCATGGCTGGACCCCCAAATAATATTCCTTTACGTGCTAAGGGGTATCTAGAGAGTGGGATAGGTTTAATAACTATCCTAACCCTAACGCGTACCGCAACCCTAACCCCTACCCTAACCCTAACACGTACCCTAATCCTAACACGTACACTAAACCGAGCCCTAACCCTAACACTAACCCTAACCGTAACCCATACCCTACGATGTACCCGAACCCCTCCCCGAACCCGTAACCTAAGCCATACCCTAACCCAAACCCTAAGACTAACCCTAACCCTAGGCTACCCTTGACTGCTTCTGCCTCCAATAGATTTCCTAAGCACTAGTGTTTTAAGGAACAGCTTAAAAAGAGAATCCTAATGTGATTTCTTTATAATGGGTGTGTTCCTTATCTTATCCTAGTGTCTAAACTCTTCTCCATGGCTGGACACCCAGATAATATTCCTTTACGTGCTAAGGGGTATCTAGAGAGTGGGATAGGTTTAATAACTATCCTAAACCTAACGCGTACCCTAACCCTAACCCCTACCCTAACCCTAACACGTACCCTAATCCTAACCCGTACCCTAAACCGAGCCCTAACCCTAACACTAACCCTAACCCTAACCCTAACCCATACCATACGCCGTACCCGAACCCCTCCCCGAACCGGTACCCTAAGCCGTACCCTAAGCCTAACCTTCACCCTAAGCCTAACCCTAGGCTACCCTTGACTACTTCTGCCTCCAATAGATTTCCTAAGCACTTGTGTTTTAAGGAACAGCTTAAAAAGAGAATCCTAATGTGATTTCTTTATAATGGGTGTGTTCCTTATCTTATCCTAGTGTCTAAACTCTTCTCCATGCCTGGACCCCCAAATAATATTCCTTTACGTGCTAAGGGGTATCTAGAGAGTGGGATAGGTTTAATAACTACCCTAACCCTAACGCGTACCCTAACCCTAACCCCTACCCTAACCCTAACACGTACCCTTATCCTAACCCGTACCCTAAACCGAGCCCGAACCCTAACAGTACCCATAACCCAAACCCTAACCCATACCCTACGCCATAGCCGAACCCCTCCACGAACCTGTATCCTAAGCCGAACCCTAAGCCTAACCCTCACCCTAAGCCTAACCCTAGGCTACCCTTGACTGCTTCAGCCTGCAATAGATTTCATGAGCACTACTGTTTTAAGGAAGTGGTTAAAAAGAGAATCCTAATGTGACTTCTTTATAATGGGTGTGTTCCTTATCTTATCCTAGTTTCTAAACTCTTCTCCATGGCTGGACCCCCAAATAATATTCGTTTACGTGCTAAGGGGTATCTAGAGAGTGGGATAGGTTTAATAACTACCCTAACCCTAACGCGTACCCTAACCCTAACCCCTACCCTAACCCTAACACGTACCCTAATCCTAACCCGTACCCCAAACCTAGCCCTAACCCTAACACTAACCCTAACCCTAACCCATACCCTACGCCGTACCCGAACCCCTCCCCTAACCCGTACCCGAAGCCGTACCCTAAGCCTAACCCTAACCCTAGGCTACCATTGACTGCTTCTGACTCCAATAGATTTCCTAAGCACTAGTGTTTTAAGGAACACCTTAAAAAGAGAATCCTAATGTGATTTCTTTATAATGGGTGTGTTACTTATCTTATCCTAGTGTCTAAACTCTTCTCCATGGCTGGACCCCCAGATAATATTCCTTTACGTGCTAAGGGGTATCTAGAGAGTGGGATAGGTTTAATAACTATCCTAACTCTAACGCGTACCCTAACCCTAACACCTACCCTAACCCTAACACGTACCCTTATCCTAAACTGTACCCTAAACGGACCCCAAACCCTAACACTAACCCTAACCCTAACCCTAACCCATACCCTACGCCGTACCCGAAACCCTCCCCGAACCCGTACCCTAAGCCGTACCCTAAGCCTAACCCTAAGCCTAACCCTAACCCTAGGCTACCCTTGACTGCTTCTGCCTCCAATAGATTTCCTAAGCACTAGTGTTTTAAGGAACAGCTTAAAAAGTGAATCCTAATGTGATTTATTTATAATGGATGTGTTCCTTATCCTATCCTAGTGTCTAAACTCTTCTCCATGGCTGGACCCCCAAATAATATTCCTTTACGTGCTAAGGGGTATCTAGAGAGTGGGATAGCTTTAATAACTACCCTAACCCTAACACGTACCCTAACCCTAACACCCACCCTAACCCTAACACGTACACTAATCCTAACCCATACCCTAAACCGAGCCCTAACCCTAACACTAACCCTAACCCTTACCCTAACACATACCCTACGCCATACCCGAACCCAAAGCCGAAACCTTACCCTAAGCCGTAACCTAACCCTAACCCTAACCCTAACCCTAAGCTACCCTTGACTGATTCTGCCTCCAATAATTTTCTTAAGCACTAGTGTTTTAAGGAACAGCTTAAAAAGAGGATCGTAATGTGATTTCTTTATAATGGGTGTGTTCCTTATCTTGTCCTAGTGTCTAAACTCTTCTGCATGGCTGGACCCAAAAATAATATTCCTTGACGTGGTAAGCGGTATCGAGAGAGTGGGATAGGTTTAATAACTACCCTAAACCTAACGCGTACCCTAACCCGAACCACTTCGCTAACCCTAACACGTACACTAATCCTAACCCATACCCTAAACCGAGCCCTAACCCTAACCCTAACCCTAACCCATACCCTACGCTGTTCCCGAAACCCTCCCCGAACCCGTATCCTAAGCCGTACCCTAACCCTAACCCTAAGCCTAACCCTAAACCTAGGCTATCCTTGACTGCTTCTTCCTGCAATAGATTTCCTAAGCACTAGTGTTTTAAGGAACAGCTTAAAAAGAGAATCCTAATGTGATTTCTTTATAATGGGTGTGTTCCTTATCTTATCCTAGTGTCTAAACTCTTCTCCATGCCTGGACCCCCAAATAATATTCCTTTACGTGCTAAGGGGTATCTAGAGAGTGGGATAGGTTTAATAACTACCCTAACCCTAACGCGTACCCTAACCCTAATCCCTACCCTAACCCTAACACGTACCCTTATCCTAACCCGTACCCTAAACCGAGCCCGAACCCTAACAGTACCCATAACCCAAACCCGAACCCATACCCTACGCCATAGCCGAACCCCTCCACGAACCTGTATCCTAAGCCGAACCCTAAGCCTAACCCTCACCCTAAGCCTAACCCTAGGCTACCCTTGACTGCTTCAGCCTGCAATAGATTTCCTGAGCACTACTGTTTTAAGGAAGTGGTTAAAAAGAGAATCCTAATGTGACTTCTTTATAATGGGTGTGTTCCTTATCTTATCCTAGTTTCTAAACTCTTCTCCATGGCTGGACCCCCAAATAATATTCCTTTACGTGCTAAGGGGTATCTAGAGAGTGGGATAGGTTTAATAACTACCCTAACCCTAACGCGTACCCTAACCCTAACCCCTACCCTAACCCTAACACGTACCCTTATCCTAACCCGTACCCTAATCCGAGCCCGAACCCTAACAGTAACCCTAACCCTAACCCTAACCCATACCCTACGCCATACACGAACCCCTCGCCGAAGCCGTACCCTAAGCCTAAGGCTATGCCTAACCCTAACCCTAGGCTACCCTTGACTGCTTCTGCCTCCAATAGATTTCCTAAGCACTTGTGTTTTAAGGAACAGCTTAAAAAGAGAATCCTAATGTGATTTCTTTATAATGGGTGTGTTCCTTATCTTATCCTAGTGTCTAAACTCTTCTCCATGGCTGGACGCCCAGATAATATTACTTTACGTGCTAAGGGGTATCTAGAGAGTGGGATAGGTTTAATAACTACCCTAACCCTAACGCGTACCCTAACCCTAACCCCTACCCTAACCCTAACACGTACCCTAATCCTAACCCGTACCCTAAACCGAGCCCTAACCCTAACACTAACCCTAACCCTAACCCATACCCAACGATGTACCCGAACCCCTCCCCGAACCCGTACCCTAAGCCATAACCTAACCCTAACCCTAAGCCTAACCCTAACCCTAGGCTACCCTTGACTGCTTCTGCCTCCAATAGATTTCCTAAGCACTAGTGTTTTAAGGAACAGCTTAAAAAGAGAATCCTAAGGTGATTTCTTTATAATGGGTGTGTTCCTTATCTTATCCTAGTGTCTAAACTCTTCTCCATGGGTGGACCCCCAAATAATATTACGTTACGTGCTAAGGGGTATCTAGAGAGTGGGATAGGTTTAATAACTACCGTAACCCTAACGCGTACCCTAACCCTAACCCCTACCCTAACCCTAACACGTACCCTAATCCTAACCCGTACCCTAACCCGAGCCCTAAAGCTAAAACTAACCCTAACCCTAACCCATACCCTACGCCGTACCCGAACCCCTCCCCGAACCCGTACCCTAAGCTGTACCCTAAGCCTAACCCTAAGGATAACCCTAACCCTAGGCTATCCTTGACTGCTTCTGCCTCCAATAGATTTCCTAAGCACTAGTGTTTGAAGGAACAGCTTAAAACGAGAATCCTAATGTGATTTCTTTATAATGGGTGTGTTCCTTATATTATCCTAGTGTCTAAACTCTTCTCCATGGCTGGACCCCCAAATAATATTCCTTTACGTGCTAAGGGGTATCTAGAGAGTGGGATAGGTTTAATAACTACCCTAAAGCTAAAGCGTACCCTAACCCTAACCCCTACCCTAACCCTAACACGTACACTAATCCTAACCCGTACCCTAACCCGAGCCCTAACCCTAACAATAACCCTAACCCTAACCCTAACCCATACCCTACGCCGTACCCGAACCCCTCCCCGAACCCGTACCCTAAGCCGTACCCTAAGCCTAACCCTAATGATAACCCTAACCCTAGGCTACCCTTTACTGCTTCTGCCTCCAATAGATTTTCTAAGCACTAGTGTTTGAAGGAACAGCTTAAAACGAGAATCCTAATGTGATTTCTTTATAATGGGTGTGTTCCTTATATTATCCTAGTGTCTAAACTCTTCTCCATGGCTGGACCCCCAAATAATATTACTTTACGTGCTAAGGGGTATCTAGAGAGTGGGATAGGTTTCATAACTACCCTAACCCTAACGCGTACACTAACTCTAACCCCTACCCTAACCCTAACACGTACCCTAATCCTAACCCGTACCCTAAACCGAGCCCTAACCCTAAAACTAACCCTAACCCTAACCCCTACCCTAACCCTAACACATACCCTAATCTTAACCCATACCCTAAACCGAGCCCTAACCCTTACACTAACCCTAACCCTAACGCTAACCCATACCCTACGCCGTACCCGAACCCCTCCACGAACCCGTACCCTGAGCCGTACCCTAACCCTAACCCTAAGCCTAACCCTAACCCTAGGCTACCCTTGACTGCTTCTGCCTCCAATAGATTTATTAAGCACTAGTGTTTTAAGGAACAGCTTAAAAAGAGAATCCTAATGTCATTTCTTTATAATGGGCGTGTTCCTTATCTTATCCTAGTGTCTAAACTCTTCTCCATGGCTGGACACCCAGATAATATTCCTTTACGTGCTAAGGGGTATCTAGAGAGTGGGATAGGTTTAATAAGTATCCTAAACCTAACGCGTACCCTAACCCTAACCCCTACCCTAACCCTAACACGTACCCTAATCGTAACCCGTACCCTAAACCGAGCCCTAACCCTAACACTAACCCTAACCCTAACCCTAACCCATACCATACGCCGTACCCGAACCCCTCCCCGAACCGGTACCCTAAGCCGTACCCTAAGCCTAACACTCACCCTAAGCCTAACCCTAGGCTACCCTTGACTGCTTCTGCCTCCAATAGATTTCCTAAGCACTTGTGTTTTAAGGAACAGCTTAAAAAGAGAATCCTAATGTGATTTCTTTATAATGGGTGTGTTCCTTATCTTATCCTAGTGTCTAAACTCTTCTCCATGGCTGGACCCCCAAATAATATTCCTTTACGTGCTAAGGGGTATCTAGAGAGTGGGATAGGTTTAATAACTACCCTAACCCTAACGCGTACCCTAACCCTAACCCCTACCCTAACCCTAACACGTACCCTTATCCTAACCCGTACCCTAAACCGAGCCCGAACCCTAACAGTACCCATAACCCAAACCCTAACCCATACCCTACGCCATAGCCGAACCCCTCCACGAACCTGTATCCTAAGCCGAACCCTAAGCCTAACCCTCACCCTAAGCCTAACCCTAGGCTACCCTTGACTGCTTCAGCCTGCAATAGATTTCATGAGCACTACTGTTTTAAGGAAGTGGTTAAAAAGAGAATCCTAATGTGACTTCTTTATAATGGGTGTGTTCCTTATCTTATCCTAGTTTCTAAACTCTTCTCCATGGCTGGACCCCCAAATAATATTCGTTTACGTGCTAAGGGGTATCTAGAGAGTGGGATAGGTTTAATAACTACCCTAACCCTAACGCGTACCCTAACCCTAACCCCTACCCTAACCCTAACACGTACCCTAATACTAACCCGTACCCCAAACCGAGCCCTAACCCTAACACTAACCCTAACCCTAACCCATACCCTACGCCGTACCCGAACCCCTCCCCTAACCCGTACCCGAAGCCGTACCCTAAGCCTAACCCTAACCCTAGGCTACCATTGACTGCTTCTGACTCCAATAGATTTCCTAAGCACTAGTGTTTTAAGGAACACCTTAAAAAGAGAATCCTAATGTGATTTCTTTATAATGGGTGTGTTCCTTATCTTATCCTAGTGTCTAAACTCTTCTCCATGGCTGGACCCCCAAATAATATTCCTTTACGTGCTAAGGGGTATCTAGAGAGTGGGATAGGTTTAATAACTATCCTAACTCTAACGCGTACCCTAACCCTAACACCTACCCTAACCCTAACACGTACCCTTATCCTAAACTGTACCCTAAACGGACCCCAAACCCTAACACTAACCCTAACCCTAACCCTAACCCATACCCTACGCCGTACCCGATACCCTCCCCGAACCCGTACCCTAAGCCGTACCCTAAGCGTAACCCTAAGCCTAACCCTAACCCTAAGCTACCCTTGACTGCTTCTGCCTCCAATAGATTTCCTAAGCACTAGTGTTTTAAGGAACAGCTTAAAAAGAGAATCCTAATGTCATTTCTTTATAATGGGTGTGTTCCTTATCTTATCCTAGTGTCTAAACTCTTCTCCATGGCTGGACCCCCAAATAATATTCCTTTACGTGCTAAGGGGTATCTAGAGAGTGGGATAGGTTTAATAACTATCCTAACCCTAACGCGTACCGCAACCCTAACCCCTACCCTAACCCTAACACGTACCCTAATCCTAACTCGTACCCTAAACCGAGCCCTAACCCTTACCCTAACCCTAACCCTAACCCATACCCTACGCCGTACCCGAAACCCTCCCCGAACCCGTACCCTAAGCCGTACCCTAAGCCTAACCCTAAGCCTAACCCTAACCCTAGGCTACCCTTGACTGCTTCTGCCTCCAATAGATTTCCTAAGCACTAGTGTTTTAAGGAACAGCTTAAAAAGTGAATCCTAATGTGATTTCTTTATAATGGATGTGTTCCTTATCCTATCCTAGTGTCTAAACTCTTCTCCATGGCTGGACCCCCAAATAATATTCCTTTACGTGCTAAGGGGTATCTAGAGAGTGGGATAGGTTTAATAACTCCCCTAACCCTAACACGTACCCTAAAACTAACACCCACCCTAACCCTAACACGTACACTAATCCTAACCCATACCCTAAACCGAGCCCTAACCCTAACACTAACCCTAACCCTTACCCTAACACATACCCTACGCCATACCCGAACCCGAAGCCGAAACCTTACCCTAAGCCGTAACCTAACCCTAACCCTAACCCTAACCCTAAGCTACCCTTGACTGCTTCTGCCTCCAATAATTTTCTTAAGCACTAGTGTTTTAAGGAACAGCTTAAAAAGAGGATCGTAATGTGATTTCTTTATAATGGGTGTGTTCCTTATCTTGTCCTAGTGTCTAAACTCTTCTGCATGGCTGGACCCAAAAATAATATTCCTTGACGTGGTAAGCGGTATCGAGAGAGTGGGATAGGTTTAATAACTACCCTAAACCTAACGCGTACCCTAACCCGAACCACTTCGCTAACCCTAACACGTACACTAATCCTAACCCATACCCTAAACCGAACCCTAACCCTAACCCTAACCCTAACCCATACCCTACGCTGTTCCCGAAACCCTCCCCGAATCCGTATCCTAAGCCGTACCCTAACCCTAACCCTAAGCCTAACCCTAAACCTAGGCTATCCTTGACTGCTTCTTCCTGCAATAGATTTCCTAAGCACTAGTGTTTTAAGGAACAGCTTAAAAAGAGAATCCTAATGTGATTTCTTTATAATGGGTGTGTTCCTTATCTTATCCTAGTGTCTAAACTCTTCTCCATGGCTGGACCACCAAATAATATTCCTTTACGTGCTAAGGGGTATCTAGAGAGTGGGATAGGTTTAATAACTACCCTAACCCTAACGCGTACCCTAACCCTAACCCCTACCCTAACCCTAACACGTACCCTTATCCTAACCCGTACCCTAAACCGAGCCCGAACCCTAACAGTACCCATAACCCAAAGCCTAACCCATACCCTACGCCATAGCCGAACCCCTCCACGAACCTGTATCCTAAGCCGAACCCTAAGCCTAACCCTCACCCTAAGCCTAACCCTAGGCTACCCTTGACTGCTTCAGCCTGCAATAGATTTCCTGAGCACTACTGTTTTAAGGAAGTGGTTAAAAAGAGAATCCTAATGTGACTTCTTTATAATGGGTGTGTTCCTTATCTTATCCTAGTTTCTAAACTCTTCTCCATGGCTGGACCCCCAAATAATATTCGTTTACGTGCTAAGGGGTATCTAGAGAGTGGGATAGGTTTAATAACTACCCTAACCCTAACGCGTACCCTAACCCTAACCCCTACCCTAACCCTAACACGTACCCTTATCCTAACCCGTACCCTAATCCGAGCCCGAACCCTAACAGTAACCCTAACCCTAACCCTAACCCATACCCTACGCCATACACGAACCCCTCGCCGAAGCCGTACCCTAAGCCTAACGCTATGCCTAACCCTAACCCTAGGCTACCCTTGACTGCTTCTGCCTCCAATAGATTTCCTAAGCACTTGTGTTTTAAGGAACAGCTTAAAAAGAGAATCCTAATGTGATTTCTTTATAATGGGTGTGTTCCTTATCTTATCCTAGTGTCTAAACTCTTCTCCATGGCTGGACGCCCAGATAATATTACTTTACGTGCTAAGGGGTATCTAGAGAGTGGGATAGGTTTAATAACTACCCTAACCCTAACGCGTACCCTAACCCTAACCCCTACCCTAACCCTAACACGTACCCTAATCCTAACCCGTACCCTAAACCGAGCCCTAACCCTAACACTAACCCTAACCCTAACCCTAACCCATACCCTACGCCGTACCCGAACCCCTCCCCGAACCCGTACCCTGAGCCGTACCCTAACCCTAACCCTAAGCCTAACACTAACCCTAGGCTACCCTTGACTGCTTCTGCCTCCAATAGATTTCCTAAGCACTAGTGTTTTAAGGAACAGCTTAAAAAGAGAATCCTAATGTGATTTCTTTATAATGGGTGTGTTCCTTATCTTATCCTAGTGTCTAAACTCTTCTCCATGGCTGGACACCCAGATAATATTCCTTTACGTGCTAAGGGGTATCTAGAGAGTGGGATAGGTTTAATAACTATCCTAAACCTAACGCGTACCCTAACCCTAACCCCTACCCTAACCCTAACACGTACCCTAATCCTAACCCGTACCCTAAACCGAGCCCTAACCCTAACACTAACCCTAACCCTAACCCTAACCCATACCATACGCCGTACCCGAACCCCTCCCCGAACCGGTACCCTAAGCCGTACCCTAAGCCTAACACTCACCCTAAGCCTAACCCTAGGCTACCCTTGACTGCTTCTGCCTCCAATAGATTTCCTAAGCACTTGTGTTTTAAGGAACAGCTTCAAAAGAGAATCCTAATGTGATTTCTTTATAATGGGTGTGTTCCTTATCTTATCCTAGTGTCTAAACTCTTCTCCATGGCTGGACCCCCAAATAATATTCCTTTACGTGCTAAGGGGTATCTAGAGAGTGGGATAGGTTTAATAACTACCCTAACCCTAACGCGTACCCTAACCCTAACCCCTACCCTAACCCTAACACGTACCCTTATCCTAACCCGTACCCTAAACCGAGCCCGAACCCTAACAGTACCCATAACCCAAACCCTAACCCATACCCTACGCCATAGCCGAACCCCTCCACGAACCTGTATCCTAAGCCGAACCCTAAGCCTAACCCTCACCCTAAGCCTAACCCTAGGCTACCCTTGACTGCTTCAGCCTACAATAGATTTCATGAGCACTACTGTTTTAAGGAAGTGGTTAAAAAGAGAATCCTAATGTGACTTCTTTATAATGGGTGTGTTCCTTATCTTATCCTAGTTTCTAAACTCTTCTCCATGGCTGGACCCCCAAATAATATTCGTTTACGTGCTAAGGGGTATCTAGAGAGTGGGATAGGTTTAATAACTACACTAACCCTAACGCGTACCCTAACCCTAACCCCTACCCTAAACCTAACACGTACCCTAATACTAACCCGTACCCCAAACCGAGCCCTAACCCTAACACTAACCCTAACCCTAACCCATACCCTACGCCGTACCCGAACCCCTCCCCTAACCCGTACCCGAAGCCGTACCCTAAGCCTAACCCTAACCCTAGGCTACCATTGACTGCTTCTGACTCCAATAGATTTCCTAAGCACTAGTGTTTTAAGGAACACCTTAAAAAGAGAATCCTAATGTGATTTCTTTATAATGGGTGTGTTCCTTATCTTATCCTAGTGTCTAAACTCTTCTCCATGGCTGGACCCCCAAATAATATTCCTTTACGTGCTAAGGGGTATCTAGAGAGTGGGATAGGTTTAATAACTATCCTGACTCTAACGCGTACCCTAACCCTAACACCTACCCTAACCCTAACACGTACCCTTATCCTAAACTGTACCCTAAACGGACCCCAAACCCTAACACTAACCCTAACCCTAACCCTAAACCATACCCTACGCCGTACCCGATACCCTCCCCGAACCCGTACCCTAAGCCGTACCCTAAGCCTAACCCTAAGCCTAACCCTAACCCTAAGCTACCCTTGACTGCTTCTGCCTCCAATGGATTTCCTAAGCACTAGTGTTTTAAGGAACATCTTAAAAAGAGAATCCTAATGTCATTTCTTTATAATGGGTGTGTTCCTTATCTTATCCTAGTGTCTAAACTCTTCTCCATGGCTGGACCCCCAAATAATATTCCTTTACGTGCTAAGGGGTATCTAGAGAGTGGGATAGGTTTAATAACTATCCTAACCCTAACGCGTACCGCAACCCTAACCCCTACCCTAACCCTAACACGTACCCTAATCCTAACTCGTACCCTAAACCGAGCCCTAACCCTTACCCTAACCCTAACCCTAACCCATACCCTACGCCGTCCCCGAAACCCTCCCCGAACCCGTACCCTAAGCCGTACCCTAAGCCTAACCCTAAGCCTAACCCTAACCCTAGGCTACCCTTGACTGCTTCTGCCTCCAATAGATTTCCTAAGCACTAGTGTTTTAAGGAACAGCTTAAAAAGTGAATCCTAATGTGATTTTTTTATAATGGATGTGTTCCTTATCCTATCCTAGTGTCTAAACTCTTCTCCATGGCTGGACCCCCAAATAATATTCCTTTACGTGCTAAGGGGTATCTAGAGAGTGGGATAGGTTTAATAACTACCCTAACCCTAACACGTACCCTAACCCTAACACCCACCCTAACCCTAACACGTACACTAATCCTAACCCATACCCTAAACCGAGCCCTAACCCTAACACTAACCCTAACCCTTACCCTAACACATACCCTACGCCATACCCGAACCCGAAGCCGAAACCTTACCCTAAGCCGTAACCTAACCCTAACCCTAACCCTAAGCTACCCTTGACTGCTTCTGCCTCCAATAATTTTCTTAAGCCCTAGTGTTTTAAGGAACAGCTTAAAAAGAGGATCGTAATGTGATTTCTTTATAATGGGTGTGTTCCTTATCTTGTCCTAGTGTCTAAACTCTTCTGCATGGCTGGACCCAAAAATAATATTCCTTGACGTGGTAAGCGGTATCGAGAGAGTGGGATAGGTTTAATAACTACCCTAAACCTAACGCGTACCCTAACCCGAACCACTTCGCTAACCCTAACACGTACACTAATCCTAACCCATACCCTAAACCGAGCCCTAACCCTAACCCTAACCCTAACCCATACCCTACGCTGTTCCCGAAACCCTCCCCGAACCCGTATCCTAAGCCGTACCCTAACCCTAAACCTAAGCCTAACCCTAAACCTAGGCTATCCTTGACTGCTTCTTCCTGCAATAGATTTCCTAAGCACTAGTGTTTTAAGGAACAGCTTAAAAAGAGAATCCTAATGTGATTTCTTTATAATGGGTGTGTTCCTTATCTTATCTTAGTGACTAAACTCTTCTCCATGGCTGGACCACCAAATAATATTCCTTTACGTGCTAAGGGGTATCTAGAGAGTGGGATAGGTTTAATAACTACCCTAACCCTAACGCGTACCCTAACCCTAACCCCTACCCTAACCCTAACACGTACCCTAATCCTAACACGTACACTAAACCGAGCCCTAACCCTAACACTAACCCTAACCCTAACCCATACCCTACGATGTACCCGAACCCCTCCCCGAACCCGTAACCTAAGCCATACCCTAACCCAAACCCTAAGACTAACCGTAACCCTAGGCTACCCTTGACTGCTTCTGCCTCCAATAGATTTCCTAAGCACTAGTGTTTTAAGGAACAGCTTAAAAAGAGAATCCTAATGTGATTTCTTTATAATGGGTGTGTTCCTTATCTTATCCTAGTGTCTAAACTCTTCTCCATGGCTGGACCCCCAGATAATATTCCTTTACGTGCTAAGGGGTATCTAGAGAGTGGGATAGGTTTAATAACTATCCTAAACCTAACGCGTACCCTAACCCTAACCCCTACCCTAACCCTAACACGTACCCTAATCCTAACCCGTACCCTAAACCGAGCCCTAACCCTAACACTAACCCTAACCCTAACCCTAAACCATACCATACGCCGTACCCGAACCCCTCCCCGAACCGGTACCCTAAGCCGTACCCTAAGCCTAACCCTCACCCTAAGCCTAACCCTAGGCTACCCTTGACTGCTTCTGCCTCCAATAGATTTCCTAAGCACTTGTGTTTTAAGGAACAGCTTAAAAAGAGAATCCTAATGTGATTTCTTTATAATGGGTGTGTTCCTTATCTTATCCTAGTGTCTAAACTCTTCTCCATGCCTGGACCCCCAAATAATATTCCTTTACGTGCTAAGGGGTATCTAGAGAGTGGGATAGGTTTAATAACTACCCTAACCCTAACGCGTACCCTAACCCTAACCCCTACCCTAACCCTAACACGTACCCTTATCCTAACCCGTACCCTAAACCGAGCCCGAACCCTAACAGTACCCATAACCCAAACCCTAACCCATACCCTACGCCATAGCCGAACCCCTCCACGAACCTGTATCCTAAGCCGAACCCTAAGCCTAACCCTCACCCTAAGCCTAACCCTAGGCTACCCTTGACTGCTTCAGCCTGCAATAGATTTCATGAGCACTACTGTTTTAAGGAAGTGGTTAAAAAGAGAATCCTAATGTGATTTCTTTATAATGGGTGTGTTCCTTATCTTATCCTAGTGTCTAAACTCTTCTCCATGGCTGGACCCCCAGATAATATTCCTTTACGTGCTAAGGGGTATCTAGAGAGTGGGATAGGTTTAATAACTATCCTAACTCTAACGCGTACCCTAACCCTAACACCTACCCTAACCCTAACACGTACCCTTATCCTAAACTGTACCCTAAACGGACCCCAAACCCTAACACTAACCCTAACCCTAACCCTAACCCATACCCTACGCCGTACCCGATACCCTCCCCGAACCCGTACCCTAAGCCATACCCTAAGCCTAACCCTAAGCCTAACCCTAACCCTAAGCTACCCTTGACTCCTTCTGCCTCCAATAGATTTCCTAAGCACTAGTGTTTTAAGGAACAGCTTAAAAAGAGAATCCTAATGTCATTTCTTTATAATGGGTGTGTTCCTTATCTTATCCTAGTGTCTAAACTCTTCTCCATGGCTGGACCCCCAAATAATATTCCTTTACGTGCTAAGGGGTATCTAGAGAGTGGGATAGGTTTAATAACTATCCTAACCCTAACGCGTACCGCAACCCTAACCCCTACCCTAACCCTAACACGTACCCTAATCCTAACTCGTACCCTAAACCGAGCCCTAACCCTTACCCTAACCCTAACCCTAACCCATACCCTACGCCGTCCCCGACACCCTCCCCGAACCCGTACCCTAAGCCGTACCCTAAGCCTAACCCTAAGCCTAACCCTAACCCTAGGCTACCCTTGACTGCTTCTGCCTCCAATAGATTTCCTAAGCACTAGTGTTTTAAGGAACAGCTTAAAAAGTGAATCCTAATGTGATTTGTTTATAATGGATGTGTTCCTTATCCTATCCTAGTGTCTAAACTCTTCTCCATGGCTGGACCCCCAAATAATATTCCTTTACGTGCTAAGGGGTATCTAGAGAGTGGGATAGGTTTAATAACTACCCTAACCCTAACACGTACCCTAACCCTAACACCCACCCTAACCCTAACACGTACACTAATCCTAACCCATACCCTAAACCGAGCCCTAACCCTAACACTAACCCTAACCCTTACCCTAACACATACCCTACGCCATACCCGAACCCGAAGCCGAAACCTTACCCTAAGCCGTAACCTAACCCTAACCCTAACCCTAAGCTACCCTTGACTGCTTCTGCCTCCAATAATTTTCTTAAGCCCTAGTGTTTTAAGGAACAGCTTAAAAAGAGGATCGTAATGTGATTTCTTTATAATGGGTGTGTTCCTTATCTTGTCCTAGTGTCTAAACTCTTCTGCATGGCTGGACCAAAAAATAATATTCCTTGACGTGGTAAGCGGTATCGAGAGAGTGGGATAGGTTTAATAACTACCCTAAACCTAACGCGTACCCTAACCCGAACCACTTCGCTAACCCTAACACGTACACTAATCCTAACCCATACCCTAAACCGAGCCCTAACCCTAACCCTAACCCTAACCCATACCCTACGCTGTTCCCGAAACCCTCCCCGAACCCGTATCCTAAGCCGTACCCTAACCCTAAACCTAAGCCTAACCCTAAACCTAGGCTATCCTTGACTGCTTCTTCCTGCAATAGATTTCCTAAGCACTAGTGTTTTAAGGAACAGCTTAAAAAGAGAATCCTAATGTGATTTCTTTATAATGGGTGTGTTCCTTATCTTATCTTAGTGACTAAACTCTTCTCCATGGCTGGACCACCAAATAATATTCCTTTACGTGCTAAGGGGTATCTAGAGAGTGGGATAGGTTTAATAACTACCCTAACCCTAACGCGTACCCTAACCCTAACCCCTACCCTAACCCTAACACGTACCCTAATCCTAACACGTACACTAAACCGAGCCCTAACCCTAACACTAACCCTAACCCTAACCCATACCCTACGATGTACCCGAACCCCTCCCCGAACCCGTAACCTAAGCCATACCCTAACCCAAACCCTAAGACTAACCGTAACCCTAGGCTACCCTTGACTGCTTCTGCCTCCAATAGATTTCCTAAGCACTAGTGTTTTAAGGAACAGCTTAAAAAGAGAATCCTAATGTGATTTCTTTATAATGGGTGTGTTCCTTATCTTATCCTAGTGTCTAAACTCTTCTCCATGGCTGGACCCCCAGATAATATTCCTTTACGTGCTAAGGGGTATCTAGAGAGTGGGATAGGTTTAATAACTATCCTAAACCTAACGCGTACCCTAACCCTAACCCCTACCCTAACCCTAACACGTACCCTAATCCTAACCCGTACCCTAAACCGAGCCCTAACCCTAACACTAACCCTAACCCTAACCCTAAACCATACCATACGCCGTACCCGAACCCCTCCCCGAACCGGTACCCTAAGCCGTACCCTAAGCCTAACCCTCACCCTAAGCCTAACCCTAGGCTACCCTTGACTGCTTCTGCCTCCAATAGATTTCCTAAGCACTTGTGTTTTAAGGAACAGCTTAAAAAGAGAATCCTAATGTGATTTCTTTATAATGGGTGTGTTCCTTATCTTATCCTAGTGTCTAAACTCTTCTCCATGCCTGGACCCCCAAATAATATTCCTTTACGTGCTAAGGGGTATCTAGAGAGTGGGATAGGTTTAATAACTACCCTAACCCTAACGCGTACCCTAACCCTAACCCCTACCCTAACCCTAACACGTACCCTTATCCTAACCCGTACCCTAAACCGAGCCCGAACCCTAACAGTACCCATAACCCAAACCCTAACCCATACCCTACGCCATAGCCGAACCCCTCCACGAACCTGTATCCTAAGCCGAACCCTAAGCCTAACCCTCACCCTAAGCCTAACCCTAGGCTACCCTTGACTGCTTCAGCCTGCAATAGATTTCATGAGCACTACTGTTTTAAGGAAGTGGTTAAAAAGAGAATCCTAATGTGATTTCTTTATAATGGGTGTGTTCCTTATCTTATCCTAGTGTCTAAACTCTTCTCCATGGCTGGACCCCCAGATAATATTCCTTTACGTGCTAAGGGGTATCTAGAGAGTGGGATAGGTTTAATAACTATCCTAACTCTAACGCGTACCCTAACCCTAACACCTACCCTAACCCTAACACGTACCCTTATCCTAAACTGTACCCTAAACGGACCCCAAACCCTAACACTAACCCTAACCCTAACCCTAACCCATACCCTACGCCGTACCCAATACCCTCCCCGAACCCGTACCCTAAGCCGTACCCTAAGCCTAACCCTAAGCCTAACCCTAACCCTAAGCTACCCTTGACTGCTTCTGCCTCCAATAGATTTCCTAAGCACTAGTGTTTTAAGGAACAGCTTAAAAAGAGAATCCTAATGTCATTTCTTTATAATGGGTGTGTTCCTTATCTTATCCTAGTGTCTAAACTCTTCTCCATGGCTGGACCCCCAAATAATATTCCTTTACGTGCTAAGGGGTATCTAGAGAGTGGGATAGGTTTAATAACTATCCTAACCCTAACGCGTACCGCAACCCTAACCCCTACCCTAACCCTAACACGTACCCTAATCCTAACACGTACACTAAACCGAGCCCTAACCCTAAAACTAACCCTAACCGTAACCCATACCCTACGATGTACCCGAACCCCTCCCCGAACCCGTAACCTAAGCCATACCCTAACCCAAACCCTAAGACTAACCCTAACCCTAGGCTACCCTTGACTGCTTCTGCCTCCAATAGATTTCCTAAGCACTAGTGTTTTAAGGAACAGCTTAAAAAGAGAATCCTAATGTGATTTCTTTATAATGGGTGTGTTCCTTATCTTATCCTAGTGTCTAAACTCTTCTCCATGGCTGGACACCCAGATAATATTCCTTTACGTGCTAAGGGGTATCTAGAGAGTGGGATAGGTTTAATAACTATCCTAAACCTAACGCGTACCCTAACCCTAACCCCTACCCTAACCCTAACACGTACCCTAATCCTAACCCGTACCCTAAACCGAGCCCTAACCCTAACACTAACCCTAACCCTAACCCTAACCCATACCATACGCCGTACCCGAACCCCTCCCCGAACCGGTACCCTAAGCCGTACCCTAAGCCTAACCTTCACCCTAAGCCTAACCCTAGGCTACCCTTGACTACTTCTGCCTCCAATAGATTTCCTAAGCACTTGTGTTTTAAGGAACAGCTTAAAAAGAGAATCCTAATGTGATTTCTTTATAATGGGTGTGTTCCTTATCTTATCCTAGTATCTAAACTCTTCTCCATGCCTGGACCCCCAAATAATATTCCTTTACGTGCTAAGGGGTATCTAGAGAGTGGGATAGGTTTAATAACTACCCTAACCCTAACGCGTACCCTAACCCTAACCCCTACCCTAACCCTAACACGTACCCTTATCCTAACCCGTACCCTAAACCGAGCCCGAACCCTAACAGTACCCATAACCCAAACCCTAACCCATACCCTACGCCATAGCCGAACCCCTCCACGAACCTGTATCCTAAGCCGAACCCTAAGCCTAACCCTCACCCTAAGCGTAACCCTAGGCTACCCTTGACTGCTTCAGCCTGCAATAGATTTCATGAGCACTACTGTTTTAAGGAAGTGGTTAAAAAGAGAATCCTAATGTGACTTCTTTATAATGGGTGTGTTCCTTATCTTATCCTAGTTTCTAAACTCTTCTCCATGGCTGGACCCCCAAATAATATTCGTTTACGTGCTAAGGGGTATCTAGAGAGTGGGATAGGTTTAATAACTACCCTAACCCTAACGCGTACGCTAACCCTAACCCCTACCCTAACCCTAACACGTACCCTAATCCTAACCCGTACCCCAAACCGAGCCCTAACCCTAACACTAACCCTAACCCTAACCCATACCCTACGCCGTACCCGAACCCCTCCCCTAACCCGTACCCGAAGCCGTACCCTAAGCCTAACCCTAACCCTAGGCTACCATTGACTGCTTCTGACTCCAATAGATTTCCTAAGCACTAGTGTTTTAAGGAACACCTTAAAAAGAGAATCCTAATGTGATTTCTTTATAATGGGTGTGTTCCTTATCTTATCCTAGTGTCTAAACTCTTCTCCATGGCTGGACCCCCAGATAATATTCCTTTACGTGCTAAGGGGTATCTAGAGAGTGGGATAGGTTTAATAACTATCCTAACTCTAACGCGTACCCTAACCCTAACACCTACCCTAACCCTAACACGTACCCTTATCCTAAACTGTACCCTAAACGGACCCCAAACCCTAACACTAACCCTAACCCTAACCCTAACCCATACCCTACGCCGTACCCGATACCCTCCCCGAACCCGTACCCTAAGCCGTACCCTAAGCGTAACCCTAAGCCTAACCCTAACCGTAAGCTACCCTTGACTGCTTCTGCCTCCAATAGATTTCCTAAGCACTAGTGTTTTAAGGAACAGCTTAAAAAGAGAATCCTAATGTCATTTCTTTATAATGGGTGTGTTCCTTATCTTATCCTAGTGTCTAAACTCTTCTCCATGGCTGGACCCCCAAATAATATTCCTTTACGTGCTAAGGGGTATCTAGAGAGTGGGATAGGTTTAATAACTATCCTAACCCTAACGCGTACCGCAACCCTAACCCCTACCCTAACCCTAACACGTACCCTAATCCTAACTCGTACCCTAAACCGAGCCCTAACCCTTACCCTAACCCTAACCCTAACCCATACCCTACGCCGTACCCGAAACCCTCCCCGAACCCGTACCCTAAGCCGTACCCTAAGCCTAACCCTAAGCCTAACCCTAACCCTAGGCTACCCTTGACTGCTTCTGCCTCCAATAGATTTCCTAAGCACTAGTGTTTTAAGGAACAGCTTAAAAAGTGAATCCTAATGTGATTTCTTTATAATGGATGTGTTCCTTATCCTATCCTAGTGTCTAAACTCTTCTCCATGGCTGGACCCCCAAATAATATTCCTTTACGTGCTAAGGGGTATCTAGAGAGTGGGATAGGTTTAATAACTCCCCTAACCCTAACACGTACCCTAAAACTAACACCCACCCTAACCCTAACACGTACACTAATCCTAACCCATACCCTAAACCGAGCCCTAACCCTAACACTAACCCTAACCCTTACCCTAACACATACCCTACGCCATACCCGAACCCGAAGCCGAAACCTTACCCTAAGCCGTAACCTAACCCTAACCCTAACCCTAAGCTACCCTTGACTGCTTCTGCCTCCAATAATTTTCTTAAGCACTAGTGTTTTAAGGAACAGCTTAAAAAGAGGATCGTAATGTGATTTCTTTATAATGGGTGTGTTCCTTATCTTGTCCTAGTGTCTAAACTCTTCTGCATGGCTGGACCCAAAAATAATATTCCTTGACGTGGTAAGCGGTATCGAGAGAGTGGGATAGGTTTAATAACTACCCTAAACCTAACGCGTACCCTAACCCGAACCACTTCGCTAACCCTAACACGTACACTAATCCTAACCCATACCCTAAACCGAACCCTAACCCTAACCCTAACCCTAACCCATACCCTACGCTGTTCCCGAAACCCTCACCGAACCTGTATCCTAAGCCGTACCCTAACCCTAACCCTAAGCCTAACCCTAAACCTAGGCTATCCTTGACTGCTTCTTCCTGCAATAGATTTCCTAAGCACTAGTGTTTTAAGGAACAGCTTAAAAAGAGAATCCTAATGTGATTTCTTTATAATGGGTGTGTTCCTTATCTTATCCTAGTGTCTAAACTCTTCTCCATGCCTGGACCCCCAAATAATATTCCTTTACGTGCTAAGGGGTATCTAGAGAGTGGGATAGGTTTAATAACTACCCTAACCCTAACGCGTACCCTAACCCTAACCCTTACCCTAACCCTAACACGTACCCTTATCCTAACCCGTACCCTAAACCGAGCCCGAACCCTAACAGTACCCATAACCCAAAGCCTAACCCATACCCTACGCCATAGCCGAACCCCTCCACGAACCTGTATCCTAAGCCGAACCCTAAGCCTAACCCTCACCCTAAGCCTAACCCTAGGCTACCCTTGACTGCTTCAGCCTGCAATAGATTTCCTGAGCACTACTGTTTTAAGGAAGTGGTTAAAAAGAGAATCCTAATGTGACTTCTTTATAATGGGTGTGTTCCTTATCTTATCCTAGTTTCTAAACTCTTCTCCATGGCTGGACCCCCAAATAATATTCGTTTACGTGCTAAGTGGTATCTAGAGAGTGGGATAGGTTTAATAACTACCCTAACCCTAACGCGTACCCTAACCCTAACCCCTACCCTAACCCTAACACGTACCCTTATCCTAACCCGTACCCTAATCCGAGCCCGAACCCTAACAGTAACCCTAACCCTAACCCTAACCCATACCCTACGCCATACACGAACCCCTCGCCGAAGCCGTACCCTAAGCCTAACGCTATGCCTAACCCTAACCCTAGGCTACCCTTGACTGCTTCTGCCTCCAATAGATTTCCTAAGCACTTGTGTTTTAAGGAACAGCTTAAAAAGAGAATCCTAATGTGATTTCTTTATAATGGGTGTGTTCCTTAACTTATCCTAGTGTCTAAACTCTTCTCCATGGCTGGACGCCCAGATAATATTACTTTACGTGCTAAGGGGTATCTAGAGAGTGGGATAGGTTTAATAACTACCCTAACCCTAACGCGTACCCTAACCCTAACCCCTACCCTAACCCTAACACGTACCCTAATCCTAACCCGTACCCTAAACCGAGCCCTAACCCTAACACTAACCCTAACCCTAACCCTAACCCATATCCTACGCCGTACCCGAACCCCTCCCCGAACCCGTACCCTGAGCCGTACCCTAACCCTAACCCTAAGCCTAACACTAACCCTAGGCTACCCTTGACTGCTTCTGCCTCCAATAGATTTCCTAAGCACTAGTGTTTTAAGGAACAGCTTAAAAAGAGAATCCTAATGTGATTTCTTTATAATGGGTGTGTTCCTTATCTTATCCTAGTGTCTAAACTCTTCTCCATGGCTGGACACCCAGATAATATTCCTTTACGTGCTAAGGGGTATCTAGAGAGTGGGATAGGTTTAATAACTATCCTAAACCTAACGCGTACCCTAACCCTAACCCCTACCCTAACCCTAACACGTACCCTAATCCTAACCCGTACCCTAAACCGAGCCCTAACCCTAACACTAACCCTAACCCTAACCCTAACCCATACCATACGCCGTACCCGAACCCCTCCCCGAACCGGTACCCTAAGCCGTACCCTAAGCCTAACACTCACCCTAAGCCTAACCCTAGGCTACCCTTGACTGCTTCTGCCTCCAATAGATTTCCTAAGCACTTGTGTTTTAAGGAACAGCTTAAAAAGAGAATCCTAATGTGATTTCTTTATAATGGGTGTGTTCCTTATCTTATCCTAGTGTCTAAACTCTTCTCCATGGCTGGACCCCCAAATAATATTCCTTTACGTGCTAAGGGGTATCTAGAGAGTGGGATAGGTTTAATAACTACCCTAACCCTAACGCGTACCCTAACCCTAACCCCTACCCTAACCCTAACACGTACCCTTATCCTAACCCGTACCCTAAACCGAGCCCGAACCCTAACAGTACCCATAACCCAAACCCTAACCCATACCCTACGCCATAGCCGAACCCCTCCACGAACCTGTATCCTAAGCCGAACCCTAAGCCTAACCCTCACCCTAAGCCTAACCCTAGGCTACCCTTGACTGCTTCAGCCTACAATAGATTTCATGAGCACTACTGTTTTAAGGAAGTGGTTAAAAAGAGAATCCTAATGTGACTTCTTTATAATGGGTGTGTTCCTTATCTTATCCTAGTTTCTAAACTCTTCTCCATGGCTGGACCCCCAAATAATATTCGTTTACGTGCTAAGGGGTATCTGGAGAGTGGGATAGGTTTAATAACTACCCTAACCCTAACGCGTACCCTAACCCTAACCCCTACCCTAAACCTAACACGTACCCTAATACTAACCCGTACCCCAAACCGAGCCCTAACCCTAACACTAACCCTAACCCTAACCCATACCCTACGCCGTACCCGAACCCCTCCCCTAACCCGTACCCGAAGCCGTACCCTAAGCCTAACCCTAACCCTAGGCTACCATTGACTGCTTCTGACTCCAATAGATTTCCTAAGCACTAGTGTTTTAAGGAACACCTTAAAAAGAGAATCCTAATGTGATTTCTTTATAATGGGTGTGTTCCTTATCTTATCCTAGTGTCTAAACTCTTCTCCATGGCTGGACCCCCAAATAATATTCCTTTACGTGCTAAGGGGTATCTAGAGAGTGGGATAGGTTTAATAACTATCCTAACTCTAACGCGTACCCTAACCCTAACACCTACCCTAACCCTAACACGTACCCTTATCCTAAACTGTACCCTAAACGGACCCCAAACCCTAACACTAACCCTAACCCTAACCCTAAACCATACCCTACGCCGTACCCGATACCCTCCCCGAACCCGTACCCTAAGCCGTACCCTAAGCCTAACCCTAAGCCTAACCCTAACCCTAAGCTACCCTTGACTGCTTCTGCCTCCAATAGATTTCCTAAGCACTAGTGTTTTAAGGAACAGCTTAAAAAGAGAATCCTAATGTCATTTCTTTATAATGGGTGTGTTCCTTATCTTATCCTAGTGTCTAAACTCTTCTCCATGGCTGGACCCCCAAATAATATTCCTTTACGTGCTAAGGGGTATCTAGAGAGTGGGATAGGTTTAATAACTATCCTAACCCTAACGCGTACCGCAACCCTAACCCCTACCCTAACCCTAACACGCACCCTAATCCTAACTCGTACCCTAAACCGAGCCCTAACCCTTACCCTAACCCTAACCCTAACCCATACCCTACGCCGTCCCCGAAACCCTCCCCGAACCCGTACCCTAAGCCGTACCCTAAGCCTAACCCTAAGCCTAACCCTAACCCTAGGCTACCCTTGACTGCTTCTGCCTCCAATAGATTTCCTAAGCACTAGTGTTTTAAGGAACAGCTTAAAAAGTGAATCCTAATGTGATTTCTTTATAATGGATGTGTTCCTTATCCTATCCTAGTGTCTAAACTCTTCTCCATGGCTGGACCCCCAAATAATATTCCTTTACGTGCTAAGGGGTATCTAGAGAGTGGGATAGGTTTAATAACTACCCTAACCCTAACACGTACCCTAACCCTAACACCCACCCTAACCCTAACACGTACACTAATCCTAACCCATACCCTAAACCGAGCCCTAACCCTAACACTAACCCTAACCCTTACCCTAACACATACCCTACGCCATACCCGAACCCGAAGCCGAAACCTTACCCTAAGCTGTAACCTAACCCTAACCCTAACCCTAAGCTACCCTTGACTGCTTCTGCCTCCAATAATTTTCTTAAGCCCTAGTGTTTTAAGGAACAGCTTAAAAAGAGGATCGTAATGTGATTTCTTTATAATGGGTGTGTTCCTTATCTTGTCCTAGTGTCTAAACTCTTCTGCATGGCTGGACCCAAAAATAATATTCCTTGACGTGGTAAGCGGTATCGAGAGAGTGGGATAGGTTTAATAACTACCCTAAACCTAACGCGTACCCTAACCCGAACCACTTCGCTAACCCTAACACGTACACTAATCCTAACCCATACCCTAAACCGAGCCCTAACCCTAACCCTAACCCTAACCCATACCCTACGCTGTTCCCGAAACCCTCCCCGAACCCGTATCCTAAGCCGTACCCTAACCCTAAACCTAAGCCTAACCCTAAACCTAGGCTATCCTTGACTGCTTCTTCCTGCAATAGATTTCCTAAGCACTAGTGTTTTAAGGAACAGCTTAAAAAGAGAATCCTAATGTGATTTCTTTATAATGGGTGTGTTCCTTATCTTATCTTAGTGACTAAACTCTTCTCCATGGCTGGACCACCAAATAATATTCCTTTACGTGCTAAGGGGTATCTAGAGAGTGGGATAGGTTTAATAACTACCCTAACCCTAACGCGTACCCTAACCCTAACCCCTACCCTAACCCTAACACGTACCCTAATCCTAACACGTACACTAAACCGAGCCCTAACCCTAACACTAACCCTAACCCTAACCCATACCCTACGATGTACCCGAACCCCTCCCCGAACCCGTAACCTAAGCCATACCCTAACCCAAACCCTAAGACTAACCGTAACCCTAGGCTACCCTTGACTGCTTCTGCCTCCAATAGATTTCCTAAGCACTAGTGTTTTAAGGAACAGCTTAAAAAGAGAATCCTAATGTGATTTCTTTATAATGGGTGTGTTCCTTATCTTATCCTAGTGTCTAAACTCTTCTCCATGGCTGGACCCCCAGATAATATTCCTTTACGTGCTAAGGGGTATCTAGAGAGTGGGATAGGTTTAATAACTATCCTAAACCTAACGCGTACCCTAACCCTAACCCCTACCCTAACCCTAACACGTACCCTAATCCTAACCCGTACCCTAAACCGAGCCCTAACCCTAACACTAACCCTAACCCTAACCCTAAACCATACCATACGCCGTACCCGAACCCCTCCCCGAACCGGTACCCTAAGCCGTACCCTAAGCCTAACCCTCACCCTAAGCCTAACCCTAGGCTACCCTTGACTGCTTCTGCCTCCAATAGATTTCCTAAGCACTTGTGTTTTAAGGAACAGCTTAAAAAGAGAATCCTAATGTGATTTCTTTATAATGGGTGTGTTCCTTATCTTATCCTAGTGTCTAAACTCTTCTCCATGCCTGGACCCCCAAATAATATTCCTTTACGTGCTAAGGGGTATCTAGAGAGTGGGATAGGTTTAATAACTACCCTAACCCTAACGCGTACCCTAACCCTAACCCCTACCCTAACCCTAACACGTACCCTTATCCTAACCCGTACCCTAAACCGAGCCCGAACCCTAACAGTACCCATAACCCAAACCCTAACCCATACCCTACGCCATAGCCGAACCCCTCCACGAACCTGTATCCTAAGCCGAACCCTAAGCCTAACCCTCACCCTAAGCCTAACCCTAGGCTACCCTTGACTGCTTCAGCCTGCAATAGATTTCATGAGCACTACTGTTTTAAGGAAGTGGTTAAAAAGAGAATCCTAATGTGATTTCTTTATAATGGGTGTGTTCCTTATCTTATCCTAGTGTCTAAACTCTTCTCCATGGCTGGACCCCCAGATAATATTCCTTTACGTGCTAAGGGGTATCTAGAGAGTGGGATAGGTTTAATAACTATCCTAACTCTAACGCGTACCCTAACCCTAACACCTACCCTAACCCTAACACGTACCCTTATCCTAAACTGTACCCTAAACGGACCCCAAACCCTAACACTAACCCTAACCCTAACCCTAACCCATACCCTACGCCGTACCCGATACCCTCCCCGAACCCGTACCCTAAGCCGTACCCTAAGCCTAACCCTAAGCCTAACCCTAACCCTAAGCTACCCTTGACTGCTTCTGCCTCCAATAGATTTCCTAAGCACTAGTGTTTTAAGGAACAGCTTAAAAAGAGAATCCTAATGTCATTTCTTTATAATGGGTGTGTTCCTTATCTTATCCTAGTGTCTAAACTCTTCTCCATGGCTGGACCCCCAAATAATATTCCTTTACGTGCTAAGGGGTATCTAGAGAGTGGGATAGGTTTAATAACTATCCTAACCCTAACGCGTACCGCAACCCTAACCCCTACCCTAACCCTAACACGTACCCTAATCCTAACACGTACACTAAACCGAGCCCTAACCCTAACACTAACCCTAACCGTAACCCATACCCTACGATGTACCCGAACCCCTCCCCGAACCCGTAACCTAAGCCATACCCTAACCCAAACCCTAAGACTAACCCTAACCCTAGGCTACCCTTGACTGCTTCTGCCTCCAATAGATTTCCTAAGCACTAGTGTTTTAAGGAACAGCTTAAAAAGAGAATCCTAATGTGATTTCTTTATAATGGGTGTGTTCCTTATCTTATCCTAGTGTCTAAACTCTTCTCCATGGCTGGACACCCAGATAATATTCCTTTACGTGCTAAGGGGTATCTAGAGAGTGGGATAGGTTTAATAACTATCCTAAACCTAACGCGTACCCTAACCCTAACCCCTACCCTAACCCTAACACGTACCCTAATCCTAACCCGTACCCTAAACCGAGCCCTAACCCTAACACTAACCCTAACCCTAACCCTAACCCATACCATACGCCGTACCCGAACCCCTCCCCGAACCGGTACCCTAAGCCGTACCCTAAGCCTAACCTTCACCCTAAGCCTAACCCTAGGCTACCCTTGACTACTTCTGCCTCCAATAGATTTCCTAAGCACTTGTGTTTTAAGGAACAGCTTAAAAAGAGAATCCTAATGTGATTTCTTTATAATGGGTGTGTTCCTTATCTTATCCTAGTGTCTAAACTCTTCTCCATGCCTGGACCCCCAAATAATATTCCTTTACGTGCTAAGGGGTATCTAGAGAGTGGGATAGGTTTAATAACTACCCTAACCCTAACGCGTACCCTAACCCTAACCCCTACCCTAACCCTAACACGTACCCTTATCCTAACCCGTACCCTAAACCGAGCCCGAACCCTAACAGTACCCATAACCCAAACCCTAACCCATACCCTACGCCATAGCCGAACCCCTCCACGAACCTGTATCCTAAGCCGAACCCTAAGCCTAACCCTCACCCTAAGCCTAACCCTAGGCTACCCTTGACTGCTTCAGCCTGCAATAGATTTCATGAGCACTACTGTTTTAAGGAAGTGGTTAAAAAGAGAATCCTAATGTGACTTCTTTATAATGGGTGTGTTCCTTATCTTATCCTAGTTTCTAAACTCTTCTCCATGGCTGGACCCCCAAATAATATTCGTTTACGTGCTAAGGGGTATCTAGAGAGTGGGATAGGTTTAATAACTACCCTAACCCTAACGCGTACCCTAACCCTAACCCCTACCCTAACCCTAACACGTACCCTAATCCTAACCCGTACCCCAAACCTAGCCCTAACCCTAACACTAACCCTAACCCTAACCCATACCCTACGCCGTACCCGAACCCCTCCCCTAACCCGTACCCGAAGCCGTACCCTAAGCCTAACCCTAACCCTAGGCTACCATTGACTGCTTCTGACTCCAATAGATTTCCTAAGCACTAGTGTTTTAAGGAACACCTTAAAAAGAGAATCCTAATGTGATTTCTTTATAATGGGTGTGTTACTTATCTTATCCTAGTGTCTAAACTCTTCTCCATGGCTGGACCCCCAGATAATATTCCTTTACGTGCTAAGGGGTATCTAGAGAGTGGGATAGGTTTAATAACTATCCTAACTCTAACGCGTACCCTAACCCTAACACCTACCCTAACCCTAACACGTACCCTTATCCTAAACTGTACCCTAAACGGACCCCAAACCCTAACACTAACCCTAACCCTAACCCTAACCCATACCCTACGCCGTACCCGAAACCCTCCCCGAACCCGTACCCTAAGCCGTACCCTAAGCCTAACCCTAAGCCTAACCCTAACCCTAGGCTACCCTTGACTGCTTCTGCCTCCAATAGATTTCCTAAGCACTAGTGTTTTAAGGAACAGCTTAAAAAGTGAATCCTAATGTGATTTATTTATAATGGATGTGTTCCTTATCCTATCCTAGTGTCTAAACTCTTCTCCATGGCTGGACCCCCAAATAATATTCCTTTACGTGCTAAGGGGTATCTAGAGAGTGGGATAGCTTTAATAACTACCCTAACCCTAACACGTACCCTAACCCTAACACCCACCCTAACCCTAACACGTACACTAATCCTAACCCATACCCTAAACCGAGCCCTAACCCTAACACTAACCCTAACCCTTACCCTAACACATACCCTACGCCATACCCGAACCCAAAGCCGAAACCTTACCCTAAGCCGTAACCTAACCCTAACCCTAACCCTAACCCTAAGCTACCCTTGACTGATTCTGCCTCCAATAATTTTCTTAAGCACTAGTGTTTTAAGGAACAGCTTAAAAAGAGGATCGTAATGTGATTTCTTTATAATGGGTGTGTTCCTTATCTTGTCCTAGTGTCTAAACTCTTCTGCATGGCTGGACCCAAAAATAATATTCCTTGACGTGGTAAGCGGTATCGAGAGAGTGGGATAGGTTTAATAACTACCCTAAACCTAACGCGTACCCTAACCCGAACCACTTCGCTAACCCTAACACGTACACTAATCCTAACCCATACCCTAAACCGAGCCCTAACCCTAACCCTAACCCTAACCCATACCCTACGCTGTTCCCGAAACCCTCCCCGAACCCGTATCCTAAGCCGTACCCTAACCCTAACCCTAAGCCTAACCCTAAACCTAGGCTATCCTTGACTGCTTCTTCCTGCAATAGATTTCCTAAGCACTAGTGTTTTAAGGAACAGCTTAAAAAGAGAATCCTAATGTGATTTCTTTATAATGGGTGTGTTCCTTATCTTATCCTAGTGTCTAAACTCTTCTCCATGCCTGGACCCCCAAATAATATTCCTTTACGTGCTAAGGGGTATCTAGAGAGTGGGATAGGTTTAATAACTACCCTAACCCTAACGCGTACCCTAACCCTAATCCCTACCCTAACCCTAACACGTACCCTTATCCTAACCCGTACCCTAAACCGAGCCCGAACCCTAACAGTACCCATAACCCAAACCCGAACCCATACCCTACGCCATAGCCGAACCCCTCCACGAACCTGTATCCTAAGCCGAACCCTAAGCCTAACCCTCACCCTAAGCCTAACCCTAGGCTACCCTTGACTGCTTCAGCCTGCAATAGATTTCCTGAGCACTACTGTTTTAAGGAAGTGGTTAAAAAGAGAATCCTAATGTGACTTCTTTATAATGGGTGTGTTCCTTATCTTATCCTAGTTTCTAAACTCTTCTCCATGGCTGGACCCCCAAATAATATTCCTTTACGTGCTAAGGGGTATCTAGAGAGTGGGATAGGTTTAATAACTACCCTAACCCTAACGCGTACCCTAACCCTAACCCCTACCCTAACCCTAACACGTACCCTTATCCTAACCCGTACCCTAATCCGAGCCCGAACCCTAACAGTAACCCTAACCCTAACCCTAACCCATACCCTACGCCATACACGAACCCCTCGCCGAAGCCGTACCCTAAGCCTAAGGCTATGCCTAACCCTAACCCTAGGCTACCCTTGACTGCTTCTGCCTCCAATAGATTTCCTAAGCACTTGTGTTTTAAGGAACAGCTTAAAAAGAGAATCCTAATGTGATTTCTTTATAATGGGTGTGTTCCTTATCTTATCCTAGTGTCTAAACTCTTCTCCATGGCTGGACGCCCAGATAATATTACTTTACGTGCTAAGGGGTATCTAGAGAGTGGGATAGGTTTAATAACTACCCTAACCCTAACGCGTACCCTAACCCTAACCCCTACCCTAACCCTAACACGTACCCTAATCCTAACCCGTACCCTAAACCGAGCCCTAACCCTAACACTAACCCTAACCCTAACCCATACCCAACGATGTACCCGAACCCCTCCCCGAACCCGTACCCTAAGCCATAACCTAACCCTAACCCTAAGCCTAACCCTAACCCTAGGCTACCCTTGACTGCTTCTGCCTCCAATAGATTTCCTAAGCACTAGTGTTTTAAGGAACAGCTTAAAAAGAGAATCCTAAGGTGATTTCTTTATAATGGGTGTGTTCCTTATCTTATCCTAGTGTCTAAACTCTTCTCCATGGGTGGACCCCCAAATAATATTACGTTACGTGCTAAGGGGTATCTAGAGAGTGGGATAGGTTTAATAACTACCGTAACCCTAACGCGTACCCTAACCCTAACCCCTACCCTAACCCTAACACGTACCCTAATCCTAACCCGTACCCTAACCCGAGCCCTAAAGCTAAAACTAACCCTAACCCTAACCCATACCCTACGCCGTACCCGAACCCCTCCCCGAACCCGTACCCTAAGCTGTACCCTAAGCCTAACCCTAAGGATAACCCTAACCCTAGGCTATCCTTGACTGCTTCTGCCTCCAATAGATTTCCTAAGCACTAGTGTTTGAAGGAACAGCTTAAAACGAGAATCCTAATGTGATTTCTTTATAATGGGTGTGTTCCTTATATTATCCTAGTGTCTAAACTCTTCTCCATGGCTGGACCCCCAAATAATATTCCTTTACGTGCTAAGGGGTATCTAGAGAGTGGGATAGGTTTAATAACTACCCTAAAGCTAAAGCGTACCCTAACCCTAACCCCTACCCTAACCCTAACACGTACACTAATCCTAACCCGTACCCTAACCCGAGCCCTAACCCTAACAATAACCCTAACCCTAACCCTAACCCATACCCTACGCCGTACCCGAACCCCTCCCCGAACCCGTACCCTAAGCCGTACCCTAAGCCTAACCCTAATGATAACCCTAACCCTAGGCTACCCTTTACTGCTTCTGCCTCCAATAGATTTTCTAAGCACTAGTGTTTGAAGGAACAGCTTAAAACGAGAATCCTAATGTGATTTCTTTATAATGGGTGTGTTCCTTATATTATCCTAGTGTCTAAACTCTTCTCCATGGCTGGACCCCCAAATAATATTACTTTACGTGCTAAGGGGTATCTAGAGAGTGGGATAGGTTTCATAACTACCCTAACCCTAACGCGTACACTAACTCTAACCCCTACCCTAACCCTAACACGTACCCTAATCCTAACCCGTACCCCAAACCGAGCCCTAACCCTAACACTAACCCTAACCCTAACCCATACCCTACGCCGTACCCGAACCCCTCCCCTAACCCGTACCCGAAGCCGTACCCTAAGCCTAACCCTAACCCTAGGCTATCCTTGACTGCTTCTTCCTGCAATAGATTTCCTAAGCACTAGTGTTTTAAGGAACAGCTTAAAAAGAGAATCCTAATGTGATTTCTTTATAATGGGTGTGTTCCTTATCTTATCCTAGTGTCTAAACTCTTCTCCATGCCTGGACCCCCAAATAATATTCCTTTACGTGCTAAGGGGTATCTAGAGAGTGGGATAGGTTTAATAACTACCCTAACCCTAACGCGTACCCTAACCCTAAACCCTACCCTAACCCTAACCCCTACCCTAACCCTAACACGTACCCTTATCCTAACCCGTACCCTAAACCGAGCCCGAACCCTAACAGTACCCATAACCCAAAGCCTAACCCATACCCTACGCCATAGCCGAACCCCTCCACGAACCTGTATCCTAAGCCGAACCCTAAGCCTAACCCTCACCCTAAGCCTAACCCTAGGCTACCCTTGACTGCTTCAGCCTGCAATAGATTTCCTGAGCACGACTGTTTTAAGGAAGTGGTTAAAAAGAGAATCCTAATGTGACTTCTTTATAATGGGTGTGTTCCTTATCTTATCCTAGTTTCTAAACTCTTCTCCATGGCTGGACCCCCAAATAATATTCGTTTACGTGCTAAGTGGTATCTAGAGAGTGGGATAGGTTTAATAACTACCCTAACCCTAACGCGTACCCTAACCCTAACCCCTACCCTAACCCTAACACGTACCCTTATCCTAACCCGTACCCTAATCCGAGCCCGAACCCTAACAGTAACCCTAACCCTAACCCTAACCCATACCCTACGCCATACACGAACCCCTCGCCGAAGCCGTACCCTAAGCCTAACGCTATGCCTAACCCTAACCCTAGGCTACCCTTGACTGCTTCTGCCTCCAATAGATTTCCTAAGCACTTGTGTTTTAAGGAACAGCTTAAAAAGAGAATCCTAATGTGATTTCTTTATAATGGGTGTGTTCCTTAACTTATCCTAGTGTCTAAACTCTTCTCCATGGCTGGACGCCCAGATAATATTACTTTACGTGCTAAGGGGTATCTAGAGAGTGGGATAGGTTTAATAACTACCCTAACCCTAACGCGTACCCTAACCCTAACCCCTACCCTAACCCTAACACGTACCCTAATCCTAACCCGTACCCTAAACCGAGCCCTAACCCTAACACTAACCCTAACCCTAACCCTAACCCATATCCTACGCCGTACCCGAACCCCTCCCCGAACCCGTACCCTGAGCCGTACCCTAACCCTAACCCTAAGCCTAACACTAACCCTAGGCTACCCTTGACTGCTTCTGCCTCCAATAGATTTCCTAAGCACTAGTGTTTTAAGGAACAGCTTAAAAAGAGAATCCTAATGTGATTTCTTTATAATGGGTGTGTTCCTTATCTTATCCTAGTGTCTAAACTCTTCTCCATGGCTGGACACCCAGATAATATTCCTTTACGTGCTAAGGGGTATCTAGAGAGTGGGATAGGTTTAATAACTATCCTAAACCTAACGCGTACCCTAACCCTAACCCCTACCCTAACCCTAACACGTACCCTAATCCTAACCCGTACCCTAAACCGAGCCCTAACCCTAACACTAACCCTAACCCTAACCCTAACCCATACCATACGCCGTACCCGAACCCCTCCCCGAACCGGTACCCTAAGCCGTACCCTAAGCCTAACACTCACCCTAAGCCTAACCCTAGGCTACCCTTGACTGCTTCTGCCTCCAATAGATTTCCTAAGCACTTGTGTTTTAAGGAACAGCTTAAAAAGAGAATCCTAATGTGATTTCTTTATAATGGGTGTGTTCCTTATCTTATCCTAGTGTCTAAACTCTTCTCCATGGCTGGACCCCCAAATAATATTCCTTTACGTGCTAAGGGGTATCTAGAGAGTGGGATAGGTTTAATAACTACCCTAACCCTAACGCGTACCCTAACCCTAACCCCTACCCTAACCCTAACACGTACCCTTATCCTAACCCGTACCCTAAACCGAGCCCGAACCCTAACAGTACCCATAACCCAAACCCTAACCCATACCCTACGCCATAGCCGAACCCCTCCACGAACCTGTATCCTAAGCCGAACCCTAAGCCTAACCCTCACCCTAAGCCTAACCCTAGGCTACCCTTGACTGCTTCAGCCTACAATAGATTTCATGAGCACTACTGTTTTAAGGAAGTGGTTAAAAAGAGAATCCTAATGTGACTTCTTTATAATGGGTGTGTTCCTTATCTTATCCTAGTTTCTAAACTCTTCTCCATGGCTGGACCCCCAAATAATATTCGTTTACGTGCTAAGGGGTATCTAGAGAGTGGGATAGGTTTAATAACTACCCTAACCCTAACGCGTACCCTAACCCTAACCCCTACCCTAAACCTAACACGTACCCTAATACTAACCCGTACCCCAAACCGAGCCCTAACCCTAACACTAACCCTAACCCTAACCCATACCCTACGCCGTACCCGAACCCCTCCCCTAACCCGTACCCGAAGCCGTACCCTAAGCCTAACCCTAACCCTAGGCTACCATTGACTGCTTCTGACTCCAATAGATTTCCTAAGCACTAGTGTTTTAAGGAACACCTTAAAAAGAGAATCCTAATGTGATTTCTTTATAATGGGTGTGTTCCTTATCTTATCCTAGTGTCTAAACTCTTCTCCATGGCTGGACCCCCAAATAATATTCCTTTACGTGCTAAGGGGTATCTAGAGAGTGGGATAGGTTTAATAACTATCCTAACTCTAACGCGTACCCTAACCCTAACACCTACCCTAACCCTAACACGTACCCTTATCCTAAACTGTACCCTAAACGGACCCCAAACCCTAACACTAACCCTAACCCTAACCCTAAACCATACCCTACGCCGTACCCGATACCCTCCCCGAACCCGTACCCTAAGCCGTACCCTAAGCCTAACCCTAAGCCTAACCCTAACCCTAAGCTACCCTTGACTGCTTCTGCCTCCAATAGATTTCCTAAGCACTAGTGTTTTAAGGAACAGCTTAAAAAGAGAATCCTAATGTCATTTCTTTATAATGGGTGTGTTCCTTATCTTATCCTAGTGTCTAAACTCTTCTCCATGGCTGGACCCCCAAATAATATTCCTTTACGTGCTAAGGGGTATCTAGAGAGTGGGATAGGTTTAATAACTATCCTAACCCTAACGCGTACCGCAACCCTAACCCCTACCCTAACCCTAACACGCACCCTAATCCTAACTCGTACCCTAAACCGAGCCCTAACCCTTACCCTAACCCTAACCCTAACCCATACCCTACGCCGTCCCCGAAACCCTCCCCGAACCCGTACCCTAAGCCGTACCCTAAGCCTAACCCTAAGCCTAACCCTAACCCTAGGCTACCCTTGACTGCTTCTGCCTCCAATAGATTTCCTAAGCACTAGTGTTTTAAGGAACAGCTTAAAAAGTGAATCCTAATGTGATTTCTTTATAATGGATGTGTTCCTTATCCTATCCTAGTGTCTAAACTCTTCTCCATGGCTGGACCCCCAAATAATATTCCTTTACGTGCTAAGGGGTATCTAGAGAGTGGGATAGGTTTAATAACTACCCTAACCCTAACACGTACCCTAACCCTAACACCCACCCTAACCCTAACACGTACACTAATCCTAACCCATACCCTAAACCGAGCCCTAACCCTAACACTAACCCTAACCCTTACCCTAACACATACCCTACGCCATACCCGAACCCGAAGCCGAAACCTTACCCTAAGCTGTAACCTAACCCTAACCCTAACCCTAAGCTACCCTTGACTGCTTCTGCCTCCAATAATTTTCTTAAGCCCTAGTGTTTTAAGGAACAGCTTAAAAAGAGGATCGTAATGTGATTTCTTTATAATGGGTGTGTTCCTTATCTTGTCCTAGTGTCTAAACTCTTCTGCATGGCTGGACCCAAAAATAATATTCCTTGACGTGGTAAGCGGTATCGAGAGAGTGGGATAGGTTTAATAACTACCCTAAACCTAACGCGTACCCTAACCCGAACCACTTCGCTAACCCTAACACGTACACTAATCCTAACCCATACCCTAAACCGAGCCCTAACCCTAACCCTAACCCTAACCCATACCCTACGCTGTTCCCGAAACCCTCCCCGAACCCGTATCCTAAGCCGTACCCTAACCCTAAACCTAAGCCTAACCCTAAACCTAGGCTATCCTTGACTGCTTCTTCCTGCAATAGATTTCCTAAGCACTAGTGTTTTAAGGAACAGCTTAAAAAGAGAATCCTAATGTGATTTCTTTATAATGGGTGTGTTCCTTATCTTATCTTAGTGACTAAACTCTTCTCCATGGCTGGACCACCAAATAATATTCCTTTACGTGCTAAGGGGTATCTAGAGAGTGGGATAGGTTTAATAACTACCCTAACCCTAACGCGTACCCTAACCCTAACCCCTACCCTAACCCTAACACGTACCCTAATCCTAACACGTACACTAAACCGAGCCCTAACCCTAACACTAACCCTAACCCTAACCCATACCCTACGATGTACCCGAACCCCTCCCCGAACCCGTAACCTAAGCCATACCCTAACCCAAACCCTAAGACTAACCGTAACCCTAGGCTACCCTTGACTGCTTCTGCCTCCAATAGATTTCCTAAGCACTAGTGTTTTAAGGAACAGCTTAAAAAGAGAATCCTAATGTGATTTCTTTATAATGGGTGTGTTCCTTATCTTATCCTAGTGTCTAAACTCTTCTCCATGGCTGGACCCCCAGATAATATTCCTTTACGTGCTAAGGGGTATCTAGAGAGTGGGATAGGTTTAATAACTATCCTAAACCTAACGCGTACCCTAACCCTAACCCCTACCCTAACCCTAACACGTACCCTAATCCTAACCCGTACCCTAAACCGAGCCCTAACCCTAACACTAACCCTAACCCTAACCCTAAACCATACCATACGCCGTACCCGAACCCCTCCCCGAACCGGTACCCTAAGCCGTACCCTAAGCCTAACCCTCACCCTAAGCCTAACCCTAGGCTACCCTTGACTGCTTCTGCCTCCAATAGATTTCCTAAGCACTTGTGTTTTAAGGAACAGCTTAAAAAGAGAATCCTAATGTGATTTCTTTATAATGGGTGTGTTCCTTATCTTATCCTAGTGTCTAAACTCTTCTCCATGCCTGGACCCCCAAATAATATTCCTTTACGTGCTAAGGGGTATCTAGAGAGTGGGATAGGTTTAATAACTACCCTAACCCTAACGCGTACCCTAACCCTAACCCCTACCCTAACCCTAACACGTACCCTTATCCTAACCCGTACCCTAAACCGAGCCCGAACCCTAACAGTACCCATAACCCAAACCCTAACCCATACCCTACGCCATAGCCGAACCCCTCCACGAACCTGTATCCTAAGCCGAACCCTAAGCCTAACCCTCACCCTAAGCCTAACCCTAGGCTACCCTTGACTGCTTCAGCCTGCAATAGATTTCATGAGCACTACTGTTTTAAGGAAGTGGTTAAAAAGAGAATCCTAATGTGATTTCTTTATAATGGGTGTGTTCCTTATCTTATCCTAGTGTCTAAACTCTTCTCCATGGCTGGACCCCCAGATAATATTCCTTTACGTGCTAAGGGGTATCTAGAGAGTGGGATAGGTTTAATAACTATCCTAACTCTAACGCGTACCCTAACCCTAACACCTACCCTAACCCTAACACGTACCCTTATCCTAAACTGTACCCTAAACGGACCCCAAACCCTAACACTAACCCTAACCCTAACCCTAACCCATACCCTACGCCGTACCCGATACCCTCCCCGAACCCGTACCCTAAGCCGTACCCTAAGCCTAACCCTAAGCCTAACCCTAACCCTAAGCTACCCTTGACTGCTTCTGCCTCCAATAGATTTCCTAAGCACTAGTGTTTTAAGGAACAGCTTAAAAAGAGAATCCTAATGTCATTTCTTTATAATGGGTGTGTTCCTTATCTTATCCTAGTGTCTAAACTCTTCTCCATGGCTGGACCCCCAAATAATATTCCTTTACGTGCTAAGGGGTATCTAGAGAGTGGGATAGGTTTAATAACTATCCTAACCCTAACGCGTACCGCAACCCTAACCCCTACCCTAACCCTAACACGTACCCTAATCCTAACACGTACACTAAACCGAGCCCTAACCCTAACACTAACCCTAACCGTAACCCATACCCTACGATGTACCCGAACCCCTCCCCGAACCCGTAACCTAAGCCATACCCTAACCCAAACCCTAAGACTAACCCTAACCCTAGGCTACCCTTGACTGCTTCTGCCTCCAATAGATTTCCTAAGCACTAGTGTTTTAAGGAACAGCTTAAAAAGAGAATCCTAATGTGATTTCTTTATAATGGGTGTGTTCCTTATCTTATCCTAGTGTCTAAACTCTTCTCCATGGCTGGACACCCAGATAATATTCCTTTACGTGCTAAGGGGTATCTAGAGAGTGGGATAGGTTTAATAACTATCCTAAACCTAACGCGTACCCTAACCCTAACCCCTACCCTAACCCTAACACGTACCCTAATCCTAACCCGTACCCTAAACCGAGCCCTAACCCTAACACTAACCCTAACCCTAACCCTAACCCATACCATACGCCGTACCCGAACCCCTCCCCGAACCGGTACCCTAAGCCGTACCCTAAGCCTAACCTTCACCCTAAGCCTAACCCTAGGCTACCCTTGACTACTTCTGCCTCCAATAGATTTCCTAAGCACTTGTGTTTTAAGGAACAGCTTAAAAAGAGAATCCTAATGTGATTTCTTTATAATGGGTGTGTTCCTTATCTTATCCTAGTGTCTAAACTCTTCTCCATGCCTGGACCCCCAAATAATATTCCTTTACGTGCTAAGGGGTATCTAGAGAGTGGGATAGGTTTAATAACTACCCTAACCCTAACGCGTACCCTAACCCTAACCCCTACCCTAACCCTAACACGTACCCTTATCCTAACCCGTACCCTAAACCGAGCCCGAACCCTAACAGTACCCATAACCCAAACCCTAACCCATACCCTACGCCATAGCCGAACCCCTCCACGAACCTGTATCCTAAGCCGAACCCTAAGCCTAACCCTCACCCTAAGCCTAACCCTAGGCTACCCTTGACTGCTTCAGCCTGCAATAGATTTCATGAGCACTACTGTTTTAAGGAAGTGGTTAAAAAGAGAATCCTAATGTGACTTCTTTATAATGGGTGTGTTCCTTATCTTATCCTAGTTTCTAAACTCTTCTCCATGGCTGGACCCCCAAATAATATTCGTTTACGTGCTAAGGGGTATCTAGAGAGTGGGATAGGTTTAATAACTACCCTAACCCTAACGCGTACCCTAACCCTAACCCCTACCCTAACCCTAACACGTACCCTTATCCTAACCCGTACCCTAATCCGAGCCCGAACCCTAACAGTAACCCTAACCCTAACCCTAACCCATACCCTACGCCATACACGAACCCCTCGCCGAAGCCGTACCCTAAGCCTAAGGCTATGCCTAACCCTAACCCTAGGCTACCCTTGACTGCTTCTGCCTCCAATAGATTTCCTAAGCACTTGTGTTTTAAGGAACAGCTTAAAAAGAGAATCCTAATGTGATTTCTTTATAATGGGTGTGTTCCTTATCTTATCCTAGTGTCTAAACTCTTCTCCATGGCTGGACGCCCAGATAATATTACTTTACGTGCTAAGGGGTATCTAGAGAGTGGGATAGGTTTAATAACTACCCTAACCCTAACGCGTACCCTAACCCTAACCCCTACCCTAACCCTAACACGTACCCTAATCCTAACCCGTACCCTAAACCGAGCCCTAACCCTAACACTAACCCTAACCCTAACCCATACCCAACGATGTACCCGAACCCCTCCCCGAACCCGTACCCTAAGCCATAACCTAACCCTAACCCTAAGCCTAACCCTAACCCTAGGCTACCCTTGACTGCTTCTGCCTCCAATAGATTTCCTAAGCACTAGTGTTTTAAGGAACAGCTTAAAAAGAGAATCCTAAGGTGATTTCTTTATAATGGGTGTGTTCCTTATCTTATCCTAGTGTCTAAACTCTTCTCCATGGGTGGACCCCCAAATAATATTACGTTACGTGCTAAGGGGTATCTAGAGAGTGGGATAGGTTTAATAACTACCGTAACCCTAACGCGTACCCTAACCCTAACCCCTACCCTAACCCTAACACGTACCCTAATCCTAACCCGTACCCTAACCCGAGCCCTAAAGCTAAAACTAACCCTAACCCTAACCCATACCCTACGCCGTACCCGAACCCCTCCCCGAACCCGTACCCTAAGCTGTACCCTAAGCCTAACCCTAAGGATAACCCTAACCCTAGGCTATCCTTGACTGCTTCTGCCTCCAATAGATTTCCTAAGCACTAGTGTTTGAAGGAACAGCTTAAAACGAGAATCCTAATGTGATTTCTTTATAATGGGTGTGTTCCTTATATTATCCTAGTGTCTAAACTCTTCTCCATGGCTGGACCCCCAAATAATATTCCTTTACGTGCTAAGGGGTATCTAGAGAGTGGGATAGGTTTAATAACTACCCTAAAGCTAAAGCGTACCCTAACCCTAACCCCTACCCTAACCCTAACACGTACACTAATCCTAACCCGTACCCTAACCCGAGCCCTAACCCTAACAATAACCCTAACCCTAACCCTAACCCATACCCTACGCCGTACCCGAACCCCTCCCCGAACCCGTACCCTAAGCCGTACCCTAAGCCTAACCCTAATGATAACCCTAACCCTAGGCTACCCTTTACTGCTTCTGCCTCCAATAGATTTCCTAAGCACTAGTGTTTGAAGGAACAGCTTAAAACGAGAATCCTAATGTGATTTCTTTATAATGGGTGTGTTCCTTATATTATCCTAGTGTCTAAACTCTTCTCCATGGCTGGACCCCCAAATAATATTACTTTACGTGCTAAGGGGTATCTAGAGAGTGGGATAGGTTTCATAACTACCCTAACCCTAACGCGTACACTAACTCTAACCCCTACCCTAACCCTAACACGTACCCTAATCCTAACCCGTACCCCAAACCGAGCCCTAACCCTAACACTAACCCTAACCCTAACCCATACCCTACGCCGTACCCGAACCCCTCCCCTAACCCGTACCCGAAGCCGTACCCTAAGCCTAACCCTAACCCTAGGCTACCATTGACTGCTTCTGACTCCAATAGATTTCCTAAGCACTAGTGTTTTAAGGAACACCTTAAAAAGAGAATCCTAATGTGATTTCTTTATAATGGGTGTGTTCCTTATCTTATCCTAGTGTCTAAACTCTTCTCCATGGCTGGACCCCCAGATAATATTCCTTTACGTGCTAAGGGGTATCTAGAGAGTGGGATAGGTTTAATAACTATCCTAACTCTAACGCGTACCCTAACCCTAACACCTACCCTAACCCTAACACGTACCCTTATCCTAAACTGTACCCTAAACGGACCCCAAACCCTAACACTAACCCTAACCCTAACCCTAACCCATACCCTACGCCGTACCCGAAACCCTCCCCGAACCCGTACCCTAAGCCGTACCCTAAGCCTAACCCTAAGCCTAACCCTAACCCTAGGCTACCCTTGACTGCTTCTGCCTCCAATAGATTTCCTAAGCACTAGTGTTTTAAGGAACAGCTTAAAAAGTGAATCCTAATGTGATTTATTTATAATGGATGTGTTCCTTATCCTATCCTAGTGTCTAAACTCTTCTCCATGGCTGGACCCCCAAATAATATTCCTTTACGTGCTAAGGGGTATCTAGAGAGTGGGATAGCTTTAATAACTACCTTAACCCTAACACGTACCCTAACCCTAACACCCACCCTAACCCTAACACGTACACTAATCCTAACCCATACCCTAAACCGAGCCCTAACCCTAACACTAACCCTAACCCTTACCCTAACACATACCCTACGCCATACCCGAACCCGAAGCCGAAACCTTACCCTAAGCCGTAACCTAACCCTAACCCTAACCCTAACCCTAAGCTACCCTTGACTGATTCTGCCTCCAATAATTTTCTTAAGCACTAGTGTTTTAAGGAACAGCTTAAAAAGAGGATCGTAATGTGATTTCTTTATAATGGGTGTGTTCCTTATCTTGTCCTAGTGTCTAAACTCTTCTGCATGGCTGGACCCAAAAATAATATTCCTTGACGTGGTAAGCGGTATCGAGAGAGTGGGATAGGTTTAATAACTACCCTAAACCTAACGCGTACCCTAACCCGAACCACTTCGCTAACCCTAACACGTACACTAATCCTAACCCATACCCTAAACCGAGCCCTAACCCTAACCCTAACCCTAACCCATACCCTACGCTGTTCCCGAAACCCTCCCCGAACCCGTATCCTAAGCCGTACCCTAACCCTAACCCTAAGCCTAACCCTAAACCTAGGCTATCCTTGACTGCTTCTTCCTGCAATAGATTTCCTAAGCACTAGTGTTTTAAGGAACAGCTTAAAAAGAGAATCCTAATGTGATTTCTTTATAATGGGTGTGTTCCTTATCTTATCCTAGTGTCTAAACTCTTCTCCATGCCTGGACCCCCAAATAATATTCCTTTACGTGCTAAGGGGTATCTAGAGAGTGGGATAGGTTTAATAACTACCCTAACCCTAACGCGTACCCTAACCCTAATCCCTACCCTAACCCTAACACGTACCCTTATCCTAACCCGTACCCTAAACCGAGCCCGAACCCTAACAGTACCCATAACCCAAAGCCTAACCCATACCCTACGCCATAGCCGAACCCCTCCACGAACCTGTATCCTAAGCCGAACCCTAAGCCTAACCCTCACCCTAAGCCTAACCCTAGGCTACCCTTGACTGCTTCAGCCTGCAATAGATTTCCTGAGCACTACTGTTTTAAGGAAGTGGTTAAAAAGAGAATCCTAATGTGACTTCTTTATAATGGGTGTGTTCCTTATCTTATCCTAGTTTCTAAACTCTTCTCCATGGCTGGACCCCCAAATAATATTCCTTTACGTGCTAAGGGGTATCTAGAGAGTGGGATAGGTTTAATAACTACCCTAACCCTAACGCGTACCCTAACCCTAACCCCTACCCTAACCCTAACACGTACCCTTATCCTAACCCGTACCCTAATCCGAGCCCGAACCCTAACAGTAACCCTAACCCTAACCCTAACCCATACCCTACGCCATACACGAACCCCTCGCCGAAGCCGTACCCTAAGCCTAACGCTATGCCTAACCCTAACCCTAGGCTACCCTTGACTGCTTCTGCCTCCAATAGATTTCCTAAGCACTTGTGTTTTAAGGAACAGCTTAAAAAGAGAATCCTAATGTGATTTCTTTATAATGGGTGTGTTCCTTAACTTATCCTAGTGTCTAAACTCTTCTCCATGGCTGGACGCCCAGATAATATTACTTTACGTGCTAAGGGGTATCTAGAGAGTGGGATAGGTTTAATAACTACCCTAACCCTAACGCGTACCCTAACCCTAACCCCTACCCTAACCCTAACACGTACCCTAATCCTAACCCGTACCCTAAACCGAGCCCTAACCCTAACACTAACCCTAACCCTAACCCTAACCCATATCCTACGCCGTACCCGAACCCCTCCCCGAACCCGTACCCTGAGCCGTACCCTAACCCTAACCCTAAGCCTAACACTAACCCTAGGCTACCCTTGACTGCTTCTGCCTCCAATAGATTTCCTAAGCACTATTGTTTTAAGGAACAGCTTAAAAAGAGAATCCTAATGTGATTTCTTTATAATGGGTGTGTTCCTTATCTTATCCTAGTGTCTAAACTCTTCTCCATGGCTGGACACCCAGATAATATTCCTTTACGTGCTAAGGGGTATCTAGAGAGTGGGATAGGTTTAATAACTATCCTAAACCTAACGCGTACCCTAACCCTAACCCCTACCCTAACCCTAACACGTACCCTAATCCTAACCCGTACCCTAAACCGAGCCCTAACCCTAACACTAACCCTAACCCTAACCCTAACCCATACCATACGCCGTACCCGAACCCCTCCCCGAACCGGTACCCTAAGCCGTACCCTAAGCCTAACACTCACCCTAAGCCTAACCCTAGGCTACCCTTGACTGCTTCTGCCTCCAATAGATTTCCTAAGCACTTGTGTTTTAAGGAACAGCTTAAAAAGAGAATCCTAATGTGATTTCTTTATAATGGGTGTGTTCCTTATCTTATCCTAGTGTCTAAACTCTTCTCCATGGCTGGACCCCCAAATAATATTCCTTTACGTGCTAAGGGGTATCTAGAGAGTGGGATAGGTTTAATAACTACCCTAACCCTAACGCGTACCCTAACCCTAACCCCTACCCTAACCCTAACACGTACCCTTATCCTAACCCGTACCCTAAACCGAGCCCGAACCCTAACAGTACCCATAACCCAAACCCTAACCCATACCCTACGCCATAGCCGAACCCCTCCACGAACCTGTATCCTAAGCCGAACCCTAAGCCTAACCCTCACCCTAAGCCTAACCCTAGGCTACCCTTGACTGCTTCAGCCTACAATAGATTTCATGAGCACTACTGTTTTAAGGAAGTGGTTAAAAAGAGAATCCTAATGTGACTTCTTTATAATGGGTGTGTTCCTTATCTTATCCTAGTTTCTAAACTCTTCTCCATGGCTGGACCCCCAAATAATATTCGTTTACGTGCTAAGGGGTATCTAGAGAGTGGGATAGGTTTAATAACTACCCTAACCCTAACGCGTACCCTAACCCTAACCCCTACCCTAAACCTAACACGTACCCTAATACTAACCCGTACCCCAAACCGAGCCCTAACCCTAACACTAACCCTAACCCTAACCCATACCCTACGCCGTACCCGAACCCCTCCCCTAACCCGTACCCGAAGCCGTACCCTAAGCCTAACCCTAACCCTAGGCTACCATTGACTGCTTCTGACTCCAATAGATTTCCTAAGCACTAGTGTTTTAAGGAACACCTTAAAAAGAGAATCCTAATGTGATTTCTTTATAATGGGTGTGTTCCTTATCTTATCCTAGTGTCTAAACTCTTCTCCATGGCTGGACCCCCAAATAATATTCCTTTACGTGCTAAGGGGTATCTAGAGAGTGGGATAGGTTTAATAACTATCCTAACTCTAACGCGTACCCTAACCCTAACACCTACCCTAACCCTAACACGTACCCTTATCCTAAACTGTACCCTAAACGGACCCCAAACCCTAACACTAACCCTAACCCTAACCCTAAACCATACCCTACGCCGTACCCGATACCCTCCCCGAACCCGTACCCTAAGCCGTACCCTAAGCCTAACCCTAAGCCTAACCCTAACCCTAAGCTACCCTTGACTGCTTCTGCCTCCAATAGATTTCCTAAGCACTAGTGTTTTAAGGAACAGCTTAAAAAGAGAATCCTAATGTCATTTCTTTATAATGGGTGTGTTCCTTATCTTATCCTAGTGTCTAAACTCTTCTCCATGGCTGGACCCCCAAATAATATTCCTTTACGTGCTAAGGGGTATCTAGAGAGTGGGATAGGTTTAATAACTATCCTAACCCTAACGCGTACCGCAACCCTAACCCCTACCCTAACCCTAACACGCACCCTAATCCTAACTCGTACCCTAAACCGAGCCCTAACCCTTACCCTAACCCTAACCCTAACCCATACCCTACGCCGTCCCCGAAACCCTCCCCGAACCCGTACCCTAAGCCGTACCCTAAGCCTAACCCTAAGCCTAACCCTAACCCTAGGCTACCCTTGACTGCTTCTGCCTCCAATAGATTTCCTAAGCACTAGTGTTTTAAGGAACAGCTTAAAAAGTGAATCCTAATGTGATTTCTTTATAATGGATGTGTTCCTTATCCTATCCTAGTGTCTAAACTCTTCTCCATGGCTGGACCCCCAAATAATATTCCTTTACGTGCTAAGGGGTATCTAGAGAGTGGGATAGGTTTAATAACTACCCTAACCCTAACACGTACCCTAACCCTAACACCCACCCTAACCCTAACACGTACACTAATCCTAACCCATACCCTAAACCGAGCCCTAACCCTAACACTAACCCTAACCCTTACCCTAACACATACCCTACGCCATACCCGAACCCGAAGCCGAAACCTTACCCTAAGCTGTAACCTAACCCTAACCCTAACCCTAAGCTACCCTTGACTGCTTCTGCCTCCAATAATTTTCTTAAGCCCTAGTGTTTTAAGGAACAGCTTAAAAAGAGGATCGTAATGTGATTTCTTTATAATGGGTGTGTTCCTTATCTTGTCCTAGTGTCTAAACTCTTCTGCATGGCTGGACCCAAAAATAATATTCCTTGACGTGGTAAGCGGTATCGAGAGAGTGGGATAGGTTTAATAACTACCCTAAACCTAACGCGTACCCTAACCCGAACCACTTCGCTAACCCTAACACGTACACTAATCCTAACCCATACCCTAAACCGAGCCCTAACCCTAACCCTAACCCTAACCCATACCCTACGCTGTTCCCGAAACCCTCCCCGAACCCGTATCCTAAGCCGTACCCTAACCCTAAACCTAAGCCTAACCCTAAACCTAGGCTATCCTTGACTGCTTCTTCCTGCAATAGATTTCCTAAGCACTAGTGTTTTAAGGAACAGCTTAAAAAGAGAATCCTAATGTGATTTCTTTATAATGGGTGTGTTCCTTATCTTATCTTAGTGACTAAACTCTTCTCCATGGCTGGACCACCAAATAATATTCCTTTACTTGCTAAGGGGTATCTAGAGAGTGGGATAGGTTTAATAACTACCCTAACCCTAACGCGTACCCTAACCCTAACCCCTACCCTAACCCTAACACGTACCCTAATCCTAACACGTACACTAAACCGAGCCCTAACCCTAACACTAACCCTAACCCTAACCCATACCCTACGATGTACCCGAACCCCTCCCCGAACCCGTAACCTAAGCCATACCCTAACCCAAACCCTAAGACTAACCGTAACCCTAGGCTACCCTTGACTGCTTCTGCCTCCAATAGATTTCCTAAGCACTAGTGTTTTAAGGAACAGCTTAAAAAGAGAATCCTAATGTGATTTCTTTATAATGGGTGTGTTCCTTATCTTATCCTAGTGTCTAAACTCTTCTCCATGGCTGGACCCCCAGATAATATTCCTTTACGTGCTAAGGGGTATCTAGAGAGTGGGATAGGTTTAATAACTATCCTAAACCTAACGCGTACCCTAACCCTAACCCCTACCCTAACCCTAACACGTACCCTAATCCTAACCCGTACCCTAAACCGAGCCCTAACCCTAACACTAACCCTAACCCTAACCCTAAACCATACCATACGCCGTACCCGAACCCCTCCCCGAACCGGTACCCTAAGCCGTACCCTAAGCCTAACCCTCACCCTAAGCCTAACCCTAGGCTACCCTTGACTGCTTCTGCCTCCAATAGATTTCCTAAGCACTTGTGTTTTAAGGAACAGCTTAAAAAGAGAATCCTAATGTGATTTCTTTATAATGGGTGTGTTCCTTATCTTATCCTAGTGTCTAAACTCTTCTCCATGCCTGGACCCCCAAATAATATTCCTTTACGTGCTAAGGGGTATCTAGAGAGTGGGATAGGTTTAATAACTACCCTAACCCTAACGCGTACCCTAACCCTAACCCCTACCCTAACCCTAACACGTACCCTTATCCTAACCCGTACCCTAAACCGAGCCCGAACCCTAACAGTACCCATAACCCAAACCCTAACCCATACCCTACGCCATAGCCGAACCCCTCCACGAACCTGTATCCTAAGCCGAACCCTAAGCCTAACCCTCACCCTAAGCCTAACCCTAGGCTACCCTTGACTGCTTCAGCCTGCAATAGATTTCATGAGCACTACTGTTTTAAGGAAGTGGTTAAAAAGAGAATCCTAATGTGATTTCTTTATAATGGGTGTGTTCCTTATCTTATCCTAGTGTCTAAACTCTTCTCCATGGCTGGACCCCCAGATAATATTCCTTTACGTGCTAAGGGGTATCTAGAGAGTGGGATAGGTTTAATAACTATCCTAACTCTAACGCGTACCCTAACCCTAACACCTACCCTAACCCTAACACGTACCCTTATCCTAAACTGTACCCTAAACGGACCCCAAACCCTAACACTAACCCTAACCCTAACCCTAACCCATACCCTACGCCGTACCCGATACCCTCCCCGAACCCGTACCCTAAGCCGTACCCTAAGCCTAACCCTAAGCCTAACCCTAACCCTAAGCTACCCTTGACTGCTTCTGCCTCCAATAGATTTCCTAAGCACTAGTGTTTTAAGGAACAGCTTAAAAAGAGAATCCTAATGTCATTTCTTTATAATGGGTGTGTTCCTTATCTTATCCTAGTGTCTAAACTCTTCTCCATGGCTGGACCCCCAAATAATATTCCTTTACGTGCTAAGGGGTATCTAGAGAGTGGGATAGGTTTAATAACTATCCTAACCCTAACGCGTACCGCAACCCTAACCCCTACCCTAACCCTAACACGTACCCTAATCCTAACACGTACACTAAACCGAGCCCTAACCCTAACACTAACCCTAACCGTAACCCATACCCTACGATGTACCCGAACCCCTCCCCGAACCCGTAACCTAAGCCATACCCTAACCCAAACCCTAAGACTAACCCTAACCCTAGGCTACCCTTGACTGCTTCTGCCTCCAATAGATTTCCTAAGCACTAGTGTTTTAAGGAACAGCTTAAAAAGAGAATCCTAATGTGATTTCTTTATAATGGGTGTGTTCCTTATCTTATCCTAGTGTCTAAACTCTTCTCCATGGCTGGACACCCAGATAATATTCCTTTACGTGCTAAGGGGTATCTAGAGAGTGGGATAGGTTTAATAACTATCCTAAACCTAACGCGTACCCTAACCCTAACCCCTACCCTAACCCTAACACGTACCCTAATCCTAACCCGTACCCTAAACCGAGCCCTAACCCTAACACTAACCCTAACCCTAACCCTAACCCATACCATACGCCGTACCCGAACCCCTCCCCGAACCGGTACCCTAAGCCGTACCCTAAGCCTAACCTTCACCCTAAGCCTAACCCTAGGCTACCCTTGACTACTTCTGCCTCCAATAGATTTCCTAAGCACTTGTGTTTTAAGGAACAGCTTAAAAAGAGAATCCTAATGTGATTTCTTTATAATGGGTGTGTTCCTTATCTTATCCTAGTGTCTAAACTCTTCTCCATGCCTGGACCCCCAAATAATATTCCTTTACGTGCTAAGGGGTATCTAGAGAGTGGGATAGGTTTAATAACTACCCTAACCCTAACGCGTACCCTAACCCTAACCCCTACCCTAACCCTAACACGTACCCTTATCCTAACCCGTACCCTAAACCGAGCCCGAACCCTAACAGTACCCATAACCCAAACCCTAACCCATACCCTACGCCATAGCCGAACCCCTCCACGAACCTGTATCCTAAGCCGAACCCTAAGCCTAACCCTCACCCTAAGCCTAACCCTAGGCTACCCTTGACTGCTTCAGCCTGCAATAGATTTCATGAGCACTACTGTTTTAAGGAAGTGTTTAAAAAGAGAATCCTAATGTGACTTCTTTATAATGGGTGTGTTCCTTATCTTATCCTAGTTTCTAAACTCTTCTCCATGGCTGGACCCCCAAATAATATTCGTTTACGTGCTAAGGGGTATCTAGAGAGTGGGATAGGTTTAATAACTACCCTAACCCTAACGCGTACCCTAACCCTAACCCCTACCCTAACCCTAACACGTACCCTAATCCTAACCCGTACCCCAAACCTAGCCCTAACCCTAACACTAACCCTAACCCTAACCCATACCCTACGCCGTACCCGAACCCCTCCCCTAACCCGTACCCGAAGCCGTACCCTAAGCCTAACCCTAACCCTAGGCTACCATTGACTGCTTCTGACTCCAATAGATTTCCTAAGCACTAGTGTTTTAAGGAACACCTTAAAAAGAGAATCCTAATGTGATTTCTTTATAATGGGTGTGTTACTTATCTTATCCTAGTGTCTAAACTCTTCTCCATGGCTGGACCCCCAGATAATATTCCTTTACGTGCTAAGGGGTATCTAGAGAGTGGGATAGGTTTAATAACTATCCTAACTCTAACGCGTACCCTAACCCTAACACCTACCCTAACCCTAACACGTACCCTTATCCTAAACTGTACCCTAAACGGACCCCAAACCCTAACACTAACCCTAACCCTAACCCTAACCCATACCCTACGCCGTACCCGAAACCCTCCCCGAACCCGTACCCTAAGCCGTACCCTAAGCCTAACCCTAAGCCTAACCCTAACCCTAGGCTACCCTTGACTGCTTCTGCCTCCAATAGATTTCCTAAGCACTAGTGTTTTAAGGAACAGCTTAAAAAGTGAATCCTAATGTGATTTATTTATAATGGATGTGTTCCTTATCCTATCCTAGTGTCTAAACTCTTCTCCATGGCTGGACCCCCAAATAATATTCCTTTACGTGCTAAGGGGTATCTAGAGAGTGGGATAGCTTTAATAACTACCCTAACCCTAACACGTACCCTAACCCTAACACCCACCCTAACCCTAACACGTACACTAATCCTAACCCATACCCTAAACCGAGCCCTAACCCTAACACTAACCCTAACCCTTACCCTAACACATACCCTACGCCATACCCGAACCCAAAGCCGAAACCTTACCCTAAGCCGTAACCTAACCCTAACCCTAACCCTAACCCTAAGCTACCCTTGACTGATTCTGCCTCCAATAATTTTCTTAAGCACTAGTGTTTTAAGGAACAGCTTAAAAAGAGGATCGTAATGTGATTTCTTTATAATGGGTGTGTTCCTTATCTTGTCCTAGTGTCTAAACTCTTCTGCATGGCTGGACCCAAAAATAATATTCCTTGACGTGGTAAGCGGTATCGAGAGAGTGGGATAGGTTTAATAACTACCCTAAACCTAACGCGTACCCTAACCCGAACCACTTCGCTAACCCTAACACGTACACTAATCCTAACCCATACCCTAAACCGAGCCCTAACCCTAACCCTAACCCTAACCCATACCCTACGCTGTTCCCGAAACCCTCCCCGAACCCGTATCCTAAGCCGTACCCTAACCCTAACCCTAAGCCTAACCCTAAACCTAGGCTATCCTTGACTGCTTCTTCCTGCAATAGATTTCCTAAGCACTAGTGTTTTAAGGAACAGCTTAAAAAGAGAATCCTAATGTGATTTCTTTATAATGGGTGTGTTCCTTATCTTATCCTAGTGTCTAAACTCTTCTCCATGCCTGGACCCCCAAATAATATTCCTTTACGTGCTAAGGGGTATCTAGAGAGTGGGATAGGTTTAATAACTACCCTAACCCTAACGCGTACCCTAACCCTAATCCCTACCCTAACCCTAACACGTACCCTTATCCTAACCCGTACCCTAAACCGAGCCCGAACCCTAACAGTACCCATAACCCAAACCCGAACCCATACCCTACGCCATAGCCGAACCCCTCCACGAACCTGTATCCTAAGCCGAACCCTAAGCCTAACCCTCACCCTAAGCCTAACCCTAGGCTACCCTTGACTGCTTCAGCCTGCAATAGATTTCCTGAGCACTACTGTTTTAAGGAAGTGGTTAAAAAGAAAATCCTAATGTGACTTCTTTATAATGGGTGTGTTCCTTATCTTATCCTAGTTTCTAAACTCTTCTCCATGGCTGGACCCCCAAATAATATTCCTTTACGTGCTAAGGGGTATCTAGAGAGTGGGATAGGTTTAATAACTACCCTAACCCTAACGCGTACCCTAACCCTAACCCCTACCCTAACCCTAACACGTACCCTTATCCTAACCCGTACCCTAATCCGAGCCCGAACCCTAACAGTAACCCTAACCCTAACCCTAACCCATACCCTACGCCATACACGAACCCCTCGCCGAAGCCGTACCCTAAGCCTAAGGCTATGCCTAACCCTAACCCTAGGCTACCCTTGACTGCTTCTGCCTCCAATAGATTTCCTAAGCACTTGTGTTTTAAGGAACAGCTTAAAAAGAGAATCCTAATGTGATTTCTTTATAATGGGTGTGTTCCTTATCTTATCCTAGTGTCTAAACTCTTCTCCATGGCTGGACGCCCAGATAATATTACTTTACGTGCTAAGGGGTATCTAGAGAGTGGGATAGGTTTAATAACTACCCTAACCCTAACGCGTACCCTAACCCTAACCCCTACCCTAACCCTAACACGTACCCTAATCCTAACCCGTACCCTAAACCGAGCCCTAACCCTAACACTAACCCTAACCCTAACCCATACCCAACGATGTACCCGAACCCCTCCCCGAACCCGTACCCTAAGCCATAACCTAACCCTAACCCTAAGCCTAACCCTAACCCTAGGCTACCCTTGACTGCTTCTGCCTCCAATAGATTTCCTAAGCACTAGTGTTTTAAGGAACAGCTTAAAAAGAGAATCCTAAGGTGATTTCTTTATAATGGGTGTGTTCCTTATCTTATCCTAGTGTCTAAACTCTTCTCCATGGGTGGACCCCCAAATAATATTACGTTACGTGCTAAGGGGTATCTAGAGAGTGGGATAGGTTTAATAACTACCGTAACCCTAACGCGTACCCTAACCCTAACCCCTACCCTAACCCTAACACGTACCCTAATCCTAACCCGTACCCTAACCCGAGCCCTAAAGCTAAAACTAACCCTAACCCTAACCCATACCCTACGCCGTACCCGAACCCCTCCCCGAACCCGTACCCTAAGCTGTACCCTAAGCCTAACCCTAAGGATAACCCTAACCCTAGGCTATCCTTGACTGCTTCTGCCTCCAATAGATTTCCTAAGCACTAGTGTTTGAAGGAACAGCTTAAAACGAGAATCCTAATGTGATTTCTTTATAATGGGTGTGTTCCTTATATTATCCTAGTGTCTAAACTCTTCTCCATGGCTGGACCCCCAAATAATATTCCTTTACGTGCTAAGGGGTATCTAGAGAGTGGGATAGGTTTAATAACTACCCTAAAGCTAAAGCGTACCCTAACCCTAACCCCTACCCTAACCCTAACACGTACACTAATCCTAACCCGTACCCTAACCCGAGCCCTAACCCTAACAATAACCCTAACCCTAACCCTAACCCATACCCTACGCCGTACCCGAACCCCTCCCCGAACCCGTACCCTAAGCCGTACCCTAAGCCTAACCCTAATGATAACCCTAACCCTAGGCTACCCTTTACTGCTTCTGCCTCCAATAGATTTCCTAAGCACTAGTGTTTGAAGGAACAGCTTAAAACGAGAATCCTAATGTGATTTCTTTATAATGGGTGTGTTCCTTATATTATCCTAGTGTCTAAACTCTTCTCCATGGCTGGACCCCCAAATAATATTACTTTACGTGCTAAGGGGTATCTAGAGAGTGGGATAGGTTTCATAACTACCCTAACCCTAACGCGTACACTAACTCTAACCCCTAACCTAACCCTAACACGTACCCTAATCCTAACCCGTACCCCAAACCGAGCCCTAACCCTAACACTAACCCTAACCCTAACCCATACCCTACGCCGTACCCGAACCCCTCCCCTAACCCATACCCGAAGCCGTACCCTAAGCCTAACCCTAACCCTAGGCTACCATTGACTGCTTCTGACTCCAATAGATTTCCTAAGCACTAGTGTTTTAAGGAACACCTTAAAAAGAGAATCCTAATGTGATTTCTTTATAATGGGTGTGTTCCTTATCTTATCCTAGTGTCTAAACTCTTCTCCATGGCTGGACCCCCAGATAATATTCCTTTACGTGCTAAGGGGTATCTAGAGAGTGGGATAGGTTTAATAACTATCCTAACTCTAACGCGTACCCTAACCCTAACACCTACCCTAACCCTAACACGTACCCTTATCCTAAACTGTACCCTAAACGGACCCCAAACCCTAACACTAACCCTAACCCTAACCCTAACCCATACCCTACGCCGTACCCGAAACCCTCCCCGAACCCGTACCCTAAGCCGTACCCTAAGCCTAACCCTAAGCCTAACCCTAACCCTAGGCTACCCTTGACTGCTTCTGCCTCCAATAGATTTCCTAAGCACTAGTGTTTTAAGGAACAGCTTAAAAAGTGAATCCTAATGTGATTTATTTATAATGGATGTGTTCCTTATCCTATCCTAGTGTCTAAACTCTTCTCCATGGCTGGACCCCCAAATAATATTCCTTTACGTGCTAAGGGGTATCTAGAGAGTGGGATAGCTTTAATAACTACCTTAACCCTAACACGTACCCTAACCCTAACACCCACCCTAACCCTAACACGTACACTAATCCTAACCCATACCCTAAACCGAGCCCTAACCCTAACACTAACCCTAACCCTTACCCTAACACATACCCTACGCCATACCCGAACCCGAAGCCGAAACCTTACCCTAAGCCGTAACCTAACCCTAACCCTAACCCTAACCCTAAGCTACCCTTGACTGATTCTGCCTCCAATAATTTTCTTAAGCACTAGTGTTTTAAGGAACAGCTTAAAAAGAGGATCGTAATGTGATTTCTTTATAATGGGTGTGTTCCTTATCTTGTCCTAGTGTCTAAACTCTTCTGCATGGCTGGACCCAAAAATAATATTCCTTGACGTGGTAAGCGGTATCGAGAGAGTGGGATAGGTTTAATAACTACCCTAAACCTAACGCGTACCCTAACCCGAACCACTTCGCTAACCCTAACACGTACACTAATCCTAACCCATACCCTAAACCGAGCCCTAACCCTAACCCTAACCCTAACCCATACCCTACGCTGTTCCCGAAACCCTCCCCGAACCCGTATCCTAAGCCGTACCCTAACCCTAACCCTAAGCCTAACCCTAAACCTAGGCTATCCTTGACTGCTTCTTCCTGCAATAGATTTCCTAAGCACTAGTGTTTTAAGGAACAGCTTAAAAAGAGAATCCTAATGTGATTTCTTTATAATGGGTGTGTTCCTTATCTTATCCTAGTGTCTAAACTCTTCTCCATGCCTGGACCCCCAAATAATATTCCTTTACGTGCTAAGGGGTATCTAGAGAGTGGGATAGGTTTAATAACTACCCTAACCCTAACGCGTACCCTAACCCTAATCCCTACCCTAACCCTAACACGTACCCTTATCCTAACCCGTACCCTAAACCGAGCCCGAACCCTAACAGTACCCATAACCCAAACCCTAACCCATACCCTACGCCATAGCCGAACCCCTCCACGAACCTGTATCCTAAGCCGAACCCTAAGCCTAACCCTCACCCTAAGCCTAACCCTAGGCTACCCTTGACTGCTTCAGCCTGCAATAGATTTCCTGAGCACTACTGTTTTAAGGAAGTGGTTAAAAAGAGAATCCTAATGTGACTTCTTTATAATGGGTGTGTTCCTTATCTTATCCTAGTTTCTAAACTCTTCTCCATGGCTGGACCCCCAAATAATATTCCTTTACGTGCTAAGGGGTATCTAGAGAGTGGGATAGGTTTAATAACTACCCTAACCCTAACGCGTACCCTAACCCTAACCCCTACCCTAAACCTAACACGTACCCTTATCCTAACCCGTACCCTAATCCGAGCCCGAACCCTAACAGTAACCCTAACCCTAACCCTAACCCATACCCTACGCCATACACGAACCCCTCGCCGAAGCCGTACCCTAAGCCTAAGGCTATGCCTAACCCTAACCCTAGGCTACCCTTGACTGCTTCTGCCTCCAATAGATTTCCTAAGCACTTGTGTTTTAAGGAACAGCTTAAAAAGAGAATCCTAATGTGATTTCTTTATAATGGGTGTGTTCCTTATCTTATCCTAGTGTCTAAACTCTTCTCCATGGCTGGACGCCCAGATAATATTACTTTACGTGCTAAGGGGTATCTAGAGAGTGGGATAGGTTTAATAACTACCCTAACCCTAACGCGTACCCTAACCCTAACCCCTACCCTAACCCTAACACGTACCCTAATCCTAACCCGTACCCTAAACCGAGCCCTAACCCTAACACTAACCCTAACCCTAACCCATACCCAACGATGTACCCGAACCCCTCCCCGAACCCGTACCCTAAGCCATAACCTAACCCTAACCCTAAGCCTAACCCTAACCCTAGGCTACCCTTGACTGCTTCTGCCTCCAATAGATTTCCTAAGCACTATTTTTTTAAGGAACAGCTTAAAAAGAGAATCCTAAGGTGATTTCTTTATAATGGGTGTGTTCCTTATCTTATCCTAGTGTCTAAACTCTTCTCCATGGGTGGACCCCCAAATAATATTACGTTACGTGCTAAGGGGTATCTAGAGAGTGGGATAGGTTTAATAACTACCGTAACCCTAACGCGTACCCTAACCCTAACCCCTACCCTAACCCTAACACGTACCCTAATCCTAACCCGTACCCTAACCCGAGCCCTAAAGCTAAAACTAACCCTAACCCTAACCCATACCCTACGCCGTACCCGAACCCCTCCCCGAACCCGTACCCTAAGTTGTACCCTAAGCCTAACCCTAAGGATAACCCTAACCCTAGGCTATCCTTGACTGCTTCTGCCTCCAATAGATTTCCTAAGCACTAGTGTTTGAAGGAACAGCTTAAAACGAGAATCCTAATGTGATTTCTTTATAATGGGTGTGTTCCTTATATTATCCTAGTGTCTAAACTCTTCTCCATGGCTGGACCCCCAAATAATATTCCTTTACGTGCTAAGGGGTATCTAGAGAGTGGGATAGGTTTAATAACTACCCTAACCCTAAAGCGTACCCGAACCCTAACCCCTACCCTAACCCTAACACGTACCCTAATCCTAACCCGTACCCTAACCCGAGCCCTAAAGCTAAAACTAACCCTAACCCTAACCCATACCCTACGCCGTACCCGAACCCCTCCCCGAACCCGTACCCTAAGCTGTACCCTAAGCCTAACCCTAAGGATAACCCTAACCCTAGGCTATCCTTGACTGCTTCGCCTCCAATAGATTTCCTAAGCACTAGTGTTTGAAGGAACAGCTTAAAACGAGAATCCTAATGTGATTTCTTTATAATGGGTGGGTTCCTTATATTATCCTAGTGTCTAAACTCTTCTCCATGGCTGGACCCCCAAATAATATTCCTTTACGTGCTAAGGGGTATCTAGAGAGTGGGATAGGTTTAATAACTACCCTAAAGCTAAAGCGTACCCTAACCCTAACCCCTACCCTAACCCTAACACGTACCCTAATCCTAACCCGTACCCTAACCCGAGCCCTAACCCTAACAATAACCCTAACCCTAACCCTAACCCATACCCTACGCCGTACCCGAACCCCTCCCCGAACCCGTACCCTAAGCCGTACCCTAAGCCTAACCCTAATGATAACCCTAACCCTAGGCTACCCTTTACTGCTTCTGCCTCCAATAGATTTCCTAAGCACTAGTGTTTGAAGGAACAGCTTAAAACGAGAATCCTAATGTGATTTCTTTATAATGGGTGTGTTCCTTATATTATCCTAGTGTCTAAACTCTTCTCCATGGCTGGACCCCCAAATAATATTACTTTACGTGCTAAGGGGTATCTAGAGAGTGGGATAGGTTTCATAACTACCCTAACCCTAACGCGTACACTAACTCTAACCCCTACCCTAACCCTAACACGTACCCTAATCCTAAACCGTACCCTAAACCGAGCCCTAACCCTAACACTAACCCTAACCCTAACCCATACCCTACGCCGTACCTGAACCCCTCCCCGAACCCGTACCCTAAGCCGTACCCTAAGCCTAACCCTAAGCCTAACCCTAACCCTAGGCTACCCTTTACTGCTTCTGCCTCCAATAGATTTCCTAAGCACTAGTGTTTTAAGGAACAGCTTAAAAAGAGAATCCTAATGTGATTTCTTTATAATGGGGGTGTTCCTTATCTTATCCTAGTGTCTAAAATCTTCTCCATGGCTGGACCTCCAAATAATATTCCTTTACGTGCTAAGGGGTATCTAGAGAGTCGGATAGGTTTAATAACTACCCTAACACTAACGCGTACCCTAACCCTAACCCCTACCCTAACCCTAACACGTACCCTAATCCTAACCCGTACCCTAAACCGAGCCCTAACCCTAAAAGTAACCCTAACCCTAACCCCTACCCTAACCCTAACACATACCCTAATCTTAACCCATACCCTAAACCGAGCCCTAACCCTAACACTAACCCTAACCCTAACCGTAACCCATACCCTACGCCGTACCCGAACCCCTCCCCGAACCCGTACCCTGAGCCGTACCCTAACCCTAACCCTAAGCCTAACCCTAACCCTAGGCTACCCTTGACTGCTTCTGCCTCCAATAGATTTCCTAAGCACTTGTGTTTTAAGGAACAGCTTAAAAAGAGAATCCTAATGTGATTTCTTTATAATGGGTGTGTTCCTTATCTTATCCTAGTGTCCAAACTCTTCTCCATGCCTGGACCCCCCAATAATATTCCTTTACGTGCTAAGGGGTACCTAGAGAGTGGGATAGGTTTAATAACTACCCTAACCCTAACGCGTACCCTAACCCTAACCCCTACCCTAACCCTAACACGTACCCTTATCCTAACCCGTAACCTAAACCGAGCCCGAACCCTAACAGTACCCATAACCCAAACCCTAACCCATACCCTACGCCATAGCCGAACCCCTCCACGAACCTGTATCCTAAGCCGAACCCTAAGCCTAACCCTCACCCTAAGCCTAACCCTAGGCTACCCTTGACTGCTTCAGCCTGCAATAGATTTCCTGAGCACTACTGTTTTAAGGAAGTGTTTAAAAAGAGAATCCTAATGTGACTTCTTTATAATGGGTGTGTTCCTTATCTTATCCTAGTTTCTAAACTCTTCTCCATGGCTGGACCCCCAAATAATATTCGTTTACGTGCTAAGGGTTATCTAGAGAGTGGGATAGGTTTAATAACTACCCTAACCCTAACGCGTACCCTAACCCTAACCCCTACCCTAACCCTAACACGTACCCTAATCCTAACCCGTACCCTAAACCGAGCCCTAACCCTAACACTAACCCTAACCCTAACCCATACCCCACGCCGTACCCGAACCCCTCCCCTAACCCGTACCCGAAGCCGTACCCTAAGCCTAACCCTAACCCTAGGCTACCATTGACTGCTTCTGACTCCAATAGATTTCCTAAGCACTAGTGTTTTAAGGAACACCTTAAAAAGAGAATCCTAATGTGATTTCTTTATAATGGGTGTGTTCCTTATCTTATCCTAGTGTCTAAACTCTTCTCCATGGCTGGACCCCCAGATAATATTCCTTTACGTGCTAAGGGGTATCTAGAGAGTGGGATAGGTTTAATAACTATCCTAACTCTAACACGTACCCTAACCCTAACACCTACCCTAACCCTAACACGTACCCTTATCCTAAACTGTACCCTAAACGGACCCCAAACCCTAACACTAACCCTAACCCTAACCCTAACCCATACCCTACGCCGTATCCGATACCCTCCCCGAACCCGTCCCCTAAGCCGTACCCTAAGCCTAACCCTAACCCTAAGCTACCCTTGACTGCTTCTGCCTCCAATAGATTTCCTAAGCACTAGTGTTTTAAGGAACAGCTTAAAAAGAGAATCCTAATGTCATTTCTTTATAATGGGTGTGTTCCTTATCTTATCCTAGTGTCTAAACTCTTCTCCATGGCTGGACCCCCAAATAATATTCCTTTACGTACTAAGGGGTATCTAGAGAGTGGGATAGGTTTAATAACTATCCTAACCCTAACGCGTACCGCAACCCTAACCCCTACCCTAACCCTAACACGTACCCTAATCCTAACCCGTACCCTAAACCGAGCCCTAACCCTAACCCTAACCCTAACCCTAACCCATACCCTACGCCGTACCCGAACCCCTCCCCGAACCCGTACCCTGAGCCGTACCCTAACCCTAACCCTAAGCCTAACCCTAACCCTAGGCTACCCTTGACTTCTTCTGCCTCCAATAGATTTCCTAAGCACTTGTGTTTTAAGGAACAGCTTATAAAGAGAATCCTAATGTGATTTCTTTATAATGGGTGTGTTCCTTATCTTATCCTAGTGTCTAAACTCTTCTCCATGGCTGGACGCCCAAATAATATTCCTTTACGTGCTAAGGGGCATCTAGAGAGTGGGATAGGTTTAATAACTACCCTAACCCTAACGCGTACCCTAACCCTAACCCCTACCCTAACCCTAACACGTACCCTAATCCTAACCCATACCCTAAACCGAGCCCGAACCCTAACAGTACCCCTAACCCTAACCCTAACCCATACCCTATGCCATACCTGAACCCCTCCCCGAACCCGTATCCTAAGCCGTACCCTAAGCCTAAACCTCACCCTAAGCCTAACCCTAGGCTACCCTTGACTGCTTCAGCCTGCAATAGATTTCCTAAGCACTAGTGTTTTAAGGAAGAGGTTAAAAAGAGAATCATAATGTGATTTCTTTATAATGGGTGTGTTCCTTATCTTATCCTAGTGTCTAAACTCTTCTCCATGGCTTTACGCCCAAATAATGTTCCTTTACGTGCTAAGGGGTATCTAGAGAGTGGGATAGGTTTAATAACTACCCTAACCCTAACGCGTACCCTAACCCTAACCCCTTCGCTAACCCTAACACGTACCCTAATCCTAACCCGTATCCTAAACCGAGCCCTAACCCTAACACTAAACCTAACCCTAACCTTAAACCATACCCTACGCCGTACCCGAACCCCTCCCCGAACCCGTACCCTAAGCCGTACCCTAAGCCTAACCCTAATGATAACCCTAACCCTAGGCTACCCTTGACTGCTTCTGCCTCCAATAGATTTCCTAAGCACTAATGTTTGAAGGAACAGCTTAAAACGAGAATCCTAATGTGATTTCTTTATAATGGGTGTGTTCCTTATATTATCCTAGTGTCTAAACTCTTCTCCATGGCTGGACCCCCAAATAATATTACTTTACGTGCTAAGGGGTATCTAGAGAGTGGGATAGGTTTCATAACTACCCTAACCCTAACGCGTACACTAACTCTAACCACTACCCTAACCCTAACACGTACCCTAATCCTAAACCGTACCCTAAACCGAGCCCTAACCCTAACACTAACCCTAACCCTAACCCATACCCTACGCCGTACCTGAACCCCTCGCCGAACCCGTACCCTAAGCCGTACCCTAAGCCTAACCCTAAGCCTAACCCTAACCCTAGGCTACCCTTTACTGCTTCTGCCTCCAATAGATTTCCTAAGCACTAGTGTTTTAAGGAACAGCTTAAAAAGAGAATCCTAATGTGATTTCTTTATAATGGGGGTGTTCCTTATCTTATCCTAGTGTCTAAAATCTTCTCCATGGCTGGACCCCCAAATAATATTCCTTTACGTGCTAAGGGGTATCTAGAGAGTCGGATAGGTTTAATAACTACCCTAACCCTAACGCGTACCCTAACCCTAACCCCTACCCTAACCCTAACACGTACCCTAATCCTAACCCGTACCCTAAACCGAGCCCTAACCCTAAAACTAACCCTAACCCTAACCCCTACCCTAACCCTAACACATACCCTAATCTTAACCCATACCCTAAACCGAGCCCTAACCCTAACACTAACCCTAACCCTAACCGTAACCCATACCCTACGCCGTACCCGAACCCCTCCCCGAACCCGTACCCTGAGCCGTACCCTAACCCTAACCTTAAGCCTAACCCTAACCCTAGGCTACCCTTGACTGCTTCTGCCTCCAATAGATTTCCTAAGCACTTGTGTTTTAAGGAACAGCTTAAAAAGAGAATCCTAATGTGATTTCTTTATAATGGGTGTGTTCCTTATCTTATCCTAGTGTCTAAACTCTTCTCCATGCCTGGACCCCCAAATAATATTCCTTTACGTGCTAAGGGGTATCTAGAGAGTGGGATAGGTTTAATAACTACCCTAACCCTAACGCGTACCCTAACCCTATCCCCTACCCTAACCCTAACACGTACCCTTATCCTAACCCGTAACCTAAACCGAGCCCGAACCCTAACAGTACCCATAACCCAAACCCTAACCCATACCCTACGCCATAGCCGAACCCCTCCACGAACCTGTATCCTAAGCCGAACCCTAAGCCTAACCCTCACCCTAAGCCTAACCCTAGGCTACCCTTGACTGCTTCAGCCTGCAATAGATTTCCTGAGCACTACTGTTTTAAGGAAGTGGTTAAAAAGAGAATCCTAATGTGACTTCTTTATAATGGGTGTGTTCCTTATCTTATCCTAGTTTCTAAACTCTTCTCCATGGCTGAACCCCCAAATAATATTCGTTTACGTGCTAAGGGTTATCTAGAGAGTGGGATAGGTTTAATAACTACCCTAACCCTAACGCGTACCCTAACCCTAACCCGTACCCTAACCCTAACATGTACCCTAATCCTAACCCGTACCCTAAACCGAGCCCTAACCCTAACACTAACCCTAATCCTAACCCATACCCTACGCCGTACCCGAACCCCTCCCCTAACCCGTACCCGAAGCCGTACCCTAAGCCTAACCCTAACCCTAGGCTACCATTGACTGCTTCTGACTCCAATAGATTTCCTAAGCACTAGTGTTTTAAGGAACACCTTAAAAAGAGAATCCTAATGTGATTTCTTTATAATGGGTGTGTTCCTTATCTTATCCTAGTGTCTAAACTCTTCTCCATGGCTGGACCCCCAGATAATATTCCTTTACGTGCTAAGGGGTATCTAGAGAGTGGGATAGGTTTAATAACTATCCTAATTCTAACACGTACCCTAACCCTAACACCTACCCTAACCCTAACACGTACCCTTATCCTAAACTGTACCCTAAACGGACCCCAAACCCTAACACTAACCCTAACCCTAACCCTAACCCATACCCTACGCCGTACCCGATACCCTCCCCGAACCCGTCCCCTAAGCCGTACCCTAAGCCTAACCCTAAGCCTAACCCTAACCCTAAGCTACCCTTGACTGCTTCTGCCTCCAATAGATTTCCTAAGCACTAGTGTTTTAAGGAACAGCTTAAAAAGAGAATCCTAATGTCATTTCTTTATAATGGGTGTGTTCCTTATCTTATCCTAGTGTCTAAACTCTTCTCCATGGCTGGACCCCCAAATAATATTCCTTTACGTACTAAGGGGTATCTAGAGAGTGGGATAGGTTTAATAACTATCCTAACCCTAACGCGTACCGCAACCGTAACCCCTACCCTAACCCTAACACGTACCCTAATCCTAACCCGTACCCTAAACCGAGCCCTAACCCTAACACTAACCCTAACCCTAACCCTAACCCATACCATACGCCATACCCGAACCCCTCCCCGAACCGGTACCCTAAGCCGTACCCTAAGCCTAACACTCACCCTAAGCCTAACCCTAGGCTACCCTTGACTGCTTCTGCCTCCAATAGATTTCCTAAGCACTTGTGTTTTAAGGAACAGCTTAAAAAGAGAATCCTAATGTGATTTCTTTATAATGGGTGTGTTCCTTATCTTATCCTAGTGTCTAAACTCTTCTCCATGGCTGGACCCCCAAATAATATTCCTTTACGTGCTAAGGGGTATCTAGAGAGTGGGATAGGTTTAATAACTACCCTAACCCTAACGCGTACCCTAACCCTAACCCCTACCCTAACCCTAACACGTACCCTTATCCTAACCCGTACCCTAAACCGAGCCCGAACCCTAACAGTACCCATAACCCAAACCCTAACCCATACCCTACGCCATAGCCGAACCCCTCCACGAACCTGTATCCTAAGCCGAACCCTAAGCCTAACCCTCACCCTAAGCCTAACCCTAGGCTACCCTTGACTGCTTCAGCCTACAATAGATTTCATGAGCACTACTGTTTTAAGGAAGTGGTTAAAAAGAGAATCCTAATGTGACTTCTTTATAATGGGTGTGTTCCTTATCTTATCCTAGTTTCTAAACTCTTCTCCATGGCTGGACCCCCAAATAATATTCGTTTACGTGCTAAGGGGTATCTAGAGAGTGGGATAGGTTTAATAACTACCCTAACCCTAACGCGTACCCTAACCCTAACCCCTACCCTAAACCTAACACGTACCCTAATACTAACCCGTACCCCAAACCGAGCCCTAACCCTAACACTAACCCTAACCCTAACCCATACCCTACGCCGTACCCGAACCCCTCCCCTAACCCGTACCCGAAGCCGTACCCTAAGCCTAACCCTAACCCTAGGCTACCATTGACTGCTTCTGACTCCAATAGATTTCCTAAGCACTAGTGTTTTAAGGAACACCTTAAAAAGAGAATCCTAATGTGATTTCTTTATAATGGGTGTGTTCCTTATCTTATCCTAGTGTCTAAACTCTTCTCCATGGCTGGACCCCCAAATAATATTCCTTTACGTGCTAAGGGGTATCTAGAGAGTGGGATAGGTTTAATAACTATCCTAACTCTAACGCGTACCCTAACCCTAACATCTACCCTAACCCTAACACGTACCCTTATCCTAAACTGTACCCTAAACGGACCCCAAACCCTAACACTAACCCTAACCCTAACCCTAAACCATACCCTACGCCGTACCCGATACCCTCCCCGAACCCGTACCCTAAGCCGTACCCTAAGCCTAACCCTAAGCCTAACCCTAACCCTAAGCTACCCTTGACTGCTTCTGCCTCCAATAGATTTCCTAAGCACTAGTGTTTTAAGGAACAGCTTAAAAAGAGAATCCTAATGTCATTTCTTTATAATGGGTGTGTTCCTTATCTTATCCTAGTGTCTAAACTCTTCTCCATGGCTGGACCCCCAAATAATATTCCTTTACGTGCTAAGGGGTATCTAGAGAGTGGGATAGGTTTAATAACTATCCTAACCCTAACGCGTACCGCAACCCTAACCCCTACCCTAACCCTAACACGTACCCTAATCCTAACTCGTACCCTAAACCGAGCCCTAACCCTTACCCTAACCCTAACCCTAACCCATACCCTACGCTGTCCCCGAAACCCTCCCCGAACCCGTACCCTAAGCCGTACCCTAAGCCTAACCCTAAGCCTAACCCTAACCCTAGGCTACCCTTGACTGCTTCTGCCTCCAATAGATTTCCTAAGCACTAGTGTTTTAAGGAACAGCTTAAAAAGTGAATCCTAATGTGATTTCTTTATAATGGATGTGTTCCTTATCCTATCCTAGTGTCTAAACTCTTCTCCATGGCTGGACCCCCAAATAATATTCCTTTACGTGCTAAGGGGTATCTAGAGAGTGGGATAGGTTTAATAACTACCCTAACCCTAACACGTACCCTAACCCTAACACCCACCCTAGCCCTAACACGTACACTAATCCTAACCCATACCCTAAACCGAGCCCTAACCCTAACACTAACCCTAACCCTTACCCTAACACATACCCTACGCCATACCCGAACCCGAAGCCGAAACCTTACCCTAAGCCGTAACCTAACCCTAACCCTAACCCTAAGCTACCCTTGACTGCTTCTGCCTCCAATAATTTTCTTAAGCCCTAGTGTTTTAAGGAACAGCTTAAAAAGAGGATCGTAATGTGATTTCTTTATAATGGGTGTGTTCCTTATCTTGTCCTAGTGTCTAAACTCTTCTGCATGGCTGGACCCAAAAATAATATTCCTTGACGTGGTAAGCGGTATCGAGAGAGTGGGATAGGTTTAATAACTACCCTAAACCTAACGCGTACCCTAACCCGAACCACTTCGCTAACCCTAACACGTACACTAATCCTAACCCATACCCTAAACCGAGCCCTAACCCTAACCCTAACCCTAACCCATACCCTACGCTGTTCCCGAAACCCTCCCCGAACCCGTATCCTAAGCCGTACCCTAACCCTAAACGTAAGCCTAACCCTAAACCTAGGCTATCCTTGACTGCTTCTTCCTGCAATAGATTTCCTAAGCACTAGTGTTTTAAGGAACAGCTTAAAAAGAGAATCCTAATGTGATTTCTTTATAATGGGTGTGTTCCTTATCTTATCTTAGTGACTAAACTCTTCTCCATGGTTGGACCACCAAATAATATTCCTTTACGTGCTAAGGGGTATCTAGAGAGTGGGATAGGTTTAATAACTACCCTAACCCTAACGCGTACCCTAACCCTAAACCCTACCCTAACCCTAACACGTACCCTAATCCTAACACGTACACTAAACCGAGCCCTAACCCTAACACTAACCCTAACCCTAACCCATACCCTACGATGTACCCGAACCCCTCCCCGAACCCGTAACCTAAGCCATACCCTAACCCAAACCCTAAGACTAACCGTAACCCTAGGCTACCCTTGACTGCTTCTGCCTCCAATAGATTTCCTAAGCACTAGTGTTTTAAGGAACAGCTTAAAAAGAGAATCCTAATGTGATTTCTTTATAATGGGTGTGTTCCTTATCTTATCCTAGTGTCTAAACTCTTCTCCATGGCTGGACCCCCAGATAATATTCCTTTACGTGCTAAGGGGTATCTAGAGAGTGGGATAGGTTTAATAACTATCCTAAACCTAACGCGTACCCTAACCCTAACCCCTACCCTAACCCTAACACGTACCCTAATCCTAACCCGTACCCTAAACCGAGCCCTAACCCTAACACTAACCCTAACCCTAACCCTAAACCATACCATACGCCGTACCCGAACCCCTCCCCGAACCGGTACCCTAAGCCGTACCCTAAGCCTAACCCTCACCCTAAGCCTAACCCTAGGCTACCCTTGACTGCTTCTGCCTCCAATAGATTTCCTAAGCACTTGTGTTTTAAGGAACAGCTTAAAAAGAGAATCCTAATGTGATTTCTTTATAATGGGTGTGTTCCTTATCTTATCCTAGTGTCTAAACTCTTCTCCATGCCTGGACCCCCAAATAATATTCCTTTACGTGCTAAGGGGTATCTAGAGAGTGGGATAGGTTTAATAACTACCCTAACCCTAACGCGTACCCTAACCCTAACCCCTACCCTAACCCTAACACGTACCCTTATCCTAACCCGTACCCTAAACCGAGCCCGAACCCTAACAGTACCCATAACCCAAACCCTAACCCATACCCTACGCCATAGCCGAAACCCTCCACGAACCTGTATCCTAAGCCGAACCCTAAGCCTAACCCTCACCCTAAGCCTAACCCTAGGCTACCCTTGACTGCTTCAGCCTGCAATAGATTTCATGAGCACTACTGTTTTAAGGAAGTGGTTAAAAAGAGAATCCTAATGTGATTTCTTTATAATGGGTGTGTTCCTTATCTTATCCTAGTGTCTAAACTCTTCTCCATGGCTGGACCCCCAGATAATATTCCTTTACGTGCTAAGGGGTATCTAGAGAGTGGGATAGGTTTAATAACTATCCTAACTCTAACGCGTACCCTAACCCTAACACCTACCCTAACCCTAACACGTACCCTTATCCTAAACTGTACCCTAAACGGACCCCAAACCCTAACACTAACCCTAACCCTAACCCTAACCCATACCCTACGCCGTACCCGATACCCTCCCCGAACCCGTACCCTAAGCCGTACCCTAAGCCTAACCCTAAGCCTAACCCTAACCCTAAGCTACCCTTGACTGCTTCTGCCTCCAATAGATTTCCTAAGCACTAGTGTTTTAAGGAACAGCTTAAAAAGAGAATCCTAATGTCATTTCTTTATAATGGGTGTGTTCCTTATCTTATCCTAGTGTCTAAACTCTTCTCCATGGCTGGACCCCCAAATAATATTCCTTTACGTGCTAAGGGGTATCTAGAGAGTGGGATAGGTTTAATAACTATCCTAACCCTAACGCGTACCGCAACCCTAACCCCTACCCTAACCCTAACACGTACCCTAATCCTAACCCGTACCCTAAACCGAGCCCTAACCCTTACCCTAACCCTAACCCTAACCCATACCCTACGCCGTACCCGAAACCCTCCCCGAACCCGTACCCTAAGCCGTACCCTAAGCCTAACCCTAAGCCTAACCCTAACCCTAGGCTACCCTTGACTGCTTCTGCCTCCAATAGATTTCCTAAGCACTAGTGTTTTAAGGAACAGCTTAAAAAGTGAATCCTAATGTGATTTCTTTATAATGGATGTGTTCCTTATCCTATCCTAGTGTCTAAACTCTTCTCCATGGCTGGACCCCCAAATAATATTCCTTTACGTGCTAAGGGGTATCTAGAGAGTGGGATAGGTTTAATAACTACCCTAACCCTAACACGTACCCTAACCCTAACACCCACCCTAACCCTAACACGTACACTAATCCTAACCCATACCCTAAACCGAGCCCTAACCCTAACACTAACCCTAACCCTTACCCTAACACATACCCTACGCCATACCCGAACCCGAAGCCGAAACCTTACCCTAAGCCGTAACCTAACCCTAACCCTAACCCTAACCCTAAGCTACCCTTGACTGTTTCTGCCTCCAATAATTTTCTTAAGCACTAGTGTTTTAAGGAACAGCTTAAAAAGAGGATCGTACTGTGATTTCTTTATAATGGGTGTGTTCCTTATCTTGTCCTAGTGTCTAAACTCTTCTGCATGGCTGGACCCAAAAATAATATTCCTTGACGTGGTAAGCGGTATCGAGAGAGTGGGATAGGTTTAATAACTACCCTAAACCTAACGCGTACCCTAACCCGAACCACTTCGCTAACCCTAACACGTACACTAATCCTAACCCTTACCCTAAACCGAGCCCTAACCCTAACCCTAACCCTAACCCATACCCTACGCTGTTCCCGAAACCCTCCCCGAACCCGTATCCTAAGCCGTCCCCTAACCCTAACCCTAAGCCTAACCCTAAACCTAGGCTATCCTTGACTGCTTCTTCCTGCAATAGATTTCCTAAGCACTAGTGTTTTAAGGAACAGCTTAAAAAGAGAATCCTAATGTGATTTCTTTATAATGGGTGTGTTCCTTATCTTATCTTAGTGACTAAACTCTTCTCCATGGCTGGACCACCAAATAATATTCCTTTACGTGCTAAGGGGTATCTAGAGAGTGGGATAGGTTTAATAACTACCCTAACCCTAACGCGTACCCTAACCCTAACCCCTACCCTAACCCTAACACGTACCCTAATCCTAACACGTACACTAAACCGAGCCCTAACCCTAACACTAACCCTAACCGTAACCCATACCCTACGATGTACCCGAACCCCTCCCCGAACCCGTAACCTAAGCCATACCCTAACCCAAACCCTAAGACTAACCCTAACCCTAGGCTACCCTTGACTGCTTCTGCCTCCAATAGATTTCCTAAGCACTAGTGTTTTAAGGAACAGCTTAAAAAGAGAATCCTAATGTGATTTCTTTATAATGGGTGTGTTCCTTATCTTATCCTAGTGTCTAAACTCTTCTGCATGGCTGGACCCCCAGATAATATTCCTTTACGTGCTAAGGGGTATCTAGAGAGTGGGATAGGTTTAATAACTATCCTAAACCTAACGCGTACCCTAACCCTAACCCCTACCCTAACCCTAACACGTACCCTAATCCTAACCCGTACGCTAAACCGAGCCCTAACCCTAACACTAACCCTAACCCTAACCCATACCATACGCCGTACCCGAACCCCTCCCCGAACCGGTACCCTAAGCCGTACCCTAAGCCTAACCTTCACCCTAAGCCTAACCCTAGGCTACCCTTGACTACTTCTGCCTCCAATAGATTTCCTAAGCACTTGTGTTTTAAGGAACAGCTTAAAAAGAGAATCCTAATGTGATTTCTTTATAATGGTTGTGTTCCTTATCTTATCCTAGTGTCTAAACTCTTCTCCATGCCTGGACCCCCAAATAATATTCCTTTACGTGCTAAGGGGTATCTAGAGAGTGGGATAGGTTTAATAACTACCCTAACCCTAACGCGTACCCTAACCCTAACCCCTACCCTAACCCTAACACGTACCCTTATCCTAACCCGTACCCTAAACCGAGCCCGAACCCTAACAGTACCCATAACCCAAACCCTAACCCATACCCTACGCCATAGCCGAACCCCTCCACGAACCTGTATCCTAAGCCGAACCCTAAGCCTAACCCTCACCCTAAGCCTAACCCTAGGCTACCCTTGACTGCTTCAGCCTGCAATAGATTTCATGAGCACTACTGTTTTAAGGAAGTGGTTAAAAAGAGAATCCTAATGTGACTTCTTTATAATGGGTGTGTTCCTTATCTTATCCTAGTTTCTAAACTCTTCTCCATGGCTGGACCCCCAAATAATATTCGTTTACGTGCTAAGGGGTATCTAGAGAGTGGGATAGGTTTAATAACTACCCTAACCCTAACGCGTACCCTAACCCTAACCCCTACCCTAACCCTAACACGTACCCTAATCCTAACCCGTACCCCAAACCGAGCCCTAACCCTAACACTAACCCTAACCCTAACCCATACCCTACGCCGTACCCGAACCCCTCCCCTAACCCGTACCCGAAGCCGTACCCTAAGCCTAACCCTAACCCTAGGCTACCATTGACTGCTTCTGACTCCAATAGATTTCCTAAGCACTAGTGTTTTAAGGAACACCTTAAAAAGAGAATCCTAATGTGATTTCTTTATAATGGGTGTGTTCCTTATCTTATCCTAGTGTCTAAACTCTTCTCCATGGCTGGACCCCCAGATAATATTCCTTTACGTGCTAAGGGGTATCTAGAGAGTGGGATAGGTTTAATAACTATCCTAACTCTAACGCGTACCCTAACCCTAACACCTACCCTAACCCTAACACGTACCCTTATCCTAAACTGTACCCTAAACGGACCCCAAACCCTAACACTAACCCTAACCCTAACCCTAACCCATACCCTACGCCGTACCCGATACCCTCCCCGAACCCGTACCCTAAGCCGTACCCTAAGCCTAACCCTAAGCCTAACCCTAACCCTAAGCTACCCTTGACTGCTTCTGCCTCCAATAGATTTCCTAAGCACTAGTGTTTTAAGGAACAGCTTAAAAAGTGAATCCTAATGTGATTTCTTTATAATGGATGTGTTCCTTATCCTATCCTAGTGTCTAAACTCTTCTCCATGGCTGGACCCCCAAATAATATTCCTTTACGTGCTAAGGGGTATCTAGAGAGTGGGATAGCTTTAATAACTACCCTAACCCTAACACGTACCCTAACCCTAACACCCACCCTAACCCTAACACGTACACTAATCCTAACCCATACCCTAAACCGAGCCCTAACCCTAACACTAACCCTAACCCTTACCCTAACACATACCCTACGCCATACCCGAACCCGAAGCCGAAACCTTACCCTAAGCCGTAACCTAACCCTAACCCTAACCCTAACCCTAAGCTACCCTTGACTGATTCTGCCTCCAATAATTTTCTTAAGCACTAGTGTTTTAAGGAACAGCTTAAAAAGAGGATCGTAATGTGATTTCTTTATAATGGGTGTGTTCCTTATCTTGTCCTAGTGTCTAAACTCTTCTGCATGGCTGGACCCAAAAATAATATTCCTTGACGTGGTAAGCGGTATCGAGAGAGTGGGATAGGTTTAATAACTACCCTAAACCTAACGCGTACCCTAACCCGAACCACTTCGCTAACCCTAACACGTACACTAATCCTAACCCATACCCTAAACCGAGCCCTAACCCTAACCCTAACCCTAACCCATACCCTACGCTGTTCCCGAAACCCTCCCCGAACCCGTATCCTAAGCCGTACCCTAACCCTAACCCTAAGCCTAACCCTAAACCTAGGCTATCCTTGACTGCTTCTTCCTGCAATAGATTTCCTAAGCACTAGTGTTTTAAGGAACAGCTTAAAAAGAGAATCCTAATGTGATTTCTTTATAATGGGTGTGTTCCTTATCTTATCCTAGTGTCTAAACTCTTCTCCATGCCTGGACCCACAAATAATATTCCTTTACGTGCTAAGGGGTATCTAGAGAGTGGGATAGGTTTAATAACTACCCTAACCCTAACGCGTACCCTAACCCTAATCCCTACCCTAACCCTAACACGTACCCTTATCCTAACCCATACCCTAAACCGAGCCCGAACCCTAACAGTACCCATAACCCAAACCCTAACCCATACCCTACGCCATAGCCGAACCCCTCCACGAACCTGTATCCTAAGCCGAACCCTAAGCCTAACCCTCACCCTAAGCCTAACCCTAGGCTACCCTTGACTGCTTCAGCCTGCAATAGATTTCCTGAGCACTACTGTTTTAAGGAAGTGGTTAAAAAGAGAATCCTAATGTGACTTCTTTATAATGGGTGTGTTCCTTATCTTATCCTAGTTTCTAAACTCTTCTCCATGGCTGGACCCCCAAATAATATTCCTTTACGTGCTAAGGGGTATCTAGAGAGTGGGATAGGTTTAATAACTACCCTAACCCTAACGCGTACCCTAACCCTAACCCCTACCCTAACCCTAACACGTACCCTTATCCTAACCCGTACCCTAATCCGAGCCCGAACCCTAACAGTAACCCTAACCCTAACCCTAACCCATACCCTACGCCATACACGAACCCCTCGCCGAAGCCGTACCCTAAGCCTAAGGCTATGCCTAACCCTAACCCTAGGCTACCCTTGACTGCTTCTGCCTCCAATAGATTTCCTAAGCACTTGTGTTTTAAGGAACAGCTTAAAAAGAGAATCCTAATGTGATTTCTTTATAATGGGTGTGTTCCTTATCTTATCCTAGTGTCTAAACTCTTCTCCATGGCTGCACGCCCAGATAATATTACTTTACGTGCTAAGGGGTATCTAGAGAGTGGGATAGGTTTAATAACTACCCTAACCCTAACGCGTACCCTAACCCTAACCCCTACCCTAACCCTAAGACGTACCCTAATCCTAACCCGTACCCTAAACCGAGCCCTAACCCTAACACTAACCCTAACCCTAACCCATACCCAACGATGTACCCGAACCCCTCCCCGAACCCGTACCCTAAGCCATAACCTAACCCTAACCCTAAGCCTAACCCTAACCCTAGGCTACCCTTGACTGCTTCTGCCTCCAATAGATTTCCTAAGCACTATTTTTTTAAGGAACAGCTTAAAAAGAGAATCCTAAGGTGATTTCTTTATAATGGGTGTGTTCCTTATCTTATCCTAGTGTCTAAACTCTTCTCCATGGGTGGACCCCCAAATAATATTACGTTACGTGCTAAGGGGTATCTAGAGAGTGGGATAGGTTTAATAACTACCGTAACCCTAACGCGTACCCTAACCCTAACCCCTACCCTAACCCTAAAACGTACCCTAATCCTAACCCGTACCCTAACCCGAGCCCTAAAGCTAAAACTAACCCTAAGCCTAACCCATACCCTACGCCGTACCCGAACCCCTCCCCGAACCCGTACCCTAAGCTGTACCCTAAGCCTAACCCTAAGGATAACCCTAACCCTAGGCTATCCTTGACTGCTTCTGCCTCCAATAGATTTCCTAAGCACTAGTGTTTTAAGGAACAGCTTAAAAAGAGAATCCTAATGTCATTTCTTTATAATGGGTGTGTTCCTTATCTTATCCTAGTGTCTAAACTCTTCTCCATGGCTGGACCCCCAAATAATATTCCTTTACGTGCTAAGGGGTATCTAGAGAGTGGGATAGGTTTAATAACTACCCTAACCCTAACGCGTACCGCAACCCTAACCCCTACCCTAACCCTAACACGTACCCTAATCCTAACCCGTACCCTAAACCGAGCCCTAACCCTTACCCTAACCCTAACCCTAATCCATACCCTACGCCGTACCCGAAACCCTCCCCGAACCCGTACCCTAAGCCGTACCCTAAGCCTAACCCTAAGCCTAACCCTAACCCTAGGCTACCCTTGACTGCTTCTGCCTCCAATAGATTTCCTAAGCACTAGTGTTTTAAGGAACAGCTTAAAAAGTGAATCCTAATGTGATTTCTTTATAATGGATGTGTTCCTTATCCTATCCTAGTGTCTAAACTCTTCTCCATGGCTGGACCCCCAAATAATATTCCTTTACGTGCTAAGGGGTATCTAGAGAGTGGGATAGCTTTAATAACTACCCTAACCCTAACACGTACCCTAACCCTAACACCCACCCTAACCCTAACACGTACACTAATCCTAACCCATACCCTAAACCGAGCCCTAACCCTAACACTAACCCTAACCCTTACCCTAACACATACCCTACGCCATACCCGAACCCGAAGCCGAAACCTTACCCTAAGCCGTAACCTAACCCTAACCCTAACCCTAACCCTAAGCTACCCTTGACTGATTCTGCCTCCAATAATTTTCTTAAGCACTAGTGTTTTAAGGAACAGCTTAAAAAGAGGATCGTAATGTGATTTCTTTATAATGGGTGTGTTCCTTATCTTGTCCTAGTGTCTAAACTCTTCTGCATGGCTGGACCCAAAAATAATATTCCTTGACGTGGTAAGCGGTATCGAGAGAGTGGGATAGGTTTAATAACTACCCTAAACCTAACGCGTACCCTAACCCGAACCACTTCGCTAACCCTAACACGTACACTAATCCTAACCCATACCCTAAACCGAGCCCTAACCCTAACCCTAACCCTAACCCATACCCTACGCTGTTCCCGAAACCCTCCCCGAACCCGTATCCTAAGCCGTACCCTAACCCTAACCCTAAGCCTAACCCTAAACCTAGGCTATCCTTGACTGCTTCTTCCTGCAATAGATTTCCTAAGCACTAGTGTTTTAAGGAACAGCTTAAAAAGAGAATCCTAATGTGATTTCTTTATAATGGGTGTGTTCCTTATCTTATCCTAGTGTCTAAACTCTTCTCCATGCCTGGACCCACAAATAATATTCCTTTACGTGCTAAGGGGTATCTAGAGAGTGGGATAGGTTTAATAACTACCCTAACCCTAACGCGTACCCTAACCCTAATCCCTACCCTAACCCTAACACGTACCCTTATCCTAACCCATACCCTAAACCGAGCCCGAACCCTAACAGTACCCATAACCCAAACCCTAACCCATACCCTACGCCATAGCCGAACCCCTCCACGAACCTGTATCCTAAGCCGAACCCTAAGCCTAACCCTCACCCTAAGCCTAACCCTAGGCTACCCTTGACTGCTTCAGCCTGCAATAGATTTCCTGAGCACTACTGTTTTAAGGAAGTGGTTAAAAAGAGAATCCTAATGTGACTTCTTTATAATGGGTGTGTTCCTTATCTTATCCTAGTTTCTAAACTCTTCTCCATGGCTGGACCCCCAAATAATATTCCTTTACGTGCTAAGGGGTATCTAGAGAGTGGGATAGGTTTAATAACTACCCTAACCCTAACGCGTACCCTAACCCTAACCCCTACCCTAACCCTAACACGTACCCTTATCCTAACCCGTACCCTAATCCGAGCCCGAACCCTAACAGTAACCCTAACCCTAACCCTAACCCATACCCTACGCCATACACGAACCCCTCGCCGAAGCCGTACCCTAAGCCTAAGGCTATGCCTAACCCTAACCCTAGGCTACCCTTGACTGCTTCTGCCTCCAATAGATTTCCTAAGCACTTGTGTTTTAAGGAACAGCTTAAAAAGAGAATCCTAATGTGATTTCTTTATAATGGGTGTGTTCCTTATCTTATCCTAGTGTCTAAACTCTTCTCCATGGCTGGACGCCCAGATAATATTACTTTACGTGCTAAGGGGTATCTAGAGAGTGGGATAGGTTTAATAACTACCCTAACCCTAACGCGTACCCTAACCCTAACCCCTACCCTAACCCTAAGACGTACCCTAATCCTAACCCGTACCCTAAACCGAGCCCTAACCCTAACACTAACCCTAACCCTAACCCATACCCAACGATGTACCCGAACCCCTCCCCGAACCCGTACCCTAAGCCATAACCTAACCCTAACCCTAAGCCTAACCCTAACCCTAGGCTACCCTTGACTGCTTCTGCCTCCAATAGATTTCCTAAGCACTATTTTTTTAAGGAACAGCTTAAAAAGAGAATCCTAAGGTGATTTCTTTATAATGGGTGTGTTCCTTATCTTATCCTAGTGTCTAAACTCTTCTCCATGGGTGGACCCCCAAATAATATTACGTTACGTGCTAAGGGGTATCTAGAGAGTGGGATAGGTTTAATAACTACCGTAACCCTAACGCGTACCCTAACCCTAACCCCTACCCTAACCCTAAAACGTACCCTAATCCTAACCCGTACCCTAACCCGAGCCCTAAAGCTAAAACTAACCCTAAGCCTAACCCATACCCTACGCCGTACCCGAACCCCTCCCCGAACCCGTACCCTAAGCTGTACCCTAAGCCTAACCCTAAGGATAACCCTAACCCTAGGCTATCCTTGACTGCTTCTGCCTCCAATAGATTTCCTAAGCACTAGTGTTTGAAGGAACAGCTTAAAACGAGAATCCTAATGTGATTTCTTTATAATGGGTGTGTTCCTTATATTATCCTAGTGTCTAAACTCTTCTCCATGGCTGGACCCCCAAATAATATTCCTTTACGTGCTAAGGGGTATCTAGAGAGTGGGATAGGTTTAATAACTACCCTAACCCTAACGCGTACCCTAACCCTAACCCCTACCCTAACCCTAACACGTACCCTAATCCTAACACGTACACTAAACCGAGCCCTAACCCTAACACTAACCCTAACCCTAACCCATAACCTACGATGTACCCGAACTCCTCCCCGAACCCGTAACCTAAGCCATACCCTAAACCAAACCCTAAGACTAACCCTAACCCTAGGCTACCCTTGACTGCTTCTGCCTCCAATAGATTTCCTAAGCACTAGTGTTTTAAGGAACAGCTTAAAAAGAGAATCCTAATGTGATTTCTTTATAATGGGTGTGTTCCTTATCTTATCCTAGTGTCTAAACTCTTCTCCATGGCTGGACACCCAGATAATATTCCTTTACGTGCTAAGGGGTATCTAGAGAGTGGGATAGGTTTAATAACTACCCTAAAGCTAAAGCGTACCCTAACCCTAACCCCTACCCTAACCCTAACACGTACCCTAATCCTAACCCGTACCCTAACCCGAGCCCTAACCCTAACAATAACCCTAACCCTAACCCTAACCCATACCCTACGCCGTACCCGAACCCCTCCCCGAACCCGTACCCTAAGCCGTACCCTAAGCCTAACCCTAATGATAACCCTAACCCTAGGCTACCCTTGACTGCTTCTGCCTCCAATAGATTTCCTAAGCACTAGTGTTTGAAGGAACAGCTTAAAACGAGAATCCTAATGTGATTTCTTTATAATGGGTGTGTTCCTTATATTATCCTAGTGTCTAAACTCTTCTCCATGGCTGGACCCCCAAATAATATTACTTTACGTGCTAAGGGGTATCTAGAGAGTGGGATAGGTTTCATAACTACCCTAACCCTAACGCGTACACTAACTCTAACCCCTACCCTAACCCTAACACGTACCCTAATCCTAAACCGTACCCTAAACCGAGCCCTAACCCTAACACTAACCCTAACCCTAACCCATACCCTACGCCGTACCTGAACCCCTCCCCGAACCCGTACCCTAAGCCGTACCCTAAGCCTAACCCTAAGCCTAACCCTAACCCTAGGCTACCCTTTACTGCTTCTGCCTCCAATAGATTTCCTAAGCACTAGTGTTTTAAGGAACAGCTTAAAAAGAGAATCCTAATGTGATTTCTTTATAATGGGGGTGTTCCTTATCTTATCCTAGTGTCTAAAATCTTCTCCATGGCTGGACCCCCAAATAATATTCCTTTACGTGCTAAGGGGTATCTAGAGAGTCGGATAGGTTTAATAACTACCCTAACCCTAACGCGTACCCTAACCCTAACCCCTACCCTAACCCTAACACGTACCCTAATCCTAACCCGTACCCTAAACCGAGCCCTAACCCTAAAACTAACCCTAACCCTAACCCCTACCCTAACCCTAACACATACCCTAATCTTAACCCATACCCTAAACCGAGCCCTAACCCTAACACTAACCCTAACCCTAACCCTAACCCATACCCTACGCCGTACCCGAACCCCTCCCCGAACCCGTACCCTGAGCCGTACCCTAACCCTAACCCTAAGCCTAACCCTAACCCTAGGCTACCCTTGACTGCTTCTGCCTCCAATAGATTTCCTAAGCACTATTGTTTTAAGGGACAGCTTAAAAAGAGAATCCTAAGGTGATTTCTTTATAATGGGTGTGTTCCTTATCTTATCCTAGTGTCTAAAATCTTCTCCACGGCTGGACCCCCAAATAATATTCCTTTACGTGCTAAGGGGTATCTAGAGAGTGGGATAGGTTTAATAACTACCCTAACCCTAACGCGTACCCTAACCCTAACCCCTACCATAACCCTAACACGTACCCTAATCCTAACCCGTACCCTAAACCGAGCCCTAACCCTAACACTAACCCTAACCCTAACCCTAACCCATACCCTACGCCGTACCCGAACCCCTCCCCGAACCCGTACCCTAAGCCGTACCCTAAGCCTAACCCTAAGCCTAACCCTAACCCTAGGCTACCCTTGACTGCTTCTGCCTCCAATAGATTTCCTAAGCACTAGTGTTTGAAGGAACAGCTTAAAAAGAGAATCCTAATGTGATTTCTTTATAATGGGTGTGTTCCTTATCTTATCCTAGTGTCTAAACTCTTCTCCATGGCTGGACCCCCAAATAATATTCCTTTACATGCTAAGGGGTATCTAGAGAGTGGGATAGGTTTAATAACTACCCTAACCCTAACGCGTACCCTAACCCTAACCCCTACCCTAACCCTATAACGTACCCTAATCCTAAAACGTACACTAAACCGAGCCCTAACCCTAACTCAAACCCTAACCCTAACCCTAACCCATACCCTACGCCGTACCCAAACCCCTCCCCGAACCCGTACCCTAAGCCGTACCCTAACCCTAACCCTAAGCCTAACCCTAACCCTAGGCTACCCTTGACTGCTTCTGCCTCCAATAGATTTCCTAAGCACTAGTGTTTTAAGAAACAGCTTAAAAAGAGAATCCTAATGTGATTTCTTTATAATGGGTGTGTTCCTTATCTTATCCTAGTGTCTAAACTCTTCTCCATGGCTGGACCCCCAAATAATATTCCTTTACATGCTAAGGGGTATCTAGAGAATGGTATAGGTTTAATAACTACCCTAACCCTAACGCATACCCTAACCCTAACCCCTACCCTAACCCTAAAACGTACCCTAATCCTAACCCGTACACTAAACCGAACCCTAACCCTAACTCAAACCCTAACCCTAACCCTAACCCTAACCCATACCCTACGCCGTACCCGAACCCCTCCCCGAACCCATACCCTAAGCCGTACCCTAACCCTAACCCTAAGCCTAACCCTAACCCTAGGCTACCCTTGACTGCTTCTGCCTCCAATAGATTTCCTAAGCACTAGTGTTTGAAGGAACAGCTTAAAAAGAGAATCCTAATGTGATTTCTTTATAATGGGTGTGTTCCTTATCTTATCCTAGTGTCTAAACTCTTCTCCATGGCTGGACCCGCAAATAATATTCCTTTACGTGCTAAGGGGTATCTAGAGAGTGGGATAGGTTTACTAACTACCCTAACCCTAATGCGTACCCTAACCCTAACCCCTACCCTAACCCTAACACGTACCCTAATCCTAACCCGTACCCTAAACCGAGCCCTAACCCTAACACGAACCCTAACCCTAACCCTAACCCATACCCTACGCCGTACCCGAACCCCTCCCCGCACCCCTACCCTAAGCCGTACCCTAACCCTAACCCTAAGCCTAACCCTAACCCTAGGCTACCCTTGACTGCTTCTGCCTCCAATAGATTTCCTAAGCACTAGTGTTTTAAGGAACAGCTTAAAAAGAGAATCCTAATGTGATTTCTTTATAATGTATGTGTTCCTTATTTTATCCTAGTGTCTAAACTCTTCTCCATGGCTGGACCCGCAAATAATATTCCTTTACGTGCTAAGGGGTATCTAGAGAGTGGGATAGGTTTAATAACTACCCTAACCCTAACGCGTACCCTAACCCTAACCCCTACCCTAACCCTAACACGTACCCTAATCCTAACCCGTACCCTGAACCGAGCCCTAACCCTAACACTAACCCTAACCCTAACCCTAACCCATACCCTACGCCGTACCCGAACCCCTCCCCGAACCCGTACCCTAAGCCGTACCCTAAGCCTAACCCTAAGCCTAACCCTAACCCTAGGCTACCCTTGACTGCTTCTGCCTCCAATAGATTTCCTAAGCACTAGTGTTTTAAGAAACAGCTTAAAAAGAGAATCCTAATGTGATTTCTTTATAATGGGTGTGTTCCTTATCTTATCCTAGTGTCTAAACTCTTCTCCATGGCTGGACCCCCAAATAATATTCCTTTACGTGCTAAGGGGTATCTAGAGAGTGGGATAGGTTTAATAACTACCCTAACCCTAACACGTACCCTAACCCTAACCCCTACCCTAACCCTAACACGTACCCTAATCCTAACCCGTACCCTGAACCGAGCCCTAACCCTAACACTAACCCTAACCCTAACCCTAACCCATACCCTACGCCATACCCGAACCCCTCCCTGAACCCGTACCCTAAGCCGTACCCTAAGCCTAACCCTAAGCCTAACCCTAACCCTAGGCTACCCTTGACTGCTTCTGCCTCCAACAGATTTCCTAAGCACTAGTGTTTGAAGGAACATCTTAAAAAGAGAATCCTAATGTGATTTCTTTATAATGGGTGTGTTCCTTATCTTATCCTAGTGTCTAAACTCTTCTCCATGGCTGGACCCCCAAATAATATTCATTTACGTGCTAAGGGGTATCTAGAGAGTGGGATAGGTTTAATAACTACCCTAACCCTAATGCGTACCCTAACCCTAACCCCTACCCTAACCCTAACACGTACCCTAATCCTAACCCGTACCCTGAACCGAGCCCTAACCCTAACACTAACCCTAACCCTAACCCTAACCCATACCCTACGCCGTACCCGAACCCCTCCCCGAACCCGTACCCTAAGCCGTACCCTAAGCCTAACCCTAAGCCTAACCCTAACCCTAGGCTACCCTTGACTGCTTCTGCCTCCAATAGATTTCCTAAGCACTAGTGTTTGAAGGAACAGCTTAAAAAGAGAATCCTAATGTGATTTCTTTATAATGGGTGTGTTCCTTATCTTATCCTAGTGTCTAAACTCTTCTCCATGGCTGGACCCCCAAATAATATTCCTTTACATGCTAAGGGGTATCTAGAGAGTGGGATAGGTTTAATAACTACCCTAACCCTAACGCATACCCTAACCCTAACCCCTACCCTAACCCTAACACGTACCCTAATCCTAACCCGTACCCTAAACCGAGCCCTAACCCTAACACGAACCCTAACCCTAACCCTAACCCATACCCTACGCCGTACCCGAACCCCTCCCCGAACCCCTACCCTAAGCCGTACCCTAAGCCTAACCCTAAGCCTAACCCTAACCCTAGGCTACCCTTGACTGCTTCTGCCTCCAATAGATTTCCTAAGCACTAGTGTTTTAAGAAACAGCTTAAAAAGAGAATCCTAATGTGATTTCTTTATAATGGGTGTGTTCCTTATCTTATCCTAGTGTCTAAACTCTTCTCCATGGCTGGACCCCCAAATAATATTCCTTTACGTGCTAAGGGGTATCTAGAGAGTGGGATAGGTTTAATAACTACCCTAACCCTAACACGTACCCTAACCCTAACCCCTAACCTAACCCTAAAACGTACCCTAATCCTAACCCGTACCCTGAACCGAGCCCTAACCCTAACACTAACCCTAACCCTAACCCTACCCCATACCATACGCCGTACCCGAACCCCTCCCCGAACCCGTACCCTAAGCCGTACCCTAAGCCTAACCCTAACCCTAGGCTACCCTTGACTGCTTCTGCCTCCAACAGATTTCCTAAGCACTAGTGTTTGAAGGAACAGCTTGAAAAGAGAATCCTAATGTGATTTCTTTATAATGGGTGTGTTCCTTATCTTATCCTAGTGTCTAAACTCTTCTCCATGGCTGGACCCCCAAATAATATTCCTTTACATGCTAAGGGGTATCCAGAGAGTGGGATAGGTTTAATAACTACCCTAACCCTAACGCGTAACCTAACCCTAACCCCTACCCTAACCCTAAAACGTACACTAATCCTAACCCGTACACTAAACCGAGCCCTAACCCTAACTCAAACCCTAACCCTAACCCTAACCCATACCCTACGCCGTACCCGAACCCCTCCCCGAACCCGTACCCTAAGCCGTACCCTAAGCCTAACCCTAAGCCTAACCCTAACCCTAGGCTACCCTTGACTGCTTCTGCCTCCAATAGATTTCCTAAGCACTAGTGTTTGAAGGAACAGCTTAAAAAGAGAATCCTAATGTGATTTCTTTATAATGGGTGTGTTCCTTATCTTATCCTAGTGTCTAAACTCTTCTCCATGGCTGGACCCCCAAATAATATTCCTTTACGTGCTAAGGGGTATCTAGAGAGTGGGATAGGTTTAATAACTACCCTAAACCTAATGCGTACCCTAACCCTAACCACTACCCTAACCCTAACACGTACCCTAATCCTAACCCGTACCCTGAACCGAGCCCTAACCCTAACACTAACCCTAACACTAACCCTAACCCATACCCTACGCCGTACCCGAACCCCTCCCCGAACCCGTACCCTAAGCCATACCCTAAGCCTAACCCTAACCCTAGGCTACCCTTGACTGCTTCTGCCTCCAACAGATTTCCTAAGCACTAGTGTTTGAAGGAACAGCTTAAAAAGAGAATCCTAATGTGATTTCTTTATAATGGGTGTGTTCCTTATCTTATCCTAGTGTCTAAACTCTTCTCCATGGCTGGACCCCCAAATAATATTCCTTTACATGCTAAGGGGTATCTAGAGAGTGGGATAGGTTTAATAACTACCCTAACCCTAACGCATACCCTAACCCTAACCCCTACCCTAACCCTAAAACGTACCCTAATCCTAACCCGTACACTAAACCGAGCCCTAACCGTAACTCAAACCCTAACCCTAACCCTAACCCATACCCTACGCCGTACCCGAACCCCTCCCCGAACCCGTACCCTAAGCCGTACCCTAACCCTAACCCTAAGCCTAACCCTAACCCTAGGCTACCCTTGACTGCTTCTGCCTCCAATAGATTTCCTAAGCACTAGTGTTTGAAGGAACAGCTTAAAAAGAGAATCCTAATGTGATTTCTTTATAATGGGTGTGTTCCTTATCTTATCCTAGTGTCTAAACTCTTCTCCATGGCTGGACCCGCAAATAATATTCCTTTACGTGCTAAGGGGTATCTAGAGAGTGGGATAGGTTTACTAACTACCCTAACCCTAATGCGTACCCTAACCCTAACCCCTACCCTAACCCTAACACGTACCCTAATCCTAACCCGTACCCTAAACCGAGACCTAACCCTAACACGAACCCTAACCCTAACCCTAACCCATACCCTACGCCGTACCCGAACCCCTCCCCGAACCCCTACCCTAAGCCGTACCCTAACCCTAACCCTAAGCCTAACCCTAACCCTAGGCTACCCTTGACTGCTTCTGCCTCCAATAGATTTCCTAAGCACTAGTGTTTTAAGGAACAGCTTAAAAAGAGAATCCTAATGTGAGTTCTTTATAATGTATGTGTTCCTTATTTTATCCTAGTGTCTAAACTCTTCTCCATGGCTGGACCCCCAAATAATATTCCTTTACGTGCTAAGGGGTATCTAGAGAGTGGGATAGGTTTAATAACTACCCTAACCCTAACGCGTACCCTAACCCTAACCCCTACCCTAACCCTAACACGTACCCTAATCCTAACCCGTACCCTGAACCGAGCCCTAACCCTAACACTAACCCTAACCCTAACCCTAACCCATACCCTACGCCGTACCCGAACCCCTCCCCGAACCCGTACCCTAAGCCGTACCCTAAGCCTAACCCTAAGCCTAACACTAACCCTAGGCTACCCTTGACTGCTTCTGCCTCCAACAGATTTCCTAAGCACTAGTGTTTGAAGGAACAGCTTAAAAAGAGAATCCTAATGTGATTTCTTTATAATGGGTGTGTTCCTTATCTTATCCTAGTGTCTAAACTCTTCTCCATGGCTGGACCCCCAAATAATATTCCTTTACGTGCTAAGGGGTATCTAGAGAGTGGGATAGGTTTAATAACTACCCTAACCCTAATGCGTACCCTAACCCTAACCCCTACCCTAACCCTAACACGTACCCTAATCCTAACCCGTACCCTGAACCGAGCCCTAACCCTAACACTAACCCTAACCCTAACCCTAACCCATACCCTACGCCGTACCCGAACCCCTCCCCGAACCCGTACCCTAAGCCGTACCCTAAGCCTAACCCTAAGCCTAACCCTAACCCTAGGCTACCCTTGACTGCTTCTGCCTCCAATAGATTTCCTAAGCACTAGTGTTTGAAGGAACAGCTTAAAAAGAGAATCCTAATGTGATTTCTTTATAATGGGTGTGTTCCTTATCTTATCCTAGTGTCTAAACTCTTCTCCATGGCTGGACCCGCAAATAATATTCCTTTACGTGCTAAGGGGTATCTAGAGAGTGGGATAGGTTTACTAACTACCCTAACCCTAATGCGTACCCTAACCCTAACCCCTACCCTAACCCTAACACGTACCCTAATCCTAACCCGTACCCTAAACCGAGCCCTAACCCTAACACGAACCCTAACCCTAACCCTAACCCATACCCTACGCCGTACCCGAACCCCTCCCCGAACCCCTACCCTAAGCCGTACCCTAACCCTAACCCTAAGCCTAACCCTAACCCTAGGCTACCCTTGACTGCTTCTGCCTCCAATAGATTTCCTAAGCACTAGTGTTTTAAGGAACAGCTTAAAAAGAGAATCCTAATGTGATTTCTTTATAATGTATGTGTTCCTTATTTTATCCTAGTGTCTAAACTCTTCTCCATGGCTGGACCCGCAAATAATATTCCTTTACGTGCTAAAGGGGTATCTAGAGAGTGGGATAGGTTTAATAACTACCCTAACCCTAACGCGTACCCTAACCCTAACCCCTACCCTAACCCTAACACGTACCCTAATCCTAACCCGTACCCTGAACCGAGCCCTAACCCTAACACTAACCCTAACCCTAACCCTAACCCATACCCTACGCCGTACCCGAACCCCTCCCCGAACCCGTACCCTAAGCCGTACCCTAAGCCTAACCCTAAGCCTAACCCTAACCCTAGGCTACCCTTGACTGCTTCTGCCTCCAACAGATTTCCTAAGCACTAGTGTTTGAAGGAACAGCTTGAAAAGAGAATCCTAATGTGATTTCTTTATAATGGGTGTGTTCCTTATCTTATCCTAGTGTCTAAACTCTTCTCCATGGCTGGACCCCCAAATAATATTCCTTTACATGCTAAGGGGTATCCAGAGAGTGGGATAGGTTTAATAACTACCCTAACCCTAACGCGTAACCTAACCCTAACCCCTACCCTAACCCTAAAACGTACACTAATCCTAACCCGTACACTAAACCGAGCCCTAACCCTAACTCAAACCCTAACCCTAACCCTAACCCATACCCTACGCCGTACCCGAACCCCTCCCCGAACCCGTACCCTAAGCCGTACCCTAAGCCTAACCCTAAGCCTAACCCTAACCCTAGGCTACCCTTGACTGCTTCTGCCTCCAATAGATTTCCTAAGCACTAGTGTTTGAAGGAACAGCTTAAAAAGAGAATCCTAATGTGATTTCTTTATAATGGGTGTGTTCCTTATCTTATCCTAGTGTCTAAACTCTTCTCCATGGCTGGACCCCCAAATAATATTCCTTTACGTGCTAAGGGGTATCTAGAGAGTGGGATAGGTTTAATAACTACCCGAAACCTAATGCGTACCCTAACCCTAACCACTACCCTAACCCTAACACGTACCCTAATCCTAACCCGTACCCTGAACCGAGCCCTAACCCTAACACTAACCCTAACACTAACCCTAACCCATACCCTACGCCGTACCCGAACCCCTCCCCGAACCCGTACCCTAAGCCATACCCTAAGCCTAACCCTAACCCTAGGCTACCCTTGACTGCTTCTGCCTCCAACAGATTTCCTAAGCACTAGTGTTTGAAGGAACAGCTTAAAAAGAGAATCCTAATGTGATTTCTTTATAATGGGTGTGTTCCTTATCTTATCCTAGTGTCTAAACTCTTCTCCATGGCTGGACCCCCAAATAATATTCCTTTACATGCTAAGGGGTATCTAGAGAGTGGGATAGGTTTAATAACTACCCTAACCCTAACGCATACCCTAACCCTAACCCCTACCCTAACCCTAAAACGTACCCTAATCCTAACCCGTACACTAAACCGAGCCCTAACCGTAACTCAAACCCTAACCCTAACCCTAACCCATACCCTACGCCGTACCCGAACCCCTCCCCGAACCCGTACCCTAAGCCGTACCCTAACCCTAACCCTAAGCCTAACCCTAACCCTAGGCTACCCTTGACTGCTTCTGCCTCCAATAGATTTCCTAAGCACTAGTGTTTGAAGGAACAGCTTAAAAAGAGAATCCTAATGTGATTTCTTTATAATGGGTGTGTTCCTTATCTTATCCTAGTGTCTAAACTCTTCTCCATGGCTGGACCCGCAAATAATATTCCTTTACGTGCTAAGGGGTATCTAGAGAGTGGGATAGGTTTACTAACTACCCTAACCCTAATGCGTACCCTAACCCTAACCCCTACCCTAACCCTAACACGTACCCTAATCCTAACCCGTACCCTAAACCGAGACCTAACCCTAACACGAACCCTAACCCTAACCCTAACCCATACCCTACGCCGTACCCGAACCCCTCCCCCGAACCCCTACCCTAAGCCGTACCCTAACCCTAACCCTAAGCCTAACCCTAACCCTAGGCTACCCTTGACTGCTTCTGCCTCCAATAGATTTCCTAAGCACTAGTGTTTTAAGGAACAGCTTAAAAAGAGAATCCTAATGTGAGTTCTTTATAATGTATGTGTTCCTTATTTTATCCTAGTGTCTAAACTCTTCTCCATGGCTGGACCCCCAAATAATATTCCTTTACGTGCTAAGGGGTATCTAGAGAGTGGGATAGGTTTAATAACTACCCTAACCCTAACGCGTACCCTAACCCTAACCCCTACCCTAACCCTAACACGTACCCTAATCCTAACCCGTACCCTGAACCGAGCCCTAACCCTAACACTAACCCTAACCCTAACCCTAACCCATACCCTACGCCGTACCCGAACCCCTCCCCGAACCCGTACCCTAAGCCGTACCCTAAGCCTAACCCTAAGCCTAACACTAACCCTAGGCTACCCTTGACTGCTTCTGCCTCCAACAGATTTCCTAAGCACTAGTGTTTGAAGGAACAGCTTAAAAAGAGAATCCTAATGTGATTTCTTTATAATGGGTGTGTTCCTTATCTTATCCTAGTGTCTAAACTCTTCTCCATGGCTGGACCCCCAAATAATATTCCTTTACGTGCTAAGGGGTATCTAGAGAGTGGGATAGGTTTAATAACTACCCTAACCCTAATGCGTACCCTAACCCTAACCCCTACCCTAACCCTAACACGTACCCTAATCCTAACCCGTACCCTGAACCGAGCCCTAACCCTAACACTAACCCTAACCCTAACCCTAACCCATACCCTACGCCGTACCCGAACCCCTCCCCGAACCCGTACCCTAAGCCGTACCCTAAGCCTAACCCTAAGCCTAACCCTAACCCTAGGCTACCCTTGACTGCTTCTGCCTCCAATAGATTTCCTAAGCACTAGTGTTTGAAGGAACAGCTTAAAAAGAGAATCCTAATGTGATTTCTTTATAATGGGTGTGTTCCTTATCTTATCCTAGTGTCTAAACTCTTCTCCATGGCTGGACCCGCAAATAATATTCCTTTACGTGCTAAGGGGTATCTAGAGAGTGGGATAGGTTTACTAACTACCCTAACCCTAATGCGTACCCTAACCCTAACCCCTACCCTAACCCTAACACGTACCCTAATCCTAACCCGTACCCTAAACCGAGCCCTAACCCTAACACGAACCCTAACCCTAACCCTAACCCATACCCTACGCCGTACCCGAACCCCTCCCCGAACCCCTACCCTAAGCCGTACCCTAACCCTAACCCTAAGCCTAACCCTAACCCTAGGCTACCCTTGACTGCTTCTGCCTCCAATAGATTTCCTAAGCACTAGTGTTTTAAGGAACAGCTTAAAAAGAGAATCCTAATGTGATTTCTTTATAATGTATGTGTTCCTTATTTTATCCTAGTGTCTAAACTCTTCTCCATGGCTGGACCCGCAAATAATATTCCTTTACGTGCTAAAGGGGTATCTAGAGAGTGGGATAGGTTTAATAACTACCCTAACCCTAACGCGTACCCTAACCCTAACCCCTACCCTAACCCTAACACGTACCCTAATCCTAACCCGTACCCTGAACCGAGCCCTAACCCTAACACTAACCCTAACCCTAACCCTAACCCATACCCTACGCCGTACCCGAACCCCTCCCCGAACCCGTACCCTAAGCCGTACCCTAAGCCTAACCCTAAGCCTAACCCTAACCCTAGGCTACCCTTGACTGCTTCTGCCTCCAATAGATTTCCTAAGCACTAGTGTTTTAAGAAACAGCTTAAAAAGAGAATCCTAATGTGATTTCTTTATAATGGGTGTGTTCCTTATCTTATCCTAGTGTCTAAACTCTTCTCCATGGCTGGACCCCCAAATAATATTCCTTTACGTGCTAAGGGGTATCTAGAGAGTGGGATAGGTTTAATAACTACCCTAACCCTAACGCGTACCCTAACCCTAAACCGTACCCTATCCCTAACACGTACCCTAATCCTAACCCTTACCCTAAACCGAGCCCTAACCCTAACACTAACCCTAACCCCAACCCTAACCCATACCCTACGCCGTACCCGAACCCCTCCCCGAAACCGTACCCTAAGCCGTACCCTAAGCCTAACCCTAACCCTAGGCTACCCTTGACTGCTTCTGCCTCCAACAGATTTCCTAAGCACTAGTGTTTGAAGGAACAGCTTGAAAAGAGAATCCTAATGTGATTTCTTTATAATGGGTGTGTTCCTTATCTTATCCTAGTGTCTAAACTCTTCTCCATGGCTGGACCCCCAAATAATATTCCTTTACATGCTAAGGGGTATCCAGAGAGTGGGATAGGTTTAATAACTACCCTAACCCTAACGCGTAACCTAACCCTAACCCCTACCCTAACCCTAAAACGTACACTAATCCTAACCCGTACACTAAACCGAGCCCTAACCCTAACTCAAACCCTAACCCTAACCCTAACCCATACCCTACGCCGTACCCGAACCCCTCCCCGAACCCGTACCCTAAGCCGTACCCTAAGCCTAACCCTAAGCCTAACCCTAACCCTAGGCTACCCTTGACTGCTTCTGCCTCCAATAGATTTTCCTAAGCACTAGTGTTTGAAGGAACAGCTTAAAAAGAGAATCCTAATGTGATTTCTTTATAATGGGTGTGTTCCTTATCTTATCCTAGTGTCTAAACTCTTCTCCATGGCTGGACCCCCAAATAATATTCCTTTACGTGCTAAGGGGTATCTAGAGAGTGGGATAGGTTTAATAACTACCCTAAACCTAATGCGTACCCTAACCCTAACCACTACCCTAACCCTAACACGTACCCTAATCCTAACCCGTACCCTGAACCGAGCCCTAACCCTAACACTAACCCTAACACTAACCCTAACCCATACCCTACGCCGTACCCGAACCCCTCCCCGAACCCGTACCCTAAGCCATACCCTAAGCCTAACCCTAACCCTAGGCTACCCTTGACTGCTTCTGCCTCCAACAGATTTCCTAAGCACTAGTGTTTGAAGGAACAGCTTAAAAAGAGAATCCTAATGTGATTTCTTTATAATGGGTGTGTTCCTTATCTTATCCTAGTGTCTAAACTCTTCTCCATGGCTGGACCCCCAAATAATATTCCTTTACATGCTAAGGGGTATCTAGAGAGTGGGATAGGTTTAATAACTACCCTAACCCTAACGCATACCCTAACCCTAACCCCTACCCTAACCCTAAAACGTACCCTAATCCTAACCCGTACACTAAACCGAGCCCTAACCGTAACTCAAACCCTAACCCTAACCCTAACCCATACCCTACGCCGTACCCGAACCCCTCCCCGAACCCGTACCCTAAGCCGTACCCTAACCCTAACCCTAAGCCTAACCCTAACCCTAGGCTACCCTTGACTGCTTCTGCCTCCAATAGATTTCCTAAGCACTAGTGTTTGAAGGAACAGCTTAAAAAGAGAATCCTAATGTGATTTCTTTATAATGGGTGTGTTCCTTATCTTATCCTAGTGTCTAAACTCTTCTCCATGGCTGGACCCGCAAATAATATTCCTTTACGTGCTAAGGGGTATCTAGAGAGTGGGATAGGTTTACTAACTACCCTAACCCTAATGCTTACCCTAACCCTAACCCCTACCCTAACCCTAACACGTACCCTAATCCTAACCCGTACCCTAAACCGAGACCTAACCCTAACACGAACCCTAACCCTAACCCTAACCCATACCCTACGCCGTACCCGAACCCCTCCCCGAACCCCTACCCTAAGCCGTACCCTAACCCTAACCCTAAGCCTAACCCTAACCCTAGGCTACCCTTGACTGCTTCTGCCTCCAATAGATTTCCTAAGCACTAGTGTTTTAAGGAACAGCTTAAAAAGAGAATCCTAATGTGAGTTCTTTATAATGTATGTGTTCCTTATTTTATCCTAGTGTCTAAACTCTTCTCCATGGCTGGACCCCCAAATAATATTCCTTTACGTGCTAAGGGGTATCTAGAGAGTGGGATAGGTTTAATAACTACCCTAACCCTAACGCGTACCCTAACCCTAACCCCTACCCTAACCCTAACACGTACCCTAATCCTAACCCGTACCCTGAACCGAGCCCTAACCCTAACACTAACCCTAACCCTAACCCTAACCCATACCCTACGCCGTACCCGAACCCCTCCCCGAACCCGTACCCTAAGCCGTACCCTAAGCCTAACCCTAAGCCTAACACTAACCCTAGGCTACCCTTGACTGCTTCTGCCTCCAACAGATTTCCTAAGCACTAGTGTTTGAAGGAACAGCTTAAAAAGAGAATCCTAATGTGATTTCTTTATAATGGGTGTGTTCCTTATCTTATCCTAGTGTCTAAACTCTTCTCCATGGCTGGACCCCCAAATAATATTCCTTTACGTGCTAAGGGGTATCTAGAGAGTGGGATAGGTTTAATAACTACCCTAACCCTAATGCGTACCCTAACCCTAACCCCTACCCTAACCCTAACACGTACCCTAATCCTAACCCGTACCCTGAACCGAGCCCTAACCCTAACACTAACCCTAACCCTAACCCTAACCCATACCCTACGCCGTACCCGAACCCCTCCCCGAACCCGTACCCTAAGCCGTACCCTAAGCCTAACCCTAAGCCTAACCCTAACCCTAGGCTACCCTTGACTGCTTCTGCCTCCAATAGATTTCCTAAGCACTAGTGTTTGAAGGAACAGCTTAAAAAGAGAATCCTAATGTGATTTCTTTATAATGGGTGTGTTCCTTATCTTATCCTAGTGTCTAAACTCTTCTCCATGGCTGGACCCGCAAATAATATTCCTTTACGTGCTAAGGGGTATCTAGAGAGTGGGATAGGTTTACTAACTACCCTAACCCTAATGCGTACCCTAACCCTAACCCCTACCCTAACCCTAACACGTACCCTAATCCTAACCCGTACCCTAAACCGAGCCCTAACCCTAACACGAACCCTAACCCTAACCCTAACCCATACCCTACGCCGTACCCGAACCCCTCCCCGAACCCCTACCCTAAGCCGTACCCTAACCCTAACCCTAAGCCTAACCCTAACCCTAGGCTACCCTTGACTGCTTCTGCCTCCAATAGATTTCCTAAGCACTAGTGTTTTAAGGAACAGCTTAAAAAGAGAATCCTAATGTGATTTCTTTATAATGTATGTGTTCCTTATTTTATCCTAGTGTCTAAACTCTTCTCCATGGCTGGACCCGCAAATAATATTCCTTTACGTGCTAAAGGGGTATCTAGAGAGTGGGATAGGTTTAATAACTACCCTAACCCTAACGCGTACCCTAACCCTAACCCCTACCCTAACCCTAACACGTACCCTAATCCTAACCCGTACCCTGAACCGAGCCCTAACCCTAACACTAACCCTAACCCTAACCCTAACCCATACCCTACGCCGTACCCGAACCCCTCCCCGAACCCGTACCCTAAGCCGTACCCTAAGCCTAACCCTAAGCCTAACCCTAACCCTAGGCTACCCTTGACTGCTTCTGCCTCCAATAGATTTCCTAAGCACTAGTGTTTTAAGAAACAGCTTAAAAAGAGAATCCTAATGTGATTTCTTTATAATGGGTGTGTTCCTTATCTTATCCTAGTGTCTAAACTCTTCTCCATGGCTGGACCCCCAAATAATATTCCTTTACGTGCTAAGGGGTATCTAGAGAGTGGGATAGGTTTAATAACTACCCTAACCCTAACGCGTACCCTAACCCTAAACCGTACCCTATCCCTAACACGTACCCTAATCCTAACCCTTACCCTAAACCGAGCCCTAACCCTAACACTAACCCTAACCCCAACCCTAACCCATACCCTACGCCGTACCCGAACCCCTCCCCGAAACCGTACCCTAAGCCGTACCCTAAGCCTAACCCTAACCCTAGGCTACCCTTGACTGCTTCTGCCTCCAATAGATTTCCTAAGCACTAGTGTTTGAAGGAACAGCTTAAAAAGAGAATCCTAATGTGATTTCTTTATAATGGGTGTGTTCCTTATCTTATCCTAGTGTCTAAACTCTTCTCCATGGCTGGACCCCCAAATAATATTCCTTTACGTGCTAAGGGGTATCTAGAGAGTGGGATAGGTTTAATAACTACCCTAACCCTAACGCGTACCCTAACCCTAACCCCTACCCTAACCCTAACACGTACCCTAATCCTAACACGTACCCTAAACCGAGCCCTAACCCTAACACTAACCCTAACCCTAACCCTAAATCATACCCTACGCCGTACCCGAACCTCTCCCCGAACCGTACCCTAAGCCGTACCCTAAGCCTAACCCTAAGCCTAACCCTAACCCTAGGCTACCCTTGACTGCTTCTGCCTCCAATAGATTTCCTAAGCACTAGTGTTTGAAGGAACAGCTTAAAAAGAGAATCCTAATGTGATTTCTTTATAATGGGTGTGTTCCTTATCTTATCCTAGTGTCTAAACTCTTCTCCATGGCTGGACCCCCAAATAATATTCCTTTACGTGCTAAGGGGTATCTAGAGAGTGGGATAGGTTTAATAACTACCCTAACCCTAACGCGTACCCTAACCCTAAACCGTACCCTATCCCTAACACGTACCCTAATCCTAACCCGTACCCTAAACCGAGACCTAACCCTAACACTAACCCTAACCCCAACCCTAACCCATACGCTACGCCGTACCCGAACCCCTCCCCGAAACCGTACCCTAAGCCGTACCCTAAGCCTAACCCTAAGCCTAACCCTAACCCTAGGCTACCCTTGACTGCTTCTGCCTCCAATAGATTTCCTAAGCACTAGTGTTGAAGGAACAGCTTAAAAAGAGAATCCTAATGTGATTTCTTTATAATGGGTGTGTTCCTTATCTTATCCTAGTGTCTAAACTCTTCTCCATGGCTGGACCCCCAAATAATATTCCTTTACATGCTAAGGGGTATCTAGAGAGTGGGATAGGTTTAATAACTACCCTAACCCTAACGCATACCCTAAACCTAACCCCTACCCTAACCCTAAAACGTACCCTAATCCTAACCCGTACACTAAACCGAGCCCTAACCGTAACTCAAACCCTAACCCTAACCCTAACCCATACCCTACGCCGTACCCGAACCCCTCCCCGAACCCGTACCCTAAGCCGTACCCTAACCCTAACCCTAAGCCTAACCCTAACCCTAGGCTACCCTTGACTGCTTCTGCCTCCAATAGATTTCCTAAGCACTAGTGTTTGAAGGAACAGCTTAAAAAGAGAATCCTAATGTGATTTCTTTATAAAGGGTGTGTTCCTTATCTTATCCTAGTGTCTAAACTCTTCTCCATGGCTGGACCCGCAAATAATATTCCTTTACGTGCTAAGGGGTATCTAGAGAGTGGGATAGGTTTACTAACTACCCTAACCCTAATGCGTACCCTAACCCTAACCCCTACCCTAACCCTAACACGTACCCTAATCCTAACCCGTACCGTAAACCGAGACCTAACCCTAACACGAACCCTAACCCTAACCCTAACCCATACCCTACGCCGTACCCGAACCCCTCCCCGAACCCCTACCCTAAGCCGTACCCTAACCCTAACCCTAAGCCTAACCCTAACCCTAGGCTACCCTTGACTGCTTCTGCCTCCAATAGATTTCCTAAGCACTAGTGTTTTAAGGAACAGCTTAAAAAGAGAATCCTAATGTGAGTTCTTTATAATGTATGTGTTCCTTATTTTATCCTAGTGTCTAAACTCTTCTCCATGGCTGGACCCCCAAATAATATTCCTTTACGTGCTAAGGGGTATCTAGAGAGTGGGATAGGTTTAATAACTACCCTAACCCTAACGCGTACCCTAACCCTAACCCCTACCCTAACCCTAACACGTACCCTAATCCTAACCCGTACCCTGAACCGAGCCCTAACCCTAACACTAACCCTAACCCTAACCCTAACCCATACCCTACGCCGTACCCGAACCCCTCCCCGAACCCGTACCCTAAGCCGTACCCTAAGCCTAACCCTAAGCCTAACCCTAACCCTAGGCTACCCTTGACTGCTTCTGCCTCCAATAGATTTCCTAAGCACTAGTGTTTTAAGAAACAGCTTAAAAAGAGAATCCTAATGTGATTTCTTTATAATGGGTGTGTTCCTTATCTTATCCTAGTGTCTAAACTCTTCTCCATGGCTGGACCCCCAAATAATATTCCTTTACGTGCTAAGGGGTATCTAGAGAGTGGGATAGGTTTAATAACTACCCTAACCCTAACACGTACCCTAACCCTAACCCCTACCCTAACCCTAACACGTACCCTAATCCTAACCCGTACCCTGAACCGAGCCCTAACCCTAACACTAACCCTAACCCTAACCCTAACCCATACCCTACGCCATACCCGAACCCCTCCCCGAACCCCTACCCTAAGCCGTACCCTAAGCCTAACCCTAAGCCTAACCCTAACCCTAGGCTACGCTTGACTGCTTCTGCCTCCAACAGATTTCCTAAGCACTAGTGTTTGAAGGAACAGCTTAAAAAGAGAATCCTAATGTGATTTCTTTATAATGGGTGTGTTCCTTATCTTATCCTAGTGTCTAAACTCTTCTCCATGGCTGGACCCCCAAATAATATTCCTTTACGTGCTAAGGGGTATCTAGAGAGTGGGATAGGTTTAATAACTACCCTAACCCTAATGCGTACCCTAACCCTAACCCCTACCCTAACCCTAACACGTACCCTAATCCTAACCCGTACCCTGAACCGAGCCCTAACCCTAACACTAACCCTAACCCTAACCCTAACCCATACCCTACGCCGTACCCGAACCCCTCCCCGAACCCGTACCCTAAGCCGTACCCTAAGCCTAACCCTAAGCCTAACCCTAACCCTAGGCTACCCTTGACTGCTTCTGCCTCCAATAGATTTCCTAAGCACTAGTGTTTGAAGGAACAGCTTAAAAAGAGAATCCTAATGTGATTTCTTTATAATGGGTGTGTTCCTTATCTTATCCTAGTGTCTAAACTCTTCTCCATGGCTGGACCCGCAAATAATATTCCTTTACGTGCTAAGGGGTATCTAGAGAGTGGGATAGGTTTACTAACTACCCTAACCCTAATGCGTACCCTAACCCTAACCCCTACCCTAACCCTAACACGTACCCTAATCCTAACCCGTACCCTAAACCGAGCCCTAACCCTAACACGAACCCTAACCCTAACCCTAACCCATACCCTACGCCGTACCCGAACCCCTCCCCGAACCCCTACCCTAAGCCGTACCCTAACCCTAACCCTAAGCCTAACCCTAACCCTAGGCTACCCTTGACTGCTTCTGCCTCCAATAGATTTCCTAAGCACTAGTGTTTTAAGGAACAGCTTAAAAAGAGAATCCTAATGTGATTTCTTTATAATGTATGTGTTCCTTATTTTATCCTAGTGTCTAAACTCTTCTCCATGGCTGAACCCGCAAATAATATTCCTTTACGTGCTAAGGGGTATCTAGAGAGTGGGATAGGTTTAATAACTACCCTAACCCTAACGCGTACCCTAACCCTAACCCCTACCCTAACCCTAACACGTACCCTAATCCTAACCCGTACCCTGAACCGAGCCCTAACCCTAACACTAACCCTAACCCTAACCCTAACCCATACCCTACGCCGTACCCGAACCCCTCCCCGAACCCGTACCCTAAGCCGTACCCTAAGCCTAACCCTAAGCCTAACCCTAACCCTAGGCTACCCTTGACTGCTTCTGCCTCCAATAGATTTCCTAAGCACTAGTGTTTTAAGAAACAGCTTAAAAAGAGAATCCTAATGTGATTTCTTTATAATGGGTGTGTTCCTTATCTTATCCTAGTGTCTAAACTCTTCTCCATGGCTGGACCCCCAAATAATATTCCTTTACGTGCTAAGGGGTATCTAGAGAGTGGGATAGGTTTAATAACTACCCTAACCCTAACGCGTACCCTAACCCTAACACCTACCCTAACCCTAACACGTACCCTAATCCTAACCCGTACCCTAAACCGAGCCCTAACCCTAACACTAACCCTAACCCTAACCCTAACCCATACCCTACGCCGTACCCGAACCCCTCCCCGAACCCGTACCCTAAGCCGTACCCTAAGCCTAACCCTAAGCCTAACCCTAACCCTAGGCTACCCTTGACTGCTTCTGCCTCCAATAGATTTCCTAAGCACTAGTGTTTGAAGGAACAGCTTAAAAAGAGAATCCTAATGTGATTTCTTTATAATGGGTGTGTTCCTTATCTTATCCTAGTGTCTAAACTCTTCTCCATGGCTGGACCCCCAAATAATATTCCTTTACGTGCTAAGGGGTATCTAGAGAGTGGGATAGGTTTAATAACTACCCTAACCCTAACGCGTACCCTAACCCTAAACCGTACCCTATCCCTAACACGTACCCTAATCCTAACCCGTACCCTAAACCGAGCCCTAACCCTAACACTAACCCTAACCCCAACCCTAACCCATACCCTACGCCGTACCCGAACCCCTCCCCGAAACCGTACCCTAAGCCGTACCCTAAGCCTAACCCTAAGCCTAACCCTAACCCTAGGCTACCCTTGACTGCTTCTGCCTCCAATAGATTTCCTAAGCACTAGTGTTTGAAGGAACAGCTTAAAAAGAGAATCCTAATGTGATTTCTTTATAATGGGTGTGTTCCTTATCTTATCCTAGTGTCTAAACTCTTCTCCATGGCTGGACCCCCAAATAATATTCCTTTACGTGCTAAGGGGTATCTAGAGAGTGGGATAGGTTTAATAACTACCCTAACCCTAACGCGTACCCTAACCCTAACCCCTACCCTAACCCTAACACGTACCCTAATCCTAACCCGTACCCTAAACCGAGCCCTAACCCTAACACTAACCCTAACCCTAACCCTAAATCATACCCTACGCCGTACCCGAACCTCTCCCCGAACCGTACCCTAAGCCGTACCCTAAGCCCAACCCTAAGCCTAACCCTAACCCTAGGCTACCCTTGACTGCTTCTGCCTCCAATAGATTTCCTAAGCACTAGTGTTTGAAGGAACAGCTTAAAAAGAGAATCCTAATGTGATTTCTTTATAATGGGTGTGTTCCTTATCTTATCCTAGTGTCTAAACTCTTCTCCATGGCTGGACCCCCAAATAATATTCCTTTACGTGCTAAGGGGTATCTAGAGAGTGGGATAGGTTTAATAACTACCCTAACCCTAACGCGTACCCTAACCCTAAACCGTACCCTATCCCTAACACGTACCCTAATCCTAACCCGTACCCTAAACCGAGACCTAACCCTAACACTAACCCTAACCCCAACCCTAACCCATACGCTACGCCGTACCCGAACCCCTCCCCGAAACCGTACCCTAAGCCGGACCCTAAGCCTAACCCTAAGCCTAACCCTAACCCTAGGCTACCCTTGACTGCTTCTGCCTCCAATAGATTTCCTAAGCACTAGTGTTTGAAGGAACAGCTTAAAAAGAGAATCCTAATGTGATTTCTTTATAATGGGTGTGTTCCTTATCTTATCCTAGTGTCTAAACTCTTCTCCATGGCTGGACCCGCAAATAATATTTCTTTACGTGCTAAGGGGTATCTAGACAGTGGGATAGGTTTACTAACTACCCTAACCCTAATGCGTACCCTAACCCTAACCCCTACCCTAACCCTAACACGTACCCTAATCCTAACCCTTACCCTAAACCGAGCCCTAACCCTAACACGAACCCTAACCCTAACCCTAACCCATACCCTACGCCGTACCCGAACCCCTCCCCGAACCCCTACCCTAAGCCGTACCCTAACCCTAACCCTAAGCCTAACCCTAACCCTAGGCTACCCTTGACTGCTTCTGCCTCCAATAGATTTCCTAAGCACTAGTGTTTTAAGGAACAGCTTAAAAAGAGAATCCTAATGTGATTTCTTTATAATGTATGTGTTCCTTATTTTATCCTAGTGTCTAAACTCTTCTCCATGGCTGGACCCCCAAATAATATTCCTTTACGTGCTAAGGGGTATCTAGAGAGTGGGATAGGTTTAATAACTACCCTAACCCTAACGCGTACCCTAACCCTAACCCCTACCCTAACCCTAACACGTACCCTAATCCTAACCCGTACCCTGAACCGAGCCCTAACCCTAACACTAACCCTAACCCTAACCCTAACCCATACCCTACGCCGTACCCGAACCCCTCCCCGAACCCGTACCCTAAGCCGTACCCTAACCCTAACCCTAAGCCTAACCCTAACCCTAGGCTACCCTTGACTGCTTCTGCCTCCAATAGATTTCCTAAGCACTAGTGGTTGAAGGAACAGCTTAAAAAGAGAATCCTAATGTGATTTCTTTATAATGGGTGTGTTCCTTATCTTATCCTAGTGTCTAAACTCTTCTCCATGGCTGGACCCCCAAATAATATTCCTTTACGTGCTAAGGGGTATCTAGAGAGTGGGATAGGTTTAATAACTACCCTAACCCTAACGCGTACCCTAACCCTAACCCCTACCCTAACCCTAACACGTACCCTAATCCTAACCCGTACCCTGAACCGAGCCCTAACCCTAACACTAACCCTAACCCTAACCCTAACCCATACCCTACGCCGTACCCGAACCCCTCCCCGAACCCGTACCCTAAGCCATACCCTAAGCCTAACCCTAAGCCTAACCCTAACCCTAGGCTACCCTTGACTGCTTCTGCCTCCAATAGATTTCCTAAGCACTAGTGTTTGAAGGAACAGCTTAAAAAGAGAATCCTAATGTGATTTCTTTATAATGGGTGTGTTCCTTATCTTATCCTAGTGTCTAAACTCTTCTCCATGGCTGGAACCGCAAATAATATTCCTTTACGTGCTAAGGGGTATCTAGAGAGTGGGATAGGTTTACTAACTACCCTAACCCTAATGCGTACCCTAACCCTAACCCCTACCCTAACCCTAACACGTACCCTAATCCTAACCCGTACCCTAAACCGAGACCTAACCCTAACACGAACCCTAACCCTAACCCTAACCCATACCCTACGCCATACCCGAACCCCTCCCCGAACCCCTACCCTAAGCCGTACCCTAACCCTAACCCTAAGCCTAACCCTAACCCTAGGCTACCCTTGACTGCTTCTGCCTCCAATAGATTTCCTAAGCACTAGTGTTTTAAGGAACAGCTTAAAAAGAGGATCGTAATGTGATTTCTTTATAATGGGTGTGTTCCTTATCTTGTCCTAGTGTCTAAACTCTTCTGCATGGCTGGACCCAAAAATAATATTCCTTGACGTGGTAAGCGGTATCGAGAGAGTGGGATAGGTTTAATAACTACCCTAAACCTAACGCGTACCCTAACCCGAACCACTTCGCTAACCCTAACACGTACACTAATCCTAACCCATACCCTAAACCGAGCCCTAACCCTAACCCTAACCCTAACCCATACCCTACGCTGTTCCCGAAACCCTCCCCGAACCCGTATCCTAAGCCGTACCCTAACCCTAAACCTAAGCCTAACCCTAAACCTAGGCTATCCTTGACTGCTTCTTCCTGCAATAGATTTCCTAAGCACTAGTGTTTTAAGGAACAGCTTAAAAAGAGAATCCTAATGTGATTTCTTTATAATGGGTGTGTTCCTTATCTTATCTTAGTGACTAAACTCTTCTCCATGGCTGGACCACCAAATAATATTCCTTTACGTGCTAAGGGGTATCTAGAGAGTGGGATAGGTTTAATAACTACCCTAACCCTAACGCGTACCCTAACCCTAACCCCTACCCTAACCCTAACACGTACCCTAATCCTAACACGTACACTAAACCGAGCCCTAACCCTAACACTAACCCTAACCCTAACCCATACCCTACGATGTACCCGAACCCCTCCCCGAACCCGTAACCTAAGCCATACCCTAACCCAAACCCTAAGACTAACCGTAACCCTAGGCTACCCTTGACTGCTTCTGCCTCCAATAGATTTCCTAAGCACTAGTGTTTTAAGGAACAGCTTAAAAAGAGAATCCTAATGTGATTTCTTTATAATGGGTGTGTTCCTTATCTTATCCTAGTGTCTAAACTCTTCTCCATGGCTGGACCCCCAGATAATATTCCTTTACGTGCTAAGGGGTATCTAGAGAGTGGGATAGGTTTAATAACTATCCTAAACCTAACGCGTACCCTAACCCTAACCCCTACCCTAACCCTAACACGTACCCTAATCCTAACCCGTACCCTAAACCGAGCCCTAACCCTAACACTAACCCTAACCCTAACCCTAAACCATACCATACGCCGTACCCGAACCCCTCCCCGAACCGGTACCCTAAGCCGTACCCTAAGCCTAACCCTCACCCTAAGCCTAACCCTAGGCTACCCTTGACTGCTTCTGCCTCCAATAGATTTCCTAAGCACTTGTGTTTTAAGGAACAGCTTAAAAAGAGAATCCTAATGTGATTTCTTTATAATGGGTGTGTTCCTTATCTTATCCTAGTGTCTAAACTCTTCTCCATGCCTGGACCCCCAAATAATATTCCTTTACGTGCTAAGGGGTATCTAGAGAGTGGGATAGGTTTAATAACTACCCTAACCCTAACGCGTACCCTAACCCTAACCCCTACCCTAACCCTAACACGTACCCTTATCCTAACCCGTACCCTAAACCGAGCCCGAACCCTAACAGTACCCATAACCCAAACCCTAACCCATACCCTACGCCATAGCCGAACCCCTCCACGAACCTGTATCCTAAGCCGAACCCTAAGCCTAACCCTCACCCTAAGCCTAACCCTAGGCTACCCTTGACTGCTTCAGCCTGCAATAGATTTCATGAGCACTACTGTTTTAAGGAAGTGGTTAAAAAGAGAATCCTAATGTGATTTCTTTATAATGGGTGTGTTCCTTATCTTATCCTAGTGTCTAAACTCTTCTCCATGGCTGGACCCCCAGATAATATTCCTTTACGTGCTAAGGGGTATCTAGAGAGTGGGATAGGTTTAATAACTATCCTAACTCTAACGCGTACCCTAACCCTAACACCTACCCTAACCCTAACACGTACCCTTATCCTAAACTGTACCCTAAACGGACCCCAAACCCTAACACTAACCCTAACCCTAACCCTAACCCATACCCTACGCCGTACCCAATACCCTCCCCGAACCCGTACCCTAAGCCGTACCCTAAGCCTAACCCTAAGCCTAACCCTAACCCTAAGCTACCCTTGACTGCTTCTGCCTCCAATAGATTTCCTAAGCACTAGTGTTTTAAGGAACAGCTTAAAAAGAGAATCCTAATGTCATTTCTTTATAATGGGTGTGTTCCTTATCTTATCCTAGTGTCTAAACTCTTCTCCATGGCTGGACCCCCAAATAATATTCCTTTACGTGCTAAGGGGTATCTAGAGAGTGGGATAGGTTTAATAACTATCCTAACCCTAACGCGTACCGCAACCCTAACCCCTACCCTAACCCTAACACGTACCCTAATCCTAACACGTACACTAAACCGAGCCCTAACCCTAAAACTAACCCTAACCGTAACCCATACCCTACGATGTACCCGAACCCCTCCCCGAACCCGTAACCTAAGCCATACCCTAACCCAAACCCTAAGACTAACCCTAACCCTAGGCTACCCTTGACTGCTTCTGCCTCCAATAGATTTCCTAAGCACTAGTGTTTTAAGGAACAGCTTAAAAAGAGAATCCTAATGTGATTTCTTTATAATGGGTGTGTTCCTTATCTTATCCTAGTGTCTAAACTCTTCTCCATGGCTGGACACCCAGATAATATTCCTTTACGTGCTAAGGGGTATCTAGAGAGTGGGATAGGTTTAATAACTATCCTAAACCTAACGCGTACCCTAACCCTAACCCCTACCCTAACCCTAACACGTACCCTAATCCTAACCCGTACCCTAAACCGAGCCCTAACCCTAACACTAACCCTAACCCTAACCCTAACCCATACCATACGCCGTACCCGAACCCCTCCCCGAACCGGTACCCTAAGCCGTACCCTAAGCCTAACCTTCACCCTAAGCCTAACCCTAGGCTACCCTTGACTACTTCTGCCTCCAATAGATTTCCTAAGCACTTGTGTTTTAAGGAACAGCTTAAAAAGAGAATCCTAATGTGATTTCTTTATAATGGGTGTGTTCCTTATCTTATCCTAGTGTCTAAACTCTTCTCCATGCCTGGACCCCCAAATAATATTCCTTTACGTGCTAAGGGGTATCTAGAGAGTGGGATAGGTTTAATAACTACCCTAACCCTAACGCGTACCCTAACCCTAACCCCTACCCTAACCCTAACACGTACCCTTATCCTAACCCGTACCCTAAACCGAGCCCGAACCCTAACAGTACCCATAACCCAAACCCTAACCCATACCCTACGCCATAGCCGAACCCCTCCACGAACCTGTATCCTAAGCCGAACCCTAAGCCTAACCCTCACCCTAAGCGTAACCCTAGGCTACCGTTGACTGCTTCAGCCTGCAATAGATTTCATGAGCACTACTGTTTTAAGGAAGTGGTTAAAAAGAGAATCCTAATGTGACTTCTTTATAATGGGTGTGTTCCTTATCTTATCCTAGTTTCTAAACTCTTCTCCATGGCTGGACCCCCAAATAATATTCGTTTACGTGCTAAGGGGTATCTAGAGAGTGGGATAGGTTTAATAACTACCCTAACCCTAACGCGTACCCTAACCCTAACCCCTACCCTAACCCTAACACGTACCCTAATCCTAACCCGTACCCCAAACCGAGCCCTAACCCTAACACTAACCCTAACCCTAACCCATACCCTACGCCGTAACCGAACCCCTCCCCTAACCCGTACCCGAAGCCGTACCCTAAGCCTAACCCTAACCCTAGGCTACCATTGACTGCTTCTGACTCCAATAGATTTCCTAAGCACTAGTGTTTTAAGGAACACCTTAAAAAGAGAATCCTAATGTGATTTCTTTATAATGGGTGTGTTCCTTATCTTATCCTAGTGTCTAAACTCTTCTCCATGGCTGGACCCCCAGATAATATTCCTTTACGTGCTAAGGGGTATCTAGAGAGTGGGATAGGTTTAATAACTATCCTAACTCTAACGCGTACCCTAACCCTAACACCTACCCTAACCCTAACACGTACCCTTATCCTAAACTGTACCCTAAACGGACCCCAAACCCTAACACTAACCCTAACCCTAACCCTAACCCATACCCTACGCCGTACCCGATACCCTCCCCGAACCCGTACCCTAAGCCGTACCCTAAGCGTAACCCTAAGCCTAACCCTAACCCTAAGCTACCCTTGACTGCTTCTGCCTCCAATAGATTTACTAAGCACTAGTGTTTTAAGGAACAGCTTAAAAAGAGAATCCTAATGTCATTTCTTTATAATGGGTGTGTTCCTTATCTTATCCTAGTGTCTAAACTCTTCTCCATGGCTGGACCCCCAAATAATATTCCTTTACGTGCTAAGGGGTATCTAGAGAGTGGGATAGGTTTAATAACTATCCTAACCCTAACGCGTACCGCAACCCTAACCCCTACCCTAACCCTAACACGTACCCTAATCCTAACTCGTACCCTAAACCGAGCCCTAACCCTTACCCTAACCCTAACCCTAACCCATACCCTACGCCGTACCCGAAACCCTCCCCAAACCCGTACCCTAAGCCGTACCCTAAGCCTAACCCTAAGCCTAAACCTAACCCTAGGCTACCCTTGACTGCTTCTGCCTCCAATAGATTTCCTAAGCACTAGTGTTTTAAGGAACAGCTTAAAAAGTGAATCCTAATGTGATTTCTTTATAATGGATGTGTTCCTTATCCTATCCTAGTGTCTAAACTCTTCTCCATGGCTGGACCCCCAAATAATATTCCTTTACGTGCTAAGGGGTATCTAGAGAGTGGGATAGGTTTAATAACTCCCCTAACCCTAACACGTACCCTAAAACTAACACCCACCCTAACCCTAACACGTACACTAATCCTAACCCATACCCTAAACCGAGCCCTAACCCTAACACTAACCCTAACCCTTACCCTAACACATACCCTACGCCATACCCGAACCCGAAGCCGAAACCTTACCCTAAGCCGTAACCTAACCCTAACCCTAACCCTAACCCTAAGCTACCCTTGACTGCTTCTGCCTCCAATAATTTTCTTAAGCACTAGTGTTTTAAGGAACAGCTTAAAAAGAGGATCGTAATGTGATTTCTTTATAATGGGTGTGTTCCTTATCTTGTCCTAGTGTCTAAACTCTTCTGCATGGCTGGACCCAAAAATAATATTCCTTGACGTGGTAAGCGGTATCGAGAGAGTGGGATAGGTTTAATAACTACCCTAAACCTAACGCGTACCCTAACCCGAACCACTTCGCTAACCCTAACACGTACACTAATCCTAACCCATACCCTAAACCGAACCCTAACCCTAACCCTAACCCTAACCCATACCCTACGCTGTTCCCGAAACCCTTCCCGAACCTGTATCCTAAGCCGTACCCTAACCCTAACCCTAAGCCTAACCCTAAACCTAGGCTATCCTTGACTGCTTCTTCCTGCAATAGATTTCCTAAGCACTAGTGTTTTAAGCAACAGCTTAAAAAGAGAATCCTAATGTGATTTCTTTATAATGGGTGTGTTCCTTATCTTATCCTAGTGTCTAAACTCTTCTCCATGCCTGGACCCCCAAATAATATTCCTTTACGTGCTAAGGGGTATCTAGAGAGTGGGATAGGTTTAATAACTACCCTAACCCTAACGCGTACCCTAACCCTAACCCCTACCCTAACCCTAACACGTACCCTTATCCTAACCCGTACCCTAAACCGAGCCCGAACCCTAACAGTACCCATAACCCAAAGCCTAACCCATACCCTACGCCATAGCCAAACCCCTCCACGAACCTGTATCCTAAGCCGAACCCTAAGCCTAACCCTCACCCTAAGCCTAACCCTAGGCTACCCTTGACTGCTTCAGCCTGCAATAGATTTCCTGAGCACTACTGTTTTAAGGAAGTGGTTAAAAAGAGAATCCTAATGTGACTTCTTTATAATGGGTGTGTTCCTTATCTTATCCTAGTTTCTAAACTCTTCTCCATGGCTGGACCCCCAAATAATATTCGTTTACGTGCTAAGTGGTATCTAGAGAGTGGGATAGGTTTAATAACTACCCTAACCCTAACGCGTACCCTAACCCTAACCCCTACCCTAACCCTAACACGTACCCTTATCCTAACCCGTACCCTAATCCGAGCCCGAACCCTAACAGTAACCCTAACCCTAACCCTAACCCATACCCTACGCCATACACGAACCCCTCGCCGAAGCCGTACCCTAAGCCTAACGCTATGCCTAACCCTAACCCTAGGCTACCCTTGACTGCTTCTGCCTCCAATAGATTTCCTAAGCACTTGTGTTTTAAGGAACAGCTTAAAAAGAGAATCCTAATGTGATTTCTTTATAATGGGTGTGTTCCTTATCTTATCCTAGTGTCTAAACTCTTCTCCATGGCTGGACGCCCAGATAATATTACTTTACGTGCTAAGGGGTATCTAGAGAGTGGGATAGGTTTAATAACTACCCTAACCCTAACGCGTACCCTAACCCTAACCCCTACCCTAACCCTAACACGTACCCTAATCCTAACCCGTACCCTAAACCGAGCCCTAACCCTAACACTAACCCTAACCCTAACCCTAACCCATACCCTACGCCGTACCCGAACCCCTCCCCGAACCCGTACCCTGAGCCGTACCCTAACCCTAACCCTAAGCCTAACACTAACCCTAGGCTACCCTTGACTGCTTCTGCCTCCAATAGATTTCCTAAGCACTAGTGTTTTAAGGAACAGCTTAAAAAGAGAATCCTAATGTGATTTCTTTATAATGGGTGTGTTCCTTATCTTATCCTAGTGTCTAAACTCTTCTCCATGGCTGGACACCCAGATAATATTCCTTTACGTGCTAAGGGGTATCTAGAGAGTGGGATAGGTTTAATAACTATCCTAAACCTAACGCGTACCCTAACCCTAACCCCTACCCTAACCCTAACACGTACCCTAATCCTAACCCGTACCCTAAACCGAGCCCTAACCCTAACACTAACCCTAACCCTAACCCTAACCCATACCATACGCCGTACCCGAACCCCTCCCCGAACCGGTACCCTAAGCCGTACCCTAAGCCTAACACTCACCCTAAGCCTAACCCTAGGCTACCCTTGACTGCTTCTGCCTCCAATAGATTTCCTAAGCACTTGTGTTTTAAGGAACAGCTTAAAAAGAGAATCCTAATGTGATTTCTTTATAATGGGTGTGTTCCTTATCTTATCCTAGTGTCTAAACTCTTCTCCATGGCTGGACCCCCAAATAATATTCCTTTACGTGCTAAGGGGTATCTAGAGAGTGGGATAGGTTTAATAACTACCCTAACCCTAACGCGTACCCTAACCCTAACCCCTACCCTAACCCTAACACGTACCCTTATCCTAACCCGTACCCTAAACCGAGCCCGAACCCTAACAGTACCCATAACCCAAACCCTAACCCATACCCTACGCCATAGCCGAACCCCTCCACGAACCTGTATCCTAAGCCGAACCCTAAGCCTAACCCTCACCCTAAGCCTAACCCTAGGCTACCCTTGACTGCTTCAGCCTACAATAGATTTCATGAGCACTACTGTTTTAAGGAAGTGGTTAAAAAGAGAATCCTAATGTGACTTCTTTATAATGGGTGTGTTCCTTATCTTATCCTAGTTTCTAAACTCTTCTCCATGGCTGGACCCCCAAATAATATTCGTTTACGTGCTAAGGGGTATCTAGAGAGTGGGATAGGTTTAATAACTACCCTAACCCTAACGCGTACCCTAACCCTAACCCCTACCCTAAACCTAACACGTACCCTAATACTAACCCGTACCCCAAACCGAGCCCTAACCCTAACACTAACCCTAACCCTAACCCATACCCTACGCCGTACCCGAACCCCTCCCCTAACCCGTACCCGAAGCCGTACCCTAAGCCTAACCCTAACCCTAGGCTACCATTGACTGCTTCTGACTCCAATAGATTTCCTAAGCACTAGTGTTTTAAGGAACACCTTAAAAAGAGAATCCTAATGTGATTTCTTTATAATGGGTGTGTTCCTTATCTTATCCTAGTGTCTAAACTCTTCTCCATGGCTGGACCCCCAAATAATATTCCTTTACGTGCTAAGGGGTATCTAGAGAGTGGGATAGGTTTAATAACTATCCTAACTCTAACGCGTACCCTAACCCTAACACCTACCCTAACCCTAACACGTACCCTTATCCTAAACTGTACCCTAAACGGACCCCAAACCCTAACACTAACCCTAACCCTAACCCTAAACCATACCCTACGCCGTACCCGATACCCTCCCCGAACCCGTACCCTAAGCCGTACCCTAAGCCTAACCCTAAGCCTAACCCTAACCCTAAGCTACCCTTGACTGCTTCTGCCTCCAATAGATTTCCTAAGCACTAGTGTTTTAAGGAACAGCTTAAAAAGAGAATCCTAATGTCATTTCTTTATAATGGGTGTGTTCCTTATCTTATCCTAGTGTCTAAACTCTTCTCCATGGCTGGACCCCCAAATAATATTCCTTTACGTGCTAAGGGGTATCTAGAGAGTGGGATAGGTTTAATAACTATCCTAACCCTAACGCGTACCGCAACCCTAACCCCTACCCTAACCCTAACACGCACCCTAATCCTAACTCGTACCCTAAACCGAGCCCTAACCCTTACCCTAACCCTAACCCTAACCCATACCCTACGCCGTCCCCGAAACCCTCCCCGAACCCGTACCCTAAGCCGTACCCTAAGCCTAACCCTAAGCCTAACCCTAACCCTAGGCTACCCTTGACTGCTTCTGCCTCCAATAGATTTCCTAAGCACTAGTGTTTTAAGGAACAGCTTAAAAAGTGAATCCTAATGTGATTTCTTTATAATGGATGTGTTCCTTATCCTATCCTAGTGTCTAAACTCTTCTCCATGGCTGGACCCCCAAATAATATTCCTTTACGTGCTAAGGGGTATCTAGAGAGTGGGATAGGTTTAATAACTACCCTAACCCTAACACGTACCCTAACCCTAACACCCACCCTAACCCTAACACGTACACTAATCCTAACCCATACCCTAAACCGAGCCCTAACCCTAACACTAACCCTAACCCTTACCCTAACACATACCCTACGCCATACCCGAACCCGAAGCCGAAACCTTACCCTAAGCCGTAACCTAACCCTAACCCTAACCCTAAGCTACCCTTGACTGCTTCTGCCTCCAATAATTTTCTTAAGCCCTAGTGTTTTAAGGAACAGCTTAAAAAGAGGATCGTAATGTGATTTCTTTATAATGGGTGTGTTCCTTATCTTGTCCTAGTGTCTAAACTCTTCTGCATGGCTGGACCCAAAAATAATATTCCTTGACGTGGTAAGCGGTATCGAGAGAGTGGGATAGGTTTAATAACTACCCTAAACCTAACGCGTACCCTAACCCGAACCACTTCGCTAACCCTAACACGTACACTAATCCTAACCCATACCCTAAACCGAGCCCTAACCCTAACCCTAACCCTAACCCATACCCTACGCTGTTCCCGAAACCCTCCCCGAACCCGTATCCTAAGCCGTACCCTAACCCTAAACCTAAGCCTAACCCTAAACCTAGGCTATCCTTGACTGCTTCTTCCTGCAATAGATTTCCTAAGCACTAGTGTTTTAAGGAACAGCTTAAAAAGAGAATCCTAATGTGATTTCTTTATAATGGGTGTGTTCCTTATCTTATCTTAGTGACTAAACTCTTCTCCATGGCTGGACCACCAAATAATATTCCTTTACGTGCTAAGGGGTATCTAGAGAGTGGGATAGGTTTAATAACTACCCTAACCCTAACGCGTACCCTAACCCTAACCCCTACCCTAACCCTAACACGTACCCTAATCCTAACACGTACACTAAACCGAGCCCTAACCCTAACACTAACCCTAACCCTAACCCATACCCTACGATGTACCCGAACCCCTCCCCGAACCCGTAACCTAAGCCATACCCTAACCCAAACCCTAAGACTAACCGTAACCCTAGGCTACCCTTGACTGCTTCTGCCTCCAATAGATTTCCTAAGCACTAGTGTTTTAAGGAACAGCTTAAAAAGAGAATCCTAATGTGATTTCTTTATAATGGGTGTGTTCCTTATCTTATCCTAGTGTCTAAACTCTTCTCCATGGCTGGACCCCCAGATAATATTCCTTTACGTGCTAAGGGGTATCTAGAGAGTGGGATAGGTTTAATAACTATCCTAAACCTAACGCGTACCCTAACCCTAACCCCTACCCTAACCCTAACACGTACCCTAATCCTAACCCGTACCCTAAACCGAGCCCTAACCCTAACACTAACCCTAACCCTAACCCTAAACCATACCATACGCCGTACCCGAACCCCTCCCCGAACCGGTACCCTAAGCCGTACCCTAAGCCTAACCCTCACCCTAAGCCTAACCCTAGGCTACCCTTGACTGCTTCTGCCTCCAATAGATTTCCTAAGCACTTGTGTTTTAAGGAACAGCTTAAAAAGAGAATCCTAATGTGATTTCTTTATAATGGGTGTGTTCCTTATTTTATCCTAGTGTCTAAACTCTTCTCCATGCCTGGACCCCCAAATAATATTCCTTTACGTGCTAAGGGGTATCTAGAGAGTGGGATAGGTTTAATAACTACCCTAACCCTAACGCGTACCCTAACCCTAACCCCTACCCTAACCCTAACACGTACCCTTATCCTAACCCGTACCCTAAACCGAGCCCGAACCCTAACAGTACCCATAACCCAAACCCTAACCCATACCCTACGCCATAGCCGAACCCCTCCACGAACCTGTATCCTAAGCCGAACCCTAAGCCTAACCCTCACCCTAAGCCTAACCCTAGGCTACCCTTGACTGCTTCAGCCTGCAATAGATTTCATGAGCACTACTGTTTTAAGGAAGTGGTTAAAAAGAGAATCCTAATGTGATTTCTTTATAATGGGTGTGTTCCTTATCTTATCCTAGTGTCTAAACTCTTCTCCATGGCTGGACCCCCAGATAATATTCCTTTACGTGCTAAGGGGTATCTAGAGAGTGGGATAGGTTTAATAACTATCCTAACTCTAACGCGTACCCTAACCCTAACACCTACCCTAACCCTAACACGTACCCTTATCCTAAACTGTACCCTAAACGGACCCCAAACCCTAACACTAACCCTAACCCTAACCCTAACCCATACCCTACGCCGTACCCGATACCCTCCCCGAACCCGTACCCTAAGCCGTACCCTAAGCCTAACCCTAAGCCTAACCCTAACCCTAAGCTACCCTTGACTGCTTCTGCCTCCAATAGATTTCCTAAGCACTAGTGTTTTAAGGAACAGCTTAAAAAGAGAATCCTAATGTCATTTCTTTATAATGGGTGTGTTCCTTATCTTATCCTAGTGTCTAAACTCTTCTCCATGGCTGGACCACCAAATAATATTCCTTTACGTGCTAAGGGGTATCTAGAGAGTGGGATAGGTTTAATAACTATCCTAACCCTAACGCGTACCGCAACCCTAACCCCTACCCTAACCCTAACACGTACCCTAATCCTAACACGTACACTAAACCGAGCCCTAACCCTAACACTAACCCTAACCGTAACCCATACCCTACGATGTACCCGAACCCCTCCCCGAACCCGTAACCTAAGCCATACCCTAACCCAAACCCTAAGACTAACCCTAACCCTAGGCTACCCTTGACTGCTTCTGCCTCCAATAGATTTCCTAAGCACTAGTGTTTTAAGGAACAGCTTAAAAAGAGAATCCTAATGTGATTTCTTTATAATGGGTGTGTTCCTTATCTTATCCTAGTGTCTAAACTCTTCTCCATGGCTGGACACCCAGATAATATTCCTTTACGTGCTAAGGGGTATCTAGAGAGTGGGATAGGTTTAATAACTATCCTAAACCTAACGCGTACCCTAACCCTAACCCCTACCCTAACCCTAACACGTACCCTAATCCTAACCCGTACCCTAAACCGAGCCCTAACCCTAACACTAACCCTAACCCTAACCCTAACCCATACCATACGCCGTACCCGAACCCCTCCCCGAACCGGTACCCTAAGCCGTACCCTAAGCCTAACCTTCACCCTAAGCCTAACCCTAGGCTACCCTTGACTACTTCTGCCTCCAATAGATTTCCTAAGCACTTGTGTTTTAAGGAACAGCTTAAAAAGAGAATCCTAATGTGATTTCTTTATAATGGGTGTGTTCCTTATCTTATCCTAGTGTCTAAACTCTTCTCCATGCCTGGACCCCCAAATAATATTCCTTTACGTGCTAAGGGGTATCTAGAGAGTGGGATAGGTTTAATAACTACCCTAACCCTAACGCGTACCCTAACCCTAACCCTTACCCTAACCCTAACACGTACCCTTATCCTAACCCATACCCTAAACCGAGCCCGAACCCTAACAGTACCCATAACCCAAACCCTAACCCATACCCTACGCCATAGCCGAACCCCTCCACGAACCTGTATCCTAAGCCGAACCCTAAGCCTAACCCTCACCCTAAGCCTAACCCTAGGCTACCCTTGACTGCTTCAGCCTGCAATAGATTTCATGAGCACTACTGTTTTAAGGAAGTGGTTAAAAAGAGAATCCTAATGTGACTTCTTTATAATGGGTGTGTTCCTTATCTTATCCTAGTTTCTAAACTCTTCTCCATGGCTGGACCCCCAAATAATATTCGTTTACGTGCTAAGGGGTATCTAGAGAGTGGGATAGGTTTAATAACTACCCTAACCCTAACGCGTACCCTAACCCTAACCCCTACCCTAACCCTAACACGTACCCTAATCCTAACCCGTACCCCAAACCTAGCCCTAACCCTAACACTAACCCTAACCCTAACCCATACCCTACGCCGTACCCGAACCCCTCCCCTAACCCGTACCCGAACCCTAACCCTAAGCCTAACCCTAAACCTAGGCTATCCTTGACTGCTTCTTCCTGCAATAGATTTCCTAAGCACTAGTGTTTTAAGGAACAGCTTAAAAAGAGAATCCTAATGTGATTTCTTTATAATGGGTGTGTACCTTATCTTATCCTAGTGTCTAAACTCTTCTCCATGCCTGGACCCCCAAATAATATTCCTTTACGTGCTAAGGGGTATCTAGAGAGTGGGATAGGTTTAATAACTACCCTAACCCTAACGCGTACCCTAACCCTAATCCCTACCCTAACCCTAACACGTACCCTTATCCTAACCCGTACCCTAAACCGAGCCCGAACCCTAACAGTACCCATAACCCAAACCCGAACCCATACCCTACGCCATAGCCGAACCCCTCCACGAACCTGTATCCTAAGCCGAACCCTAAGCCTAACCCTCACCCTAAGCCTAACCCTAGGCTACCCTTGACTGCTTCAGCCTGCAATAGATTTCCTGAGCACTACTGTTTTAAGGAAGTGGTTAAAAAGAGAATCCTAATGTGACTTCTTTATAATGGGTGTGTTCCTTATCTTATCCTAGTTTCTAAACTCTTCTCCATGGCTGGACCCCCAAATAATATTCCTTTACGTGCTAAGGGGTATCTAGAGAGTGGGATAGGTTTAATAACTACCCTAACCCTAACGCGTACCCTAACCCTAACCCCTACCCTAACCCTAACACGTACCCTTATCCTAACCCGTACCCTAATCCGAGCCCGAACCCTAACAGTAACCCTAACCCTAACCCTAACCCATACCCTACGCCATACACGAACCCCTCGCCGAAGCCGTACCCTAAGCCTAAGGCTATGCCTAACCCTAACCCTAGGCTACCCTTGACTGCTTCTGCCTCCAATAGATTTCCTAAGCACTTGTGTTTTAAGGAACAGCTTAAAAAGAGAATCCTAATGTGATTTCTTTATAATGGGTGTGTTCCTTATCTTATCCTAGTGTCTAAACTCTTCTCCATGGCTGGACGCCCAGATAATATTACTTTACGTGCTAAGGGGTATCTAGAGAGTGGGATAGGTTTAATAACTACCCTAACCCTAACGCGTACCCTAACCCTAACCCCTACCCTAACCCTAACACGTACCCTAATCCTAACCCGTACCCTAAACCGAGCCCTAACCCTAACACTAACCCTAACCCTAACCCATACCCAACGATGTACCCGAACCCCTCCCCGAACCCGTACCCTAAGCCATAACCTAACCCTAACCCTAAGCCTAACCCTAACCCTAGGCTACCCTTGACTGCTTCTGCCTCCAATAGATTTCCTAAGCACTAGTGTTTTAAGGAACAGCTTAAAAAGAGAATCCTAAGGTGATTTCTTTATAATGGGTGTGTTCCTTATCTTATCCTAGTGTCTAAACTCTTCTCCATGGGTGGACCCCCAAATAATATTACGTTACGTGCTAAGGGGTATCTAGAGAGTGGGATAGGTTTAATAACTACCGTAACCCTAACGCGTACCCTAACCCTAACCCCTACCCTAACCCTAACACGTACCCTAATCCTAACCCGTACCCTAACCCGAGCCCTAAAGCTAAAACTAACCCTAACCCTAACCCATACCCTACGCCGTACCCGAACCCCTCCCCGAACCCGTACCCTAAGCTGTACCCTAAGCCTAACCCTAAGGATAACCCTAACCCTAGGCTATCCTTGACTGCTTCTGCCTCCAATAGATTTCCTAAGCACTAGTGTTTGAAGGAACAGCTTAAAACGAGAATCCTAATGTGATTTCTTTATAATGGGTGTGTTCCTTATATTATCCTAGTGTCTAAACTCTTCTCCATGGCTGGACCCCCAAATAATATTCCTTTACGTGCTAAGGGGTATCTAGAGAGTGGGATAGGTTTAATAACTACCCTAAAGCTAAAGCGTACCCTAACCCTAACCCCTACCCTAACCCTAACACGTACCCTAATCCTAACCCGTACCCTAACCCGAGCCCTAACCCTAACAATAACCCTAACCCTAACCCTAACCCATACCCTACGCCGTACCCGAACCCCTCCCCGAACCCGTACCCTAAGCCGTACCCTAAGCCTAACCCTAATGATAACCCTAACCCTAGGCTACCCTTTACTGCTTCTGCCTCCAATAGATTTCCTAAGCACTAGTGTTTGAAGGAACAGCTTAAAACGAGAATCCTAATGTGATTTCTTTATAATGGGTGTGTTCCTTATATTATCCTAGTGTCTAAACTCTTCTCCATGGCTGGACCCCCAAATAATATTACTTTACGTGCTAAGGGGTATCTAGAGAGTGGGATAGGTTTCATAACTACCCTAACCCTAACGCGTACACTAACTCTAACCCCTACCCTAACCCTAACACGTACCCTAATCCTAACCCGTACCCCAAACCGAGCCCTAACCCTAACACTAACCCTAACCCTAACCCATACCCTACGCCGTACCCGAACCCCTCCCCTAACCCGTACCCGAAGCCGTACCCTAAGCCTAACCCTAACCCTAGGCTACCATTGACTGCTTCTGACTCCAATAGATTTCCTAAGCACTAGTGTTTTAAGGAACACCTTAAAAAGAGAATCCTAATGTGATTTCTTTATAATGGGTGTGTTCCTTATCTTATCCTAGTGTCTAAACTCTTCTCCATGGCTGGACCCCCAGATAATATTCCTTTACGTGCTAAGGGGTATCTAGAGAGTGGGATAGGTTTAATAACTATCCTAACTCTAACGCGTACCCTAACCCTAACACCTACCCTAACCCTAACACGTACCCTTATCCTAAACTGTACCCTAAACGGACCCCAAACCCTAACACTAACCCTAACCCTAACCCTAACCCATACCCTACGCCGTACCCGAAACCCTCCCCGAACCCGTACCCTAAGCCGTACCCTAAGCCTAACCCTAAGCCTAACCCTAACCCTAGGCTACCCTTGACTGCTTCTGCCTCCAATAGATTTCCTAAGCACTAGTGTTTTAAGGAACAGCTTAAAAAGTGAATCCTAATGTGATTTATTTATAATGGATGTGTTCCTTATCCTATCCTAGTGTCTAAACTCTTCTCCATGGCTGGACCCCCAAATAATATTCCTTTACGTGCTAAGGGGTATCTAGAGAGTGGGATAGCTTTAATAACTACCCTAACCCTAACACGTACCCTAACCCTAACACCCACCCTAACCCTAACACGTACACTAATCCTAACCCATACCCTAAACCGAGCCCTAACCCTAACACTAACCCTAACCCTTACCCTAACACATACCCTACGCCATACCCGAACCCGAAGCCGAAACCTTACCCTAAGCCGTAACCTAACCCTAACCCTAACCCTAACCCTAAGCTACCCTTGACTGATTCTGCCTCCAATAATTTTCTTAAGCACTAGTGTTTTAAGGAACAGCTTAAAAAGAGGATCGTAATGTGATTTCTTTATAATGGGTGTGTTCCTTATCTTGTCCTAGTGTCTAAACTCTTCTGCATGGCTGGACCCAAAAATAATATTCCTTGACGTGGTAAGCGGTATCGAGAGAGTGGGATAGGTTTAATAACTACCCTAAACCTAACGCGTACCCTACCCCGAACCACTTCGCTAACCCTAACACGTACACTAATCCTAACCCATACCCTAAACCGAGCCCTAACCCTAACCCTAACCCTAACCCATACCCTACGCTGTTCCCGAAACCCTCCCCGAACCCGTATCCTAAGCCGTACCCTAACCCTAACCCTAAGCCTAACCCTAAACCTAGGCTATCCTTGACTGCTTCTTCCTGCAATAGATTTCCTAAGCACTAGTGTTTTAAGGAACAGCTTAAAAAGAGAATCCTAATGTGATTTCTTTATAATGGGTGTGTTCCTTATCTTATCCTAGTGTCTAAACTCTTCTCCATGCCTGGACCCCCAAATAATATTCCTTTACGTGCTAAGGGGTATCTAGAGAGTGGGATAGGTTTAATAACTACCCTAACCCTAACGCGTACCCTAACCCTAATCCCTACCCTAACCCTAACACGTACCCTTATCCTAACCCGTACCCTAAACCGAGCCCGAACCCTAACAGTACCCATAACCCAAACCCTAACCCATATCCTACGCCATAGCCGAACCCCTCCACGAACCTGTATCCTAAGCCGAACCCTAAGCCTAACCCTCACCCTAAGCCTAACCCTAGGCTACCCTTGACTGCTTCAGCCTGCAATAGATTTCCTGAGCACTACTGTTTTAAGGAAGTGGTTAAAAAGAGAATCCTAATGTGACTTCTTTATAATGGGTGTGTTCCTTATCTTATCCTAGTTTCTAAACTCTTCTCCATGGCTGGACCCCCAAATAATATTCCTTTACGTGCTAAGGGGTATCTAGAGAGTGGGATAGGTTTAATAACTACCCTAACCCTAACGCGTACCCTAACCCTAACCCCTACCCTAACCCTAACACGTACCCTTATCCTAACCCGTACCCTAATCCGAGCCCGAACCCTAACAGTAACCCTAACCCTAACCCTAACCCATACCCTACGCCATACACGAACCCCTCGCCGAAGCCGTACCCTAAGCCTAAGGCTATGCCTAACCCTAACCCTAGGCTACCCTTGACTGCTTCTGCCTCCAATAGATTTCCTAAGCACTTGTGTTTTAAGGAACAGCTTAAAAAGAGAATCCTAATGTGATTTCTTTATAATGGGTGTGTTCCTTATCTTATCCTAGTGTCTAAACTCTTCTCCATGGCTGGACGCCCAGATAATATTACTTTACGTGCTAAGGGGTATCTAGAGAGTGGGATAGGTTTAATAACTACCCTAACCCTAACGCGTACCCTAACCCTAACCCCTACCCTAACCCTAACACGTACCCTAATCCTAACCCGTACCCTAAACCGAGCCCTAACCCTAACACTAACCCTAACCCTAACCCATACCCAACGATGTACCCGAACCCCTCCCCGAACGCGTACCCTAAGCCATAACCTAACCCTAACCCTAAGCCTAACCCTAACCCTAGGCTACCCTTGACTGCTTCTGCCTCCAATAGATTTCCTAAGCACTATTTTTTTAAGGAACAGCTTAAAAAGAGAATCCTAAGGTGATTTCTTTATAATGGGTGTGTTCCTTATCTTATCCTAGTGTCTAAACTCTTCTCCATGGGTGGACCCCCAAATAATATTACGTTACGTGCTAAGGGGTATCTAGAGAGTGGGATAGGTTTAATAACTACCGTAACCCTAACGCGTACCCTAACCCTAACCCCTACCCTAACCCTAACACGTACCCTAATCCTAACCCGTACCCTAACCCGAGCCCTAAAGCTAAAACTAACCCTAACCCTAACCCATACCCTACGCCGTACCCGAACCCCTCCCCGAACCCGTACCCTAAGTTGTACCCTAAGCCTAACCCTAAGGATAACCCTAACCCTAGGCTATCCTTGACTGCTTCTGCCTCCAATAGATTTCCTAAGCACTAGTGTTTGAAGGAACAGCTTAAAACGAGAATCCTAATGTGATTTCTTTATAATGGGTGTGTTCCTTATATTATCCTAGTGTCTAAACTCTTCTCCATGGCTGGACCCCCAAATAATATTCCTTTACGTGCTAAGGGGTATCTAGAGAGTGGGATAGGTTTAATAACTACCCTAACCCTAACGCGTACCCTAACCCTAACCCCTACCCTAACCCTAACACGTACCCTAATCCTAACCCGTACCCTAACCCGAGCCCTAAAGCTAAAACTAACCCTAACCCTAACCCATACCCTACGCCGTACCCGAACCCCTCCCCGAACCCGTACCCTAAGCTGTACCCTAAGCCTAACCCTAAGGATAACCCTAACCCTAGGCTATCCTTGACTGCTTCTGCCTCCAATAGATTTCCTAAGCACTAGTGTTTGAAGGAACAGCTTAAAACGAGAATCCTAATGTGATTTCTTTATAATGGGTGGGTTCCTTATATTATCCTAGTGTCTAAACTCTTCTCCATGGCTGGACCCCCAAATAATATTCCTTTACGTGCTAAGGGGTATCTAGAGAGTGGGATAGGTTTAATAACTACCCTAAAGCTAAAGCGTACCCTAACCCTAACCCCTACCCTAACCCTAACACGTACCCTAATCCTAACCCGTACCCTAACCCGAGCCCTAACCCTAACAATAACCCTAACCCTAACCCTAACCCATACCCTACGCCGTACCCGAACCCCTCCCCGAACCCGTACCCTAAGCCGTACCCTAAGCCTAACCCTAATGATAACCCTAACCCTAGGCTACCCTTTACTGCTTCTGCCTCCAATAGATTTCCTAAGCACTAGTGTTTGAAGGAACAGCTTAAAACGAGAATCCTAATGTGATTTCTTTATAATGGGTGTGTTCCTTATATTATCCTAGTGTCTAAACTCTTCTCCATGGCTGGACCCCCAAATAATATTACTTTACGTGCTAAGGGGTATCTAGAGAGTGGGATAGGTTTCATAACTACCCTAACCCTAACGCGTACACTAACTCTAACCCCTACCCTAACCCTAACACGTACCCTAATCCTAAACCGTACCCTAAACCGAGCCCTAACCCTAACACTAACCCTAACCCTAACCCATACCCTACGCCGTACCTGAACCCCTCCCCGAACCCGTACCCTAAGCCGTACCCTAAGCCTAACCCTAAGCCTAACCCTAACCCTAGGCTACCCTTTACTGCTTCTGCCTCCAATAGATTTCCTAAGCACTAGTGTTTTAAGGAACAGCTTAAAAAGAGAATCCTAATGTGATTTCTTTATAATGGGGGTGTTCCTTATCTTATCCTAGTGTCTAAAATCTTCTCCATGGCTGGACCTCCAAATAATATTCCTTTACGTGCTAAGGGGTATCTAGAGAGTCGGATAGGTTTAATAACTACCCTAACCCTAACGCGTACCCTAACCCTAACCCCTACCCTAACCCTAACACGTACCCTAATCCTAACCCGTACCCTAAACCGAGCCCTAACCCTAAAAGTAACCCTAACCCTAACCCCTACCCTAACCCTAACACATACCCTAATCTTAACCCATACCCTAAACCGAGCCCTAACCCTAACACTAACCCTAACCCTAACCGTAACCCATACCCTACGCCGTACCCGAACCCCTCCCCGAACCCGTACCCTGAGCCGTACCCTAACCCTAACCCTAAGCCTAACCCTAACCCTAGGCTACCCTTGACTGCTTCTGCCTCCAATAGATTTCCTAAGCACTTGTGTTTTAAGGAACAGCTTAAAAAGAGAATCCTAATGTGATTTCTTTATAATGGGTGTGTTCCTTATCTTATCCTAGTGTCCAAACTCTTCTCCATGCCTGGACCCCCCAATAATATTCCTTTACGTGCTAAGGGGTATCTAGAGAGTGGGATAGGTTTAATAACTACCCTAACCCTAACGCGTACCCTAACCCTAACCCCTACCCTAACCCTAACACGTACCCTTATCCTAACCCGTAACCTAAACCGAGCCCGAACCCTAACAGTACCCATAACCCAAACCCTAACCCATACCCTACGCCATAGCCGAACCCCTCCACGAACCTGTATCCTAAGCCGAACCCTAAGCCTAACCCTCACCCTAAGCCTAACCCTAGGCTACCCTTGACTGCTTCAGCCTGCAATAGATTTCCTGAGCACTACTGTTTTAAGGAAGTGGTTAAAAAGAGAATCCTAATGTGACTTCTTTATAATGGGTGTGTTCCTTATCTTATCCTAGTTTCTAAACTCTTCTCCATGGCTGGACCCCCAAATAATATTCGTTTACGTGCTAAGGGTTATCTAGAGAGTGGGATAGGTTTAATAACTACCCTAACCCTAACGCGTACCCTAACCCTAACCCCTACCCTAACCCTAACACGTACCCTAATCCTAACCCGTACCCTAAACCGAGCCCTAACCCTAACACTAACCCTAACCCTAACCCATACCCCACGCCGTACCCGAACCCCTCCCCTAACCCGTACCCGAAGCCGTACCCTAAGCCTAACCCTAACCCTAGGCTACCCTTGACTGCTTCTGACTCCAATAGATTTCCTAAGCACTAGTGTTTTAAGGAACAGCTTAAAAAGAGAATCCTAATGTGATTTCTTTATAATGGGTGTGTTCCTTATCTTATCCTAGTGTCTAAACTCTTCTCCATGGCTGGACCCCCAGATAATATTCCTTTACGTGCTAAGGGGTATCTAGAGAGTGGGATAGGTTTAATAACTATCCTAACTCTAACACGTACCCTAACCCTAACACCTACCCTAACCCTAACACGTACCCTTATCCTAAACTGTACCCTAAACGGACCCCAAACCCTAACACTAACCCTAACCCTAACCCTAACCCATACCCTACGCCGTATCCGATACCCTCCCCGAACCCGTCCCCTAAGCCGTACCCTAAGCCTAACCCTAAGCCTAACCCTAACCCTAAGCTACCCTTGACTGCTTCTGCCTCCAATAGATTTCCTAAGCACTAGTGTTTTACGGAACAGCTTAAAAAGAGAATCCTAATGTCATTTCTTTATAATGGGTGTGTTCCTTATCTTATCCTAGTGTCTAAACTCTTCTCCATGGCTGGACCCCCAAATAATATTCCTTTACGTACTAAGGGGTATCTAGAGAGTGGGATAGGTTTAATAACTATCCTAACCCTAACGCGTACCGCAACCCTAACCCCTACCCTAACCCTAACACGTACCCTAATCCTAACCCGTACCCTAAACCGAGCCCTAACCCTAACCCTAACCCTAACCCTAACCCATACCCTACGCCGTACCCGAACCCCTCCCCGAACCCGTACCCTGAGCCGTACCCTAACCCTAACCCTAAGCCTAACCCTAACCCTAGGCTACCCTTGACTTCTTCTGCCTCCAATAGATTTCCTAAGCACTTGTGTTTTAAGGAACAGCTTATAAAGAGAATCCTAATGTGATTTCTTTATAATGGGTGTGTTCCTTATCTTATCCTAGTGTCTAAACTCTTCTCCATGGCTGGACGCCCAAATAATATTCCTTTACGTGCTAAGGGGCATCTAGAGAGTGGGATAGGTTTAATAACTACCCTAACCCTAACGCGTACCCTAACCCTAACCCCTACCCTAACCCTAACACGTACCCTAATCCTAACCCATACCCTAAACCGAGCCCGAAACCTAACAGTACCCCTAACCCTAACCCTAACCCATACCCTATGCCATACCTGAACCCCTCCCCGAACCCGTATCCTAAGCCGTACCCTAAGCCTAACCCTCACCCTAAGCCTAACCCTAGGCTACCCTTGACTGCTTCAGCCTGCAATAGATTTCCTAAGCACTAGTGTTTTAAGGAAGAGGTTAAAAAGAGAATCATAATGTGATTTCTTTATAATGGGTGTGTTCCTTATCTTATCCTAGTGTCTAAACTCTTCTCCATGGCTTTACGCCCAAATAATGTTCCTTTACGTGCTAAGGGGTATCTAGAGAGTGGGATAGGTTTAATAACTACCCTAACCCTAACGCGTACCCTAACCCTAACCCCTTCGCTAACCCTAACACGTACCCTAATCCTAACCCGTATCCTAAACCGAGCCCTAACCCTAACACTAAACCTAACCCTAACCTTAAACCATACCCTACGCCGTACCCGAACCCCTCCCCGAACCTGTACCCTAAGCCGTACCCTAAGCCTAACCCTAATGATAACCCTAACCCTAGGCTACCCTTGACTGCTTCTGCCTCCAATAGATTTCCTAAGCACTAATGTTTGAAGGAACAGCTTAAAACGAGAATCCTAATGTGATTTCTTTATAATGGGTGTGTTCCTTATATTATCCTAGTGTCTAAACTCTTCTCCATGGCTGGACCCCCAAATAATATTACTTTACGTGCTAAGGGGTATCTAGAGAGTGGGATAGGTTTCATAACTACCCTAACCCTAACGCGTACACTAACTCTAACCACTACCCTAACCCTAACACGTACCCTAATCCTAAACCGTACCCTAAACCGAGCCCTAACCCTAACACTAACCCTAACCCTAACCCATACCCTACGCCGTACCTGAACCCCTCGCCGAACCCGTACCCTAAGCCGTACCCTAAGCCTAACCCTAAGCCTAAACCTAACCCTAGGCTACCCTTTACTGCTTCTGCCTCCAATAGATTTCCTAAGCACTAGTGTTTTAAGGAACAGCTTAAAAAGAGAATCCTAATGTGATTTCTTTATAATGGGGGTGTTCCTTATCTTATCCTAGTGTCTAAAATCTTCTCCATGGCTGGACCCCCAAATAATATTCCTTTACGTGCTAAGGGGTATCTAGAGAGTCGGATAGGTTTAATAACTACCCTAACCCTAACGCGTACCCTAACCCTAACCCCTACCCTAACCCTAACACGTACCCTAATCCTAACCCGTACCCTAAACCGAGCCCTAACCCTAAAACTAACCCTAACCCTAACCCCTACCCTAACCCTAACACATACCCTAATCTTAACCCATACCCTAAACCGAGCCCTAACCCTAACACTAACCCTAACCCTAACCGTAACCCATACCCTACGCCGTACCCGAACCCCTCCCCGAACCCGTACCCTGAGCCGTACCCTAACCCTAACCCTAAGCCTAACCCTAACCCTAGGCTACCCTTGACTGCTTCTGCCTCCAATAGATTTCCTAAGCACTTGTGTTTTAAGGAACAGCTTAAAAAGAGAATCCTAATGTGATTTCTTTATAATGGGTGTGTTCCTTATCTTATCCTAGTGTCTAAACTCTTCTCCATGCCTGGACCCCCAAATAATATTCCTTTACGTGCTAAGGGGTATCTAGAGAGTGGGATAGGTTTAATAACTACCCTAACCCTAACGCGTACCCTAACCCTAACCCCTACCCTAACCCTAACACGTACCCTTATCCTAACCAGTAACCTAAACCGAGCCCGAACCCTAACAGTACCCATAACCCAAACCCTAACCCATACCCTACGCCATAGCCGAACCCCTCCACGAACCTGTATCCTAAGCCGAACCCTAAGCCTAACCCTCACCCTAAGCCTAACCCTAGGCTACCCTTGACTGCTTCAGCCTGCAATAGATTTCCTGAGCACTACTGTTTTAAGGAAGTGGTTAAAAAGAGAATCCTAATGTGACTTCTTTATAATGGGTGTGTTCCTTATCTTATCCTAGTTTCTAAACTCTTCTCCATGGCTGAACCCCCAAATAATATTCGTTTACGTGCTAAGGGTTATCTAGAGAGTGGGATAGGTTTAATAACTACCCTAACCCTAACGCGTACCCTAACCCTAACCCGTACCCTAACCCTAACATGTACCCTAATCCTAACCCGTACCCTAAACCGAGCCCTAACCCTAACACTAACCCTAACCCTAACCCATACCCTACGCCGTACCCGAACCCCTCCCCTAACCCGTACCCGAAGCCGTACCCTAAGCCTAACCCTAACCCTAGGCTACCATTGACTGCTTCTGACTCCAATAGATTTCCTAAGCACTAGTGTTTTAAGGAACACCTTAAAAAGAGAATCCTAATGTGATTTCTTTATAATGGGTGTGTTCCTTATCTTATCCTAGTGTCTAAACTCTTCTCCATGGCTGGACCCCCAGATAATATTCCTTTACGTGCTAAGGGGTATCTAGAGAGTGGGATAGGTTTAATAACTATCCTAATTCTAACACGTACCCTAACCCTAACACCTACCCTAACCCTAACACGTACCCTTATCCTAAACTGTACCCTAAACGGACCCCAAACCCTAACACTAACCCTAACCCTAACCCTAACCCATACCCTACGCCGTACCCGATACCCTCCCCGAACCCGTCCCCTAAGCCGTACCCTAAGCCTAACCCTAAGCCTAACCCTAACCCTAAGCTACCCTTGACTGCTTCTGCCTCCAATAGATTTCCTAAGCACTAGTGTTTTAAGGAACAGCTTAAAAAGAGAATCCTAATGTCATTTCTTTATAATGGGTGTGTTTCCTTATCTTATCCTAGTGTCTAAACTCTTCTCCATGGCTGGACCCCCAAATAATATTCCTTTACGTACTAAGGGGTATCTAGAGAGTGGGATAGGTTTAATAACTATCCTAACCCTAACGCGTACCGCAACCGTAACCCCTACCCTAACCCTAACACGTACCCTAATCCTAACCCGTACCCTAAACCGAGCCCTAACCCTAACACTAACCCTAACCCTAACCCTAACCCATACCATACGCCATACCCGAACCCCTCCCCGAACCGGTACCCTAAGCCGTACCCTAAGCCTAACACTCACCCTAAGCCTAACCCTAGGCTACCCTTGACTGCTTCTGCCTCCAATAGATTTCCTAAGCACTTGTGTTTTAAGGAACAGCTTAAAAAGAGAATCCTAATGTGATTTCTTTATAATGGGTGTGTTCCTTATCTTATCCTAGTGTCTAAACTCTTCTCCATGGCTGGACCCCCAAATAATATTCCTTTACGTGCTAAGGGGTATCTAGAGAGTGGGATAGGTTTAATAACTACCCTAACCCTAACGCGTACCCTAACCCTAACCCCTACCCTAACCCTAACACGTACCCTTATCCTAACCCGTACCCTAAACCGAGCCCGAACCCTAACAGTACCCATAACCCAAACCCTAACCCATACCCTACGCCATAGCCGAACCCCTCCACGAACCTGTATCCTAAGCCGAACCCTAAGCCTAACCCTCACCCTAAGCCTAACCCTAGGCTACCCTTGACTGCTTCAGCCTACAATAGATTTCATGAGCACTACTGTTTTAAGGAAGTGGTTAAAAAGAGAATCCTAATGTGACTTCTTTATAATGGGTGTGTTCCTTATCTTATCCTAGTTTCTAAACTCTTCTCCATGGCTGGACCCCCAAATAATATTCGTTTACGTGCTAAGGGGTATCTAGAGAGTGGGATAGGTTTAATAACTACCCTAACCCTAACGCGTACCCTAACCCTAACCCCTACCCTAAACCTAACACGTACCCTAATACTAACCCGTACCCCAAACCGAGCCCTAACCCTAACACTAACCCTAACCCTAACCCATACCCTACGCCGTACCCGAACCCCTCCCCTAACCCGTACCCGAAGCCGTACCCTAAGCCTAACCCTAACCCTAGGCTACCATTGACTGCTTCTGACTCCAATAGATTTCCTAAGCACTAGTGTTTTAAGGAACACCTTAAAAAGAGAATCCTAATGTGATTTCTTTATAATGGGTGTGTTCCTTATCTTATCCTAGTGTCTAAACTCTTCTCCATGGCTGGACCCCCAGATAATATTCCTTTACGTGCTAAGGGGTATCTAGAGAGTGGGATAGGTTTAATAACTATCCTAACTCTAACGCGTACCCTAACCCTAACACCTACCCTAACCCTAACACGTACCCTTATCCTAAACTGTACCCTAAACGGACCCCAAACCCTAACACTAACCCTAACCCTAACCCTAAACCATACCCTACGCCGTACCCGATACCCTCCCCGAACCCGTACCCTAAGCCGTACCCTAAGCCTAACCCTAAGCCTAACCCTAACCCTAAGCTACCCTTGACTGCTTCTGCCTCCAATAGATTTCCTAAGCACTAGTGTTTTAAGGAACAACTTAAAAAGAGAATCCTAATGTCATTTCTTTATAATGGGTGTGTTCCTTATCTTATCCTAGTGTCTAAACTCTTCTCCATGGCTGGACCCCCAAATAATATTCCTTTACGTGCTAAGGGGTATCTAGAGAGTGGGATAGGTTTAATAACTATCCTAACCCTAACGCGTACCGCAACCCTAACCCCTACCCTAACCCTAACACGTACCCTAATCCTAACTCGTACCCTAAACCGAGCCCTAACCCTTACCCTAACCCTAACCCTAACCCATACCCTACGCTGTCCCCGAAACCCTCCCCGAACCCGTACCCTAAGCCGTACCCTAAGCCTAACCCTAAGCCTAACCCTAACCCTAGGCTACCCTTGACTGCTTCTGCCTCCAATAGATTTCCTAAGCACTAGTGTTTTAAGGAACAGCTTAAAAAGTGAATCCTAATGTGATTTCTTTATAATGGATGTGTTCCTTATCCTATCCTAGTGTCTAAACTCTTCTCCATGGCTGGACCCCCAAATAATATTCCTTTACGTGCTAAGGGGTATCTAGAGAGTGGGATAGGTTTAATAACTACCCTAACCCTAACACGTACCCTAACCCTAACACTCACCCTAACCCTAACACGTACACTAATCCTAACCCATACCCTAAACCGAGCCCTAACCCTAACACTAACCCTAACCCTTACCCTAACACATACCCTACGCCATACCCGAACCCGAAGCCGAAACCTTACCCTAAGCCGTAACCTAACCCTAACCCTAACCCTAAGCTACCCTTGACTGCTTCTGCCTCCAATAATTTTCTTAAGCCCTAGTGTTTTAAGGAACAGCTTAAAAAGAGGATCGTAATGTGATTTCTTTATAATGGGTGTGTTCCTTATCTTGTCCTAGTGTCTAAACTCTTCTGCATGGCTGGACCCAAAAATAATATTCCTTGACGTGGTAAGCGGTATCGAGAGAGTGGGATAGGTTTAATAACTACCCTAAACCTAACGCGTACCCTAACCCGAACCACTTCGCTAACCCTAACACGTACACTAATCCTAACCCATACCCTAAACCGAGCCCTAACCCTAACCCATACCCTACGCTGTTCCCGAAACCCTCCCCGAACCCGTATCCTAAGCCGTACCCTAACCCTAAACGTAAGCCTAACCCTAAACCTAGGCTATCCTTGACTGCTTCTTCCTGCAATAGATTTCCTAAGCACTAGTGTTTTAAGGAACAGCTTAAAAAGAGAATCCTAATGTGATTTCTTTATAATGGGTGTGTTCCTTATCTTATCTTAGTGACTAAACTCTTCTCCATGGTTGGACCACCAAATAATATTCCTTTACGTGCTAAGGGGTATCTAGAGAGTGGGATAGGTTTAATAACTACCCTAACCCTAACGCGTACCCTAACCCTAAACCCTACCCTAACCCTAACACGTACCCTAATCCTAACACGTACACTAAACCGAGCCCTAACCCTAACACTAACCCTAACCCTAACCCATACCCTACGATGTACCCGAACCCCTCCCCGAACCCGTAACCTAAGCCATACCCTAACCCAAACCCTAAGACTAACCGTAACCCTAGGCTACCCTTGACTGCTTCTGCCTCCAATAGATTTCCTAAGCACTAGTGTTTTAAGGAACAGCTTAAAAAGAGAATCCTAATGTGATTTCTTTATAATGGGTGTGTTCCTTATCTTATCCTAGTGTCTAAACTCTTCTCCATGGCTGGACCCCCAGATAATATTCCTTTACGTGCTAAGGGGTATCTAGAGAGTGGGATAGGTTTAATAACTATCCTAAACCTAACGCGTACCCTAACCCTAACCCCTACCCTAACCCTAACACGTACCCTAATCCTAACCCGTACCCTAAACCGAGCCCTAACCCTAACACTAACCCTAACCCTAACCCTAAACCATACCATACGCCGTACCCGAACCCCTCCCCGAACCGGTACCCTAAGCCGTACCCTAAGCCTAACCCTCACCCTAAGCCTAACCCTAGGCTACCCTTGACTGCTTCTGCCTCCAATAGATTTCCTAAGCACTTGTGTTTTAAGGAACAGCTTAAAAAGAGAATCCTAATGTGATTTCTTTATAATGGGTGTGTTCCTTATCTTATCCTAGTGTCTAAACTCTTCTCCATGCCTGGACCCCCAAATAATATTCCTTTACGTGCTAAGGGGTATCTAGAGAGTGGGATAGGTTTAATAACTACCCTAACCCTAACGCGTACCCTAACCCTAACCCCTACCCTAACCCTAACACGTACCCTTATCCTAACCCGTACCCTAAACCGAGCCCGAACCCTAACAGTACCCATAACCCAAACCCTAACCCATACCCTACGCCATAGCCGAACCCCTCCACGAACCTGTATCCTAAGCCGAACCCTAAGCCTAACCCTCACCCTAAGCCTAACCCTAGGCTACCCTTGACTGCTTCAGCCTGCAATAGATTTCATGAGCACTACTGTTTTAAGGAAGTGGTTAAAAAGAGAATCCTAATGTGATTTCTTTATAATGGGTGTGTTCCTTATCTTATCCTAGTGTCTAAACTCTTCTCCATGGCTGGACCCCCAGATAATATTCCTTTACGTGCTAAGGGGTATCTAGAGAGTGGGATAGGTTTAATAACTATCCTAACTCTAACGCGTACCCTAACCCTAACACCTACCCTAACCCTAACACGTACCCTTATCCTAAACTGTACCCTAAACGGACCCCAAACCCTAACACTAACCCTAACCCTAACCCTAACCCATACCCTACGCCGTACCCGATACCCTCCCCGAACCCGTACCCTAAGCCGTACCCTAAGCCTAACCCTAAGCCTAACCCTAACCCTAAGCTACCCTTGACTGCTTCTGCCTCCAATAGATTTCCTAAGCACTAGTGTTTTAAGGAACAGCTTAAAAAGAGAATCCTAATGTCATTTCTTTATAATGGGTGTGTTCCTTATCTTATCCTAGTGTCTAAACTCTTCTCCATGGCTGGACCCCCAAATAATATTCCTTTACGTGCTAAGGGGTATCTAGAGAGTGGGATAGGTTTAATAACTATCCTAACCCTAACGCGTACCGCAACCCTAACCCCTACCCTAACCCTAACACGTACCCTAATCCTAACCCGTACCCTAAACCGAGCCCTAACCCTTACCCTAACCCTAACCCTAACCCATACCCTACGCCGTACCCGAAACCCTCCCCGAACCCGTACCCTAAGCCGTACCCTAAGCCTAACCCTAAGCCTAACCCTAACCCTAGGCTACCCTTGACTGCTTCTGCCTCCAATAGATTTCCTAAGCACTAGTGTTTTAAGGAACAGCTTAAAAAGTGAATCCTAATGTGATTTCTTTATAATGGATGTGTTCCTTATCCTATCCTAGTGTCTAAACTCTTCTCCATGGCTGGACCCCCAAATAATATTCCTTTACGTGCTAAGGGGTATCTAGAGAGTGGGATAGGTTTAATAACTACCCTAACCCTAACACGTACCCTAACCCTAACACCCACCCTAACCCTAACACGTACACTAATCCTAACCCATACCCTAAACCGAGCCCTAACCCTAACACTAACCCTAACCCTTACCCTAACACATACCCTACGCCATACCCGAACCCGAAGCCGAAACCTTACCCTAAGCCGTAACCTAACCCTAACCCTAACCCTAACCCTAAGCTACCCTTGACTGCTTCTGCCTCCAATAATTTTCTTAAGCACTAGTGTTTTAAGGAACAGCTTAAAAAGAGGATCGTACTGTGATTTCTTTATAATGGGTGTGTTCCTTATCTTGTCCTAGTGTCTAAACTCTTCTGCATGGCTGGACCCAAAAATAATATTCCTTGACGTGGTAAGCGGTATCGAGAGAGTGGGATAGGTTTAATAACTACCCTAAACCTAACGCGTACCCTAACCCGAACCACTTCGCTAACCCTAACACGTACACTAATCCTAACCCTTACCCTAAACCGAGCCCTAACCCTAACCCTAACCCTAACCCATACCCTACGCTGTTCCCGAAACCCTCCCCGAACCCGTATCCTAAGCCGTACCCTAACCCTAACCCTAAGCCTAACCCTAAACCTAGGCTATCCTTGACTGCTTCTTCCTGCAATAGATTTCCTAAGCACTAGTGTTTTAAGGAACAGCTTAAAAAGAGAATCCTAATGTGATTTCTTTATAATGGGTGTGTTCCTTATCTTATCTTAGTGACTAAACTCTTCTCCATGGCTGGACCACCAAATAATATTCCTTTACGTGCTAAGGGGTATCTAGAGAGTGGGATAGGTTTAATAACTACCCTAACCCTAACGCGTACCCTAACCCTAACCCCTACCCTAACCCTAACACGTACCCTAATCCTAACACGTACACTAAACCGAGCCCTAACCCTAACACTAACCCTAACCGTAACCCATACCCTACGATGTACCCGAACCCCTCCCCGAACCCGTAACCTAAGCCATACCCTAACCCAAACCCTAAGACTAACCCTAACCCTAGGCTACCCTTGACTGCTTCTGCCTCCAATAGATTTCCTAAGCACTAGTGTTTTAAGGAACAGCTTAAAAAGAGAATCCTAATGTGATTTCTTTATAATGGGTGTGTTCCTTATCTTATCCTAGTGTCTAAACTCTTCTGCATGGCTGGACCCCCAGATAATATTCCTTTACGTGCTAAGGGGTATCTAGAGAGTGGGATAGGTTTAATAACTATCCTAAACCTAACGCGTACCCTAACCCTAACCCCTACCCTAACCCTAACACGTACCCTAATCCTAACCCGTACGCTAAACCGAGCCCTAACCCTAACACTAACCCTAACCCTAACCCTAACCCATACCATACGCCGTACCCGAACCCCTCCCCGAACCGGTACCCTAAGCCGTACCCTAAGCCTCACCTTCACCCTAAGCCTAACCCTAGGCTACCCTTGACTACTTCTGCCTCCAATAGATTTCCTAAGCACTTGTGTTTTAAGGAACAGCTTAAAAAGAGAATCCTAATGTGATTTCTTTATAATGGGTGTGTTCCTTATCTTATCCTAGTGTCTAAACTCTTCTCCATGCCTGGACCCCCAAATAATATTCCTTTACGTGCTAAGGGGTATCTAGAGAGTGGGATAGGTTTAATAACTACCCTAACCCTAACGCGTACCCTAACCCTAACCCCTACCCTAACCCTAACACGTACCCTTATCCTAACACGTACCCTAAACCGAGCCCGAACCCTAACAGTACCCATAACCCAAACCCTAACCCATACCCTACGCCATAGCCGAACCCCTCCACGAACCTGTATCCTAAGCCGAACCCTAAGCCTAACCCTCACCCTATGCCTAACCCTAGGCTACCCTTGACTGCTTCAGCCTGCAATAGATTTCATGAGCACTACTGTTTTAAGGAAGTGGTTAAAAAGAGAATCCTAATGTGACTTCTTTATAATGGGTGTGTTCCTTATCTTATCCTAGTTTCTAAACTCTTCTCCATGGCTGGACCCCCAAATAATATTCGTTTACGTGCTAAGGGGTATCTAGAGAGTGGGATAGGTTTAATAACTACCCTAACCCTAACGCGTACCCTAACCCTAACCCCTACCCTAACCCTAACACGTACCCTAATCCTAACCCGTACCCCAAACCGAGCCCTAACCCTAACACTAACCCTAACCCTAACCCATACCCTACGCCGTACCCGAACCCCTCCCCTAACCCGTACCCGAAGCCGTACCCTAAGCCTAACCCTAACCCTAGGCTACCATTGACTGCTTCTGACTCCAATAGATTTCCTAAGCACTAGTGTTTTAAGGAACACCTTAAAAAGAGAATCCTAATGTGATTTCTTTATAATGGGTGTGTTCCTTATCTTATCCTAGTGTCTAAACTCTTCTCCATGGCTGGACCCCCAGATAATATTCCTTTACGTGCTAAGGGGTATCTAGAGAGTGGGATAGGTTTAATAACTATCCTAACTCTAACGCGTACCCTAACCCTAACACCTACCCTAACCCTAACACGTACCCTTATCCTAAACTGTACCCTAAACGGACCCCAAACCCTAACACTAACCCTAACCCTAACCCTAACCCATACCCTACGCCGTACCCGATACCCTCCCCGAACCCGTACCCTAAGCCGTACCCTAAGCCTAACCCTAAGCCTAACCCTAACCCTAAGCTACCCTTGACTGCTTCTGCCTCCAATAGATTTCCTAAGCACTAGTGTTTTAAGGAACAGCTTAAAAAGAGAATCCTAATGTCATTTCTTTATAATGGGTGTGTTCCTTATCTTATCCTAGTGTCTAAACTCTTCTCCATGGCTGGACCCCCAAATAATATTCCTTTACGTGCTAAGGGGTATCTAGAGAGTGGGATAGGTTTAATAACTATCCTAACCCTAACGCGTACCGCAACCCTAACCCCTACCCTAACCCTAACACGTACCCTAATCCTAACCCGTACCCTAAACCGAGCCCTAACCCTTACCCTAACCCTAACCCTAATCCATACCCTACGCCGTACCCGAAACCCTCCCCGAACCCGTACCCTAAGCCGTACCCTAAGCCTAACCCTAAGCCTAACCCTAACCCTAGGCTACCCTTGACTGCTTCTGCCTCCAATAGATTTCCTAAGCACTAGTGTTTTAAGGAACAGCTTAAAAAGTGAATCCTAATGTGATTTCTTTATAATGGATGTGTTCCTTATCCTATCCTAGTGTCTAAACTCTTCTCCATGGCTGGACCCCCAAATAATATTCCTTTACGTGCTAAGGGGTATCTAGAGAGTGGGATAGCTTTAATAACTACCCTAACCCTAACACGTACCCTAACCCTAACACCCACCCTAACCCTAACACGTACACTAATCCTAACCCATACCCTAAACCGAGCCCTAACCCTAACACTAACCCTAACCCTTACCCTAACACATACCCTACGCCATACCCGAACCCGAAGCCGAAACCTTACCCTAAGCCGTAACCTAACCCTAACCCTAACCCTAACCCTAAGCTACCCTTGACTGATTCTGCCTCCAATAATTTTCTTAAGCACTAGTGTTTTAAGGAACAGCTTAAAAAGAGGATCGTAATGTGATTTCTTTATAATGGGTGTGTTCCTTATCTTGTCCTAGTGTCTAAACTCTTCTGCATGGCTGGACCCAAAAATAATATTCCTTGACGTGGTAAGCGGTATCGAGAGAGTGGGATAGGTTTAATAACTACCCTTAACCTAACGCGTACCCTAACCCGAACCACTTCGCTAACCCTAACACGTACACTAATCCTAACCCATACCCTAAACCGAGCCCTAACCCTAACCCTAACCCTAACCCATACCCTACGCTGTTCCCGAAACCCTCCCCGAACCCGTATCCTAAGCCGTACCCTAACCCTAACCCTAAGCCTAACCCTAAACCTAGGCTATCCTTGACTGCTTCTTCCTGCAATAGATTTCCTAAGCACTAGTGTTTTAAGGAACAGCTTAAAAAGAGAATCCTAATGTGATTTCTTTATAATGGGTGTGTTCCTTATCTTATCCTAGTGTCTAAACTCTTCTCCATGCCTGGACCCACAAATAATATTCCTTTACGTGCTAAGGGGTATCTAGAGAGTGGGATAGGTTTAATAACTACCCTAACCCTAACGCGTACCCTAACCCTAATCCCTACCCTAACCCTAACACGTACCCTTATCCTAACCCATACCCTAAACCGAGCCCGAACCCTAACAGTACCCATAACCCAAACCCTAACCCATACCCTACGCCATAGCCGAACCCCTCCACGAACCTGTATCCTAAGCCGAACCCTAAGCCTAACCCTCACCCTAAGCCTAACCCTAGGCTACCCTTGACTGCTTCAGCCTGCAATAGATTTCCTGAGCACTACTGTTTTAAGGAAGTGGTTAAAAAGAGAATCCTAATGTGACTTCTTTATAATGGGTGTGTTCCTTATCTTATCCTAGTTTCTAAACTCTTCTCCATGGCTGGACCCCCAAATAATATTCCTTTACGTGCTAAGGGGTATCTAGAGAGTGGGATAGGTTTAATAACTACCCTAACCCTAACGCGTACCCTAACCCTAACCCCTACCCTAACCCTAACACGTACCCTTATCCTAACCCGTACCCTAATCCGAGCCCGAACCCTAACAGTAACCCTAACCCTAACCCTAACCCATACCCTACGCCATACACGAACCCCTCGCCGAAGCCGTACCCTAAGCCTAAGGCTATGCCTAACCCTAACCCTAGGCTACCCTTGACTGCTTCTGCCTCCAATAGATTTCCTAAGCACTTGTGTTTTAAGGAACAGCTTAAAAAGAGAATCCTAATGTGATTTCTTTATAATGGGTGTGTTCCTTATCTTATCCTAGTGTCTAAACTCTTCTCCATGGCTGGACGCCCAGATAATATTACTTTACGTGCTAAGGGGTATCTAGAGAGTGGGATAGGTTTAATAACTACCCTAACCCTAACGCGTACCCTAACCCTAACCCCTACCCTAACCCTAACACGTACCCTAATCCTAACCCGTACCCTAAACCGAGCCCTAACCCTAACACTAACCCTAACCCTAACCCATACCCAACGATGTACCCGAACCCCTCCCCGAACCCGTACCCTAAGCCATAACCTAACCCTAACCCTAAGCCTAACCCTAACCCTAGGCTACCCTTGACTGCTTCTGCCTCCAATAGATTTCCTAAGCACTATGTTTTTAAGGAACAGCTTAAAAAGAGAATCCTAAGGTGATTTCTTTATAATGGGTGTGTTCCTTATCTTATCCTAGTGTCTAAACTCTTCTCCATGGGTGGACCCCCAAATAATATTACGTTACGTGCTAAGGGGTATCTAGAGAGTGGGATAGGTTTAATAACTACCGTAACCCTAACGCGTACCCTAACCCTAACCCCTACCCTAACCCTAAAACGTACCCTAATCCTAACCCGTACCCTAACCCGAGCCCTAAAGCTAAAACTAACCCTAAGCCTAACCCATACCCTACGCCGTACCCGAACCCCTCCCCGAACCCGTACCCTAAGCCGTACCCTAAGCCTAACCCTAAGCCTAACCCTAACCCTAGGCTATCCTTGACTGCTTCTGCCTCCAATAGATTTCCTAAGCACTAGTGTTTGAAGGAACAGCTTAAAACGAGAATCCTAATGTGATTTCTTTATAATGGGTGTGTTCCTTATATTATCCTAGTGTCTAAACTCTTCTCCATGGCTGGACCCCCAAATAATATTCCTTTACGTGCTAAGGGGTATCTAGAGAGTGGGATAGGTTTAATAACTACCCTAACCCTAACGCGTACCCTAACCCTAACCCCTACCCTAACCCTAACACGTACCCTAATCCTAACACGTACACTAAACCGAGCCCTAACCCTAACACTAACCCTAACCCTAACCCATAACCTACGATGTACCCGAACCCCTCCCCGAACCCGTAACCTAAGCCATACCCTAAACCAAACCCTAAGACTAACCCTAACCCTAGGCTACCCTTGACTGCTTCTGCCTCCAATAGATTTCCTAAGCACTAGTGTTTTAAGGAACAGCTTAAAAAGAGAATCCTAATGTGATTTCTTTATAATGGGTGTGTTCCTTATCTTATCCTAGTGTCTAAACTCTTCTCCATGGCTGGACACCCAGATAATATTCCTTTACGTGCTAAGGGGTATCTAGAGAGTGGGATAGGTTTAATAACTATCCTAAACCTAACGCGTACCCTAACCCTAACCCCTACCCTAACCCTAACACGTACCCTAATCCTAACCCGTACCCTAACCCGAGCCCTAAAGCTAAAACTAACCCTAACCCTAACCCATACCCTACGCCGTACCCGAACCCCTCCCCGAACCCGTACCCTAAGCTGTACCCTAAGCCTAACCCTAAGGATAACCCTAACCCTAGGCTATCCTTGACTGCTTCTGCCTCCAATAGATTTCCTAAGCACTAGTGTTTGAAGGAACAGCTTAAAACGAGAATCCTAATGTGATTTCTTTATAATGGGTGGGTTCCTTATATTATCCTAGTGTCTAAACTCTTCTCCATGGCTGGACCCCCAAATAATATTCCTTTACGTGCTAAGGGGTATCTAGAGAGTGGGATAGGTTTAATAACTACCCTAAAGCTAAAGCGTACCCTAACCCTAACCCCTACCCTAACCCTAACACGTACCCTAATCCTAACCCGTACCCTAACCCGAGCCCTAACCCTAACAATAACCCTAACCCTAACCCTAACCCATACCCTACGCCGTACCCGAACCCCTCCCCGAACCCGTACCCTAAGCCGTACCCTAAGCCTAACCCTAATGATAACCCTAACCCTAGGCTACCCTTGACTGCTTCTGCCTCCAATAGATTTCCTAAGCACTAGTGTTTGAAGGAACAGCTTAAAACGAGAATCCTAATGTGATTTCTTTATAATGGGTGTGTTCCTTATATTATCCTAGTGTCTAAACTCTTCTCCATGGCTGGACCCCCAAATAATATTACTTTACGTGCTAAGGGGTATCTAGAGAGTGGGATAGGTTTCATAACTACCCTAACCCTAACGCGTACACTAACTCTAACCCCTACCCTAACCCTAACACGTACCCTAATCCTAAACCGTACCCTAAACCGAGCCCTAACCCTAACACTAACCCTAACCCTAACCCATACCCTACGCCGTACCTGAACCCCTCCCCGAACCCGTACCCTAAGCCGTACCCTAAGCCTAACCCTAAGCCTAACCCTAACCCTAGGCTACCCTTTACTGCTTCTGCCTCCAATAGATTTCCTAAGCACTAGTGTTTTAAGGAACAGCTTAAAAAGAGAATCCTAATGTGATTTCTTTATAATGGGGGTGTTCCTTATCTTATCCTAGTGTCTAAAATCTTCTCCATGGCTGGACCCCCAAATAATATTCCTTTACGTGCTAAGGGGTATCTAGAGAGTCGGATAGGTTTAATAACTACCCTAACCCTAACGCGTACCCTAACCCTAACCCCTACCCTAACCCTAACACGTACCCTAATCCTAACCCGTACCCTACACCGAGCCCTAACCCTAAAACTAACCCTAACCCTAACCCCTACCCTAACCCTAACACATACCCTAATCTTAACCCATACCCTAAACCGAGCCCTAACCCTAACACTAACCCTAACCCTAACCGTAACCCATACCCTACGCCGTACCCGAACCCCTCCCCGAACCCGTACCCTGAGCCGTACCCTAACCCTAACCCTAAGCCTAACCCTAACCCTAGGCTACCCTTGACTGCTTCTGCCTCCAATAGATTTCCTAAGCACTTGTGTTTTAAGGAACAGCTTAAAAAGAGAATCCTAATGTGATTTCTTTATAATGGGTGTGTTCCTTATCTTATCCTAGTGTCTAAACTCTTCTCCATGCCTGGACCCCCAAATAATATTCCTTTACGTGCTAAGGGGTATCTAGAGAGTGGGATAGGTTTAATAACTACCCTAACCCTAACGCGTACCCTAACCCTAACCCCTACCCTAACCCTAACACGTACCCTTATCCTAACCCGTACCCTAAACCGAGCCCGAACCCTAACAGTACCCATAACCCAAACCCTAACCCATACCCTACGCCATAGCCGAACCCCTCCACGAACCTGTATCCTAAGCCGAACCCTAAGCCTAACCCTCACCCTAAGCCTAACCCTAGGCTACCCTTGACTGCTTCAGCCTGCAATAGATTTCCTGAGCACTACTGTTTTAAGGAAGTGGTTAAAAAGAGAATCCTAATGTGACTTCTTTATAATGGGTGTGTTCCTTATCTTATCCTAGTTTCTAAACTCTTCTCCATGGCTGGACCCCCAAATAATATTCGTTTACGTGCTAAGGGTTATCTAGAGAGTGGGATAGGTTTAATAACTACCCTAACCCTAACGCGTACCCTAACCCTAACCCCTACCCTAACCCTAACACGTACCCTAATCCTAACCCGTACCCTAAACCGAGCCCTAACCCTAACACTAACCCTAACCCTAACCCATACCCCACGCCGTACCCGAACCCCTCCCCTAACCCGTACCCGAAGCCGTACCCTAAGCCTAACCCAAACCCTAGGCTACCATTGACTGCTTCTGACTCCAATAGATTTCCTAAGCACTAGTGTTTTAAGGAACACCTTAAAAAGAGAATCCTAATGTGATTTCTTTATAATGGGTGTGTTCCTTATCTTATCCTAGTGTCTAAACTCTTCTCCATGGCTGGACCCCCAGATAATATTCCTTTACGTGCTAAGGGGTATCTAGAGAGTGGGATAGGTTTAATAACTATCCTAACTCTAACACGTACCCTAACCCTAACACCTACGCTAACCCTAACACGTACCCTTATCCTAAACTGTACCCTAAACGGACCCCAAACCCTAACACTAACCCTAACCCTAACCCTAACCCATACCCTACGCCGTACCCGATACCCTCCCCGAACCCGTCCCCTAAGCCGTACCCTAAGCCTAACCCTAAGCCTAACCCTAACCCTAAGCTACCCTTGACTGCTTCTGCCTCCAATAGATTTACTAAGCACTAGTGTTTTAAGGAACAGCTTAAAAAGAGAATCCTAATGTCATTTCTTTATAATGGGTGTGTTCCTTATCTTATCCTAGTGTCTAAACTCTTCTCCATGGCTGGACCCCCAAATAATATTCCTTTACGTACTAAGGGGTATCTAGAGAGTGGGATAGGTTTAATAACTATCCTAACCCTAACGCGTACCGCAACCCTAACCCCTACCCTAACCCTAACACGTACCCTAATCCTAACCCGTACCCTAAACCGAGCCCTAACCCTAACCCTAACCCTAACCCTAACCCATACCCTACGCCGTACCCGAACCCCTCCCCGAACCCGTACCCTGAGCCGTACCCTAACCCTAACCCTAAGCCTAACCCTAACCCTAGGCTACCCTTGACTGCTTCTGCCTCCAATAGATTTCCTAAGCACTTGTGTTTTAAGGAACAGCTTAAAAAGAGAATCCTAATGTGATTTCTTTATAATGGGTGTGTTCCTTATCTTATCCTAGTGTCTAAACTCTTCTCCATGCCTGGACCCCCAAATAATATTCCTTTACGTGCTAAGGGGTATCTAGAGAGTGGGATAGGTTTAATAACTACCCTAACCCTAACGCGTACCCTAACCCTAACCCCTACCCTAACCCTAACACGTACCCTTATCCTAACCCGTACCCTAAACCGAGCCCGAACCCTAACAGTACCCATAACCCAAACCCTAACCCATACCCTACGCCATAGCCGAACCCCTCCACGAACCTGTATCCTAAGCCGAACCCTAAGCCTAACCCTCACCCTAAGCCTAACCCTAGGCTACCCTTGACTGCTTCAGCCTGCAATAGATTTCCTGAGCACTACTGTTTTAAGGAAGTGGTTAAAAAGAGAATCTTAATGTGACTTCTTTATGATGGGTGTGTTCCTTATCTTATCCTAGTTTCTAAACTCTTCTCCATGGCTGGACCCCCAAATAATATTCGTTTACGTGCTAAGGGTTATCTAGAGAGTGGGATAGGTTTAATAACTACCCTAACCCTAACGCGTACCCTAACCCTAACCCCTACCCTAACCCTAACACGTACCCTAATCCTAACCCGTACCCTAAACCGAGCCCTAACCCTAACACTAACCCTAACCCTAACCCATACCCTACGCCGTACCCGAACCCCTCCCCTAACCCGTACCCGAAGCCGTACCCTAAGCCTAACCCTAAGCCTAGGCTACCATTGACTGCTTCTGACTCCAATAGATTTCCTAAGCACTAGTGTTTTAAGGAACACCTTAAAAAGAGAATCCTAATGTGATTTCTTTATAATGGGTGTGTTCCTTATCTTATCCTAGTGTCTAAACTCTTCTCCATGGCTGGACCCCCAGATAATATTCCTTTACGTGCTAAGGGGTATCTAGAGAGTGGGATAGGTTTAATAACTATCCTAACTCTAACACGTACCCTAACCCTAACACCTACCCTAACCCTAACACGTACCCTTATCCTAAACTGTACCCTAAACGGACCCCAAACCCTAACACTAACCCTAACCCTCACCCTAACCCATACCCTACGCCGTACCCGATACCCTCCCCGAACCCGTCCCCTAAGCCGTACCCTAAGCCTAACCCTAAGCCTAACCCTAACCCTAAGCTACCCTTGACTGCTTCTGCCTCCAATAGATTTCCTAAGCACTAGTGTTTTAAGGAACAGCTTAAAAAGAGAATCCTAATGTCATTTCTTTATAATGGGTGTGTTCCTTATCTTATCCTAGTGTCTAAACTCTTCTCCATGGCTGGACCCCCAAATAATATTCCTTTACGTGCTAAGGGGTATCTAGAGAGTGGGATAGGTTTAATAACTATCCTAACCCTAACGCGTACCGCAACCCTAACCCCTACCCTAACCCTAACACGTACCCTAATCCTAACCCGTACCCTAAACCGAGCTCTAACCTAACCCTAACCCTAACCCTAACCCATACCCTACGCCGTACCCGAAACCCTCCCCGAACCCGTACCCTAAGCCGTACCCTAAGCCTAACCCTCACCCTAAGCCTAACCCTAGGCTACCCTTGACTTCTTCTGCCTCCAATAGATTTCCTAAGCACTTGTGTTTAAGGAACAGCTTATAAAGAGAATCCTAATGTGATTTCTTTATAATGGGTGTGTTCCTTATCTTATCCTAGTGTCTAAACTCTTCTCCATGGCTGGACGCCCAAATAATATTCCTTTACGTGCTAAGGGGCATCTAGAGAGTGGGATAGGTTTAATAACTACCCTAACCCTAACGCGTACCCTAACCCTAACCCCTACCCTAACCCTAACACGTACCCTAATCCTAACCCATACCCTAAACCGAGCCCGAACCCTAACAGTACCCCTAACCCTAACCCTAACCCATACCCTATGCCATAACTGAACCCCTCCCCGAACCCGTATCCTAAGCCGTACCCTAAGCCTAACCCTCACCCTAAGCCTAACCCTAGGCTACCCTTGACTGCTTCAGCCTGCAATAGATTTCCTAAGCACTAGTGTTTTAAGGAAGAGGTTAAAAAGAGAATCATAATGTGATTTCTTTATAATGGGTGTGTTCCTTATCTTATCCTAGTGTCTAAACTCTTCTCCATGGCTTTACGCCCAAATAATGTTCCTTTACGTGCTAAGGGGTATCTAGAGAGTGGGATAGGTTTAATAACTACCCTAACCCTAACGCGTACCCTAACCCTAACCCCTTCGCTAACCCTAACACGTACCCTAATCCTAACCCGTATCCTAAACCGAGCCCTAACCCTAACACTAAACCTAACCCTAACCTTAAACCATACCCTACGCCGTACCCGAACCCCTCCCCGAACACGTACCCTAAGCCGTACCCTAAGCCTAACCCTAATGATAACCCTAACCCTAGGCTACCCTTGACTGCTTCTGCCTCCAATAGATTTCCTAAGCACTAGTGTTTGAAGGAACAGCTTAAAACGAGAATCCTAATGTGATTTCTTTATAATGGGTGTGTTCCTTATATTATCCTAGTGTCTAAACTCTTCTCCATGGCTGGACCCCCAAATAATATTACTTTACGTGCTAAGGGGTATCTAGAGAGTGGGATAGGTTTCATAACTACCCTAACCCTAACGCGTACACTAACTCTAATCACTACCCTAACACTAACACGTACCCTAATCCTAAACCGTACCCTAAACCGAGCCCTAACCCTAACACTAACCCTAACCCTAACCCATACCCTACGCCGTACCTGAACCCCTCCCCGAACCCGTACCCTAAGCCGTACCCTAAGCCTAACCCTAAGCCTAACCCTAACCCTAGGCTACCCTTTACTGCTTCTGCCTCCAATAGATTTCCTAAGCACTAGTGTTTTAAGGAACAGCTTAAAAAGAGAATCCTAATGTGATTTCTTTATAATGGGGGTGTTCCTTATCTTATCCTAGTGTCTAAAATCTTCTCCATGGCTGGACCCCCAAATAATATTCCTTTACGTGCTAAGGGGTATCTAGAGAGTCGGATAGGTTTAATAACTACCCTAACCCTAACGCGTACCCTAACCCTAACCCCTACCCTAACCCTAACACGTACCCTAATCTTAACCCGTACCCTAAACCGAGCCCTAACCCTAAAACTAACCCTAAGCCTAACCCCTACCCTAACCCTAACACATACCCTAATCTTAACCCATACCCTAAACCGAGCCCTAACCCTAACACTAACCCTAACCCTAACCGTAACCCATACCCTACGCCGTACCCGAACCCCTCCCCGAACCCGTACCCTGAGCCGTACCCTAACCCTAACCCTAAGCCTAACCCTAACCCTAGGCTACCCTTGACTGCTTCTGCCTCCAATAGATTTCCTAAGCACTTGTGTTTTAAGGAACAGCTTAAAAAGAGAATCCTAATGTGATTTCTTTATAATGGGTGTGTTCCTTATCTTATCCTAGTGTCTAAACTCTTCTCCATGGCTGGACCCCCAAATAATATTCCTTTACGTGCTAAGGGGTATCTAGAGAGTGGGATAGGTTTAATAACTACCCTAACCCTAACGCGTACCCTAACCCTAACCCCTACCCTAACCCTAACACGTACCCTTTTCCTAACCCGTAACCTAAACCGAGCCCGAACCCTAACAGTACCCATAACCCAAACCCTAACCCATACCCTACGCCATAGCCGAACCCCTCCACGAACCTGTATCCTAAGCCGAACCCTAAGCCTAACCCTCACCCTAAGCCTAACCCTAGGCTACCCTTGACTGCTTCAGCCTGCAATAGATTTCCTGAGCACTACTGTTTTAAGGAAGTGGTTAAAAAGAGAATCCTAATGTGACTTCTTTATAATGGGTGTGTTCCTTATCTTATCCTAGTTTCTAAACTCTCCTCCATGGCTGGACCCCCAAATAATATTCGTTTACGTGCTAAGGGTTATCTAGAGAGTGGGATAGGTTTAATAACTACCCTAACCCTAACGCGTACCCTAACCCTAACCCCTACCCTAACCCTAACACGTACCCTAATCCTAACCCGTACCCTAAACCGAGCCGTAACCCTAACACTAACCCTAACCCTAACCCATACCCTACGCCGTACCCGAACCCCTCCCCTAACCCGTACCCGAAGCCGTACCCTAAGCCTAACCCTAACCCTAGGCTACCATTGACTGCTTCTGACTCCAATAGATTTCCTAAGCACTAGTGTTTTAAGGAACACCTTAAAAAGAGAATCCTAATGTGATTTCTTTATAATGGGTGTGTTCCTTATCTTATCCTAGTGTCTAAACTCTTCTCCATGGCTGGACCCCCAGATAATATTCCTTTACGTGCTAAGGGGTATCTAGAGAGTGGGATAGGTTTAATAACTATCCTAATTCTAACACGTACCCTAACCCTAACACCTACCCTAACCCTAACACGTACCCTTATCCTAAACTGTACCCTAAACGGACCCCAAACCCTAACACTAACCCTAACCCTAACCCTAACCCATACCCTACGCCGTACCCGATACCCTCCCCGAACCCGTCCCCTAAGCCGTACCCTAAGCCTAACCCTAAGCCTAACCCTAACCCTAAGCTACCCTTGACTGCTTCTGCCTCCAATAGATTTCCTAAGCACTAGTGTTTTAAGGAACAGCTTAAAAAGAGAATCCTAATGTCATTTCTTTATAATGGGTGTGTTCCTTATCTTATCCTAGTGTCTAAACTCTTCTCCATGGCTGGACCCCCAAATAATATTCCTTTACGTACTAAGGGGTATCTAGAGAGTGGGATAGGTTTAATAACTATCCTAACCCTAACGCGTACCGCAACCGTAACCCCTACCCTAACCCTAACACGTACCCTAATCCTAACCCGTACCCTAAACCGAGCCCTAACCCTAACCCTAACCCTAACCCTAACCCATACCCTACGCCGTACCCGAACCCCTCCCCGAACCCGTACCCTGAGCCGTACCCTAACCCTAACCCTAAGCCTAACCCTAACCCTAGGCTACCCTTGACTGCTTCTGCCTCCAATAGATTTTCTAAGCACTTGTGTTTTAAGGAACAGCTTAAAAAGAGAATCCTAATGTGATTTCTTTATAATGGGTGTGTTCCTTATCTTATCCTAGTGTCTAAACTCTTCTCCATGCCTGGACCCCCAAATAATATTCCTTTACGTGCTAAGGGGTATCTAGAGAGTGGGATAGGTTTAATAACTACCCTAACCCTAACGCGTACCCTAACCCTAACCCCTACCCTAACCCTAACACGTACCCTTATCCTAACCCGTACCCTAAACCGAGCCCGAACCCTAACAGTACCCATAACCCAAACCCTAACCCATACCCTACGCCATAGCCGAACCCCTCCACGAACCTGTATCCTAAGCCGAACCCTAAGCCTAACCCTCACCCTAAGCCTAACCCTAGGCTACCCTTGACTGCTTCAGCCTGCAATAGATTTCCTGAGCACTACTGTTTTAAGGAAGTGGTTAAAAAGAGAATCTTAATGTGACTTCTTTATAATGGGTGTGTTCCTTATCTTATCCTAGTTTCTAAACTCTTCTCCATGGCTGGACCCCCAAATAATATTCGTTTACGTGCTAAGGGTTATCTAGAGAGTGGGATAGGTTTAATAACTACCATAACCCTAACGCGTACCCTAACCCTAACCCCTACCCTAACCCTCACACGTACCCTAATCCTAACCCGTACCCTAAACCGAGCCCTAACCCTAACACTAACCCTAACCCTAACCCATATCCTACGCCGTACCCGAACCCCTCCCCTAACCCGTACCCGAAGCCGTACCCTAAGCCTAACCCTAACCCTAGGCTACCATTGACTGCTTCTGACTCCAATAGATTTCCTAAGCACTAGTGTTTTAAGGAACACCTTAAAAAGAGAATCCTAATGTGATTTCTTTATAATGGGTGTGTTCCTTATCTTATCCTAGTGTCTAAACTCTTCTCCATGGCTGGACCCCCAGATAATATTCCTTTACGTGCTAAGGGGTATCTAGAGAGTGGGATAGGTTTAATAACTATCCTAAATCTAACACGTACCCTAACCCTAACACCTACCCTAACCCTAACACGTACCCTTATCCTAAACTGTACCCTAAACGGACCCCAAACCCTAACACTAACCCTAACCCTAACGCTAACCCATACCCTACGCCGTACCCGATACCCTCCCAGAACCCGTCCCCTAAGCCGTACCCTAAGACTAACCCTAAGCCTAACCCTAACCCTAAGCTACCCTTGACTGCTTCTGCCTCCAATAGTTTTCCTAAGCACTAGTGTTTTAAGGAACAGCTTAAAAAGAGAATCCTAATGTCATTTCTTTATAATGGGTGTGTTCCTTATCTTATCCTAGTGTCTAAACTCTTCTCCATGGCTGGACCCCCAAATAATATTCCTTTACGTGCTAAGGGGTATCTAGAGAGTGGGATAGGTTTAATAACTATCCTAACCCTAACGCGTACCGCAACCCTAACCCCTACCCTAACCCTAACACGTACCCTAATCCTAACCCGTACCCTAAACCGAGCCCTAACCCTAACCCTAACCCTAACCCTAACCTTACCCTAAGCCGTAACCTAACCCTAACCCTAACCCTAACCCTAAGCTACCCTTGACTGCTTCTGCCTCCAATAATTTTCTTAAGCACTAGTGTTTTAAGGAACAGCTTAAAAAGAGGATCGTAATGTGATTTCTTTATAATGGGTGTGTTCCTTATCTTGTCCTAGTGTCTAAACTCTTCTGCATGGCTGGACCCAAAAATAATATTCCTTGACGTGGTAAGCGGTATCGAGAGAGTGGGATAGGTTTAATAACTACCCTAAACCTAACGCGTACCCTAACCCGAACCACTTCGATAACCCTAACACGTACACTAATCCTAACCCATAGCCTAAACCGAGCCCTAACCCTAACCCTAACCCTAATCCATACCCTACGCTGTTCCCGAAACCCTCCCCGAACCCGTATCCTAAGCCGTACCCTAACCCTAACCCTAAGCCTAACCCTAAACCTAGGCTATCCTTGACTGCTTCTTCCTGCAATAGATTTCCTAAGCACTAGTGTTTTAAGGAACAGCTTCAAAAGAGAATCCTAATGTGATTTCTTTATAATGGGTGTGTTCCTTATCTTATCTTAGTGACTAAACTCTTCTCCATGGCTGGACCACCAAATAATATTCCTTTACGTGCTAAGGGGTATCTAGAGAGTGGGATAGGTTTAATAACTACCCTAACCCTAACGCGTACCCTAACCCTAACCCCTACCCTAACCCTAACACGTACCCTAATCCTAACACGTACACTAAACCGAGCCCTAACCCTAACACTAACCCTAACCCTAACCCATACCCTACGATGTACCCGAACCCCTCCCCGAACCCGTAACCTAAGCCATACCCTAACCCAAACCCTAAGACTAACACTAACCCTAGGCTACCCTTGACTGCTTCTGCCTCCAATAGATTTCCTAAGCACTAGTGTTTTAAGGAACAGATTAAAAAGAGAATCCTAATGTGATTTCTTTATAATGGGTGTGTTCCTTATCTTATCCTAGTGTCTAAACTCTTCTCCATGGCTGGACACCCAGATAATATTCCTTTACGTGCTAAGGGGTATCTAGAGAGTGGGATAGGTTTAATAACTATCCTAAACCTAATGCGTACCCTAACCCTAACCCCTACCCTAACCCTAACACGTACCCTAATCCTAACCCGTACCCTAAACCGAGCCCTAACCCTAACACTAACCCTAACCCTAACCCATACCATACGCCGTACCCGAACCCCTCCCCGAACCGGTACCCTAAGCCGTACCCTAAGCCTAACCCTCACCCTAAGCCTAACCCTAGGCTACCCTTGACTACTTCTGCCTCCAATAGATTTCCTAAGCACTTGTGTTTTAAGGAACAGCTTAAAAAGAGAATCCTAATGTGATTTCTTTATAATGGGTGTGTTCCTTATCTTATCCTAGTGTCTAAACTCTTCTCCATTCCTGGACCCCCAAATAATATTCCTTTACGTGCTAAGGGGTATCTAGAGAGTGGGATAGGTTTAATAACTACCCTAACCCTAACGCGTACCCTAACCCTAACCCCTACCCTAACCCTAACACGTACCCTTATCCTAACCCGTACCCTAAACCGAGCCCGAACCCTAACAGTACCCATAACCCAAACCCTAACCCATACCCTACGCCATAGCCGAACCCCTCCACGAACCTGTATCCTAAGCCGAACCCTAAGCCTAACCCTCACCCTAAGCCTAACCCTAGGCTACCCTTGACTGCTTTAGCCTGCAATAGATTTCATGAGCACTACTGTTTTAAGGAAGTGGTTAAAAAGAGAATCCTAATGTGACTTCTTTATAATGGGTGTGTTCCTTATCTTATCCTAGTTTCTAAACTCTTCTCCATGGCTGGACCCCCAAATAATATTCGTTTACGTGCTAAGGGGTATCTAGAGAGTGGGATAGGTTTAATAACTACCCTAACCCTAACGCGTACCCTAACCCTAACCCCTACCCTAACCCTAACACGTACCCTAATCCTAACCCGTACCCCAAACCGAGCCCTAACCCTAACACTAACCCTAACCCTAACCCATACCCTACGCCGTACCCGAACCCCTCCCCTAACCCGTACCCGAAGCCGTACCCTAAGCCTAACCCTAACCCTAGGCTACCATTGACTGCTTCTGACTCCAATAGATTTCCTAAGCACTAGTGTTTTAAGGAACACCTTAAAAAGAGAATCCTAATGTGATTTCTTTATAATGGGTGTGTTCCTTATCTTATCCTAGTGTCTAAACTCTTCTCCATGGCTGGACCCCCAGATAATATTCCTTTACGTGCTAAGGGGTATCTAGAGAGTGGGATAGGTTTAATAACTATCCTAACTCTAACGCGTACCCTAACCCTAACACCTACCCTAACCCTAACACGTACCCTTATCCTAAACTGTACCCTAAACGGACCCCAAACCCTAACACTAACCTTAACCCTAACCCTAACCCATACCCTACGCCGTACCCGATACCCTCCCCGAACCCGTACCCTAAGCCGTACCCTAAGCCTAACCCTAAGCCTAACCCTAACCCTAAGCTACCCTTGACTGCTTCTGCCTCCAATAGATTTCCTAAGCACTAGTGTTTTAAGGAACAGCTTAAAAAGAGAATCCTAATGTCATTTCTTTATAATGGGTGTGTTCCTTATCTTATCCTAGTGTCTAAACTCTTCTCCATGGCTGGACCCCCAAATAATATTCCTTTACGTGCTAAGGGGTATCTAGAGAGTGGGATAGGTTTAATAACTATCCTAACCCTAACGCGTACCGCAACCCTAACCCCTACCCTAACCCTAACACGTACCCTAATCCTAACCCGTACCCTAAACCGAGCCCTAACCCTTACCCTAACCCTAACCCTAACCCATACCCTACGCCGTACCCGAAACCCTCCCCGAACCCGTACCCTAAGCCGTACCCTAAGCCTAACCCTAAGCCTAACCCTAACCCTAGGCTACCCTTGACTGCTTCTGCCTCCAATAGATTTCCTAAGCACTAGTGTTTTAAGGAACAGCTTAAAAAGTGAATCCTAATGTGATTTCTTTATCATGGATGTGTTCCTTATCCTATCCTAGTGTCTAAACTCTTCTCCATGGCTGGACACCCAAATAATATTCCTTTACGTGCTAAGGGGTATCTAGAGAGTGGGATAGGTTTAATAAGTACCCTAACCCTAACACGTACCCTAACCCTAACACCCACCCTAACCCTAACACGTACACTAATCCTAACCCATACCCTAAACCGAGCCCTAACCCTAACACTAACCCTAACCCTTACCCTAACACATACCCTACGCCATACCCGAACCCGAAGCCGAAACCTTACCCTAAGCCGTAACCTAACCCTAACCCTAACCCTAACCCTAAGCTACCCTTGACTGATTCTGCCTCCAATAATTTTCTTAAGCACTAGTGTTTTAAGGAACAGCTTAAAAAGAGGATCGTAATGTGATTTCTTTATAATGGGTGTGTTCCTTATCTTGTCCTAGTGTCTAAACTCTTCTGCATGGCTGGACCCAAAAATAATATTCCTTGACGTGGTAAGCGGTATCGAGAGAGTGGGATAGGTTTAATAACTACCCTAAACCTAACGCGTACCCTAACCCGAACCACTTCGCTAACCCTAACACGTACACTAATCCTAACCCATACCCTAAACCGAGCCCTAACCCTAACCCTAACCCTAACCCATACCCTACGCTGTTCCCGAAACCCTCCCCGAACCCGTATCCTAAGCCGTACCCTAACCCTAACCCTAAGCCTAACCCTAAACCTAGGCTATCCTTGACTGCTTCTTCCTGCAATAGATTTCCTAAGCACTAGTGTTTTAAGGAACAGCTTAAAAAGAGAATCCTAATGTGATTTCTTTATAATGGGTGTGTTCCTTATCTTATCCTAGTGTCTAAACTCTTCTCCATGCCTGGACCCCCAAATAATATTCCTTTACGTGCTAAGGGGTATCTAGAGAGTGGGATAGGTTTAATAACTACCCTAACCCTAACGCGTACCCTAACCCTAACCCCTACCCTAACCCTAACACGTACCCTTATCCTAACCCGTACCCTAAACCGAGCCCGAACCCTAACAGTACCCATAACCCAAACCCTAACCCATACCCTACGCCATAGCCGAACCCCTCCACGAACCTGTATCCTAAGCCGAACCCTAAGCCTAACCCTCACCCTAAGCCTAACCCTAGGCTATCCTTGACTGCTTCAGCCTGCAATAGATTTCCTGAGCACTACTGTTTTAAGGAAGTGGTTAAAAAGAGAATCCTAATGTGACTTCTTTATAATGGGTGTGTTCCTTATCTTATCCTAGTTTCTAAACTCTTCTCCATGGCTGGACCCCCAAATAATATTCCTTTACGTGCTAAGGGGTATCTAGAGAGTGGGATAGGTTTAATAACTACCCTAACCCTAACGCGTACCCTAACCCTAACCCCTACCCTAACCCTAACACGTACCCTTATCCTAACCCGTACCCTAATCCGAGCCCGAACCCTAACAGTAACCCTAACCCTAACCCTAACCCATACCCTACGCCATACACGAACCCCTCGCCGAAGCCGTACCCTAAGCCTAAGGCTATGCCTAACCCTAAACCTAGGCTACCCTTGACTGCTTCTGCCTCCAATAGATTTCCTAAGCACTTGTGTTTTAAGGAACAGCTTAAAAAGAGAATCCTAATGTGATTTCTTTATAATGGGTGTGTTCCTTATCTTATCCTAGTGTCTAAACTCTTCTCCATGGCTGGACGCCCAGATAATATTACTTTACGTGCTAAGGGGTATCTAGAGAGTGGGATAGGTTTAATAACTACCCTAACCCTAACGCGTACCCTAACCCTAACCCCTACCCTAACCCTAACACGTACCCTAATCCTAACCCGTACCCTAAACCGAGCCCTAACCCTAACACTAACCCTAACCCTAACCCATACCCAACGATGTACCCGAACCCCTCCCCGAACCCGTACCCTAAGCCATAACCTAACCCTAACCCTAAGCCTAACCCTAACCCTAGGCTACCCTTGACTGCTTCTGCCTCCAATAGATTTCCTAAGCACTATTTTTTTAAGGAACAGCTTAAAAAGAGAATCCTAAGGTGATTTCTTTATAATGGGTGTGTTCCTTATCTTATCCTAGTGTCTAAACTCTTCTCCATGGGTGGACCCCCAAATAATATTACGTTACGTGCTAAGGGGTATCTAGAGAGTGGGATAGGTTTAATAACTACCGTAACCCTAACGAGTACCCTAACCCTAACCCCTACCCTAACCCTAACACGTACCCTAATCCTAACCCGTACCCTAACCCGAGCCCTAAAGCTAAAACTAACCCTAACCCTAACCCATACCCTACGCCGTACCCGAACCCCTCCCCGAACCCGTACCCTAAGCTGTACCCTAAGCCTAACCCTAAGGATAACCCTAACCCTAGGCTACCCTTGACTGCTTCTGCCTCCAATAGATTTCCTAAGCACTAGTGTTTGAAGGAACAGCTTAAAACGAGAATCCTAATGTGATTTCTTTATAATGGGTGTGTTCCTTATATTATCCTAGTGTCTAAACTCTTCTCCATGGCTGGACCCCCAAATAATATTACTTTACGTGCTAAGGGGTATCTAGAGAGTGGGATAGGTTTAATAACTACCGTAACCCTTACGCGTACCCTAACCCTAACCGCTACCCTAACCCTAACACGTACCCTAACCCGAGCCCTAAAGCTAAAACTAACCCTAACCCTAACCCATACCCAACGATGTACCCGAACCCATCCCCGAACCCGTACCCTAAGCCGTACCCTAACCCTAACCCTAAGCCTAACCCTAACCCTAGGCTACCCTTGACTGCTTCTGCCTCCAATAGATTTCCTAAGCACTAGTGTTTCAAGGAACAGCTTAAAAAGAGAATCCTAATGTGATTTCTTTATAATGGGTGTGTTCCTTATCTTATCCTAGTGTCTAAACTCTTCTCCATGGCTGGACCCCCAAATAATATTCCTTTACGTACTAAGGGGTATCTAGAGAGTGGGATAGGTTTAATAACTATCCTAACCCTAACGCGTACCGCAACCGTAACCCCTACCCTAACCCTAACACGTACCCTAATCCTAACCCGTACCCTAAACCGAGCCCTAACCCTAACCCTAACCCTAACCCTAACCCATACCCTACGCCGTACCCGAACCCCTCCCCGAACCCGTACCCTGAGCCGTACCCTAACCCTAACCCTAAGCCTAACCCTAACCCTAGGCTACCCTTGACTGCTTCTGCCTCCAATAGATTTCCTAAGCACTTGTGTTTTAAGGAACAGCTTAAAAAGAGAATCCTAATGTGATTTCTTTATAATGGGTGTGTTCCTTATCTTATCCTAGTGTCTAAACTCTTCTCCATGCCTGGACCCCCAAACAATATTCCTTTACGTGCTAAGGGGTATCTAGAGAGTGGGATAGGTTTAATAACTACCCTAACCCTAACGCGTACCCTAACCCTAACCCCTACCCTAACCCTAACACGTACCCTTATCCTAACCCGTACCCTAAACCGAGCCCGAACCCTAACAGTACCCATAACCCAAACCCTAACCCATACCCTACGCCATAGCCGAACCCCTCCACGAACCTGTATCCTAAGCCGAACCCTAAGCCTAACCCTCACCCTAAGCCTAACCCTAGGCTACCCTTGACTGCTTCAGCCTGCAATAGATTTCCTGAGCACTACTGTTTTAAGGAAGTGGTTAAAAAGAGAATCTTAATGTGACTTCTTTATAATGGGTGTGTTCCTTATCTTATCCTAGTTTCTAAACTCTTCTCCATGGCTGGACCCCCAAATAATATTCGTTTACGTGCTAAGGGGTATCTAGAGAGTGGGATAGGTTTAATAACTACCCTAACCCTAACGCGTACCCTAACCCTAACCCCTACCCTAACCCTAACACGTACCCTAATCCTAACCCGTACCCCAAACCGAGCCCTAACCCTAACACTAACCCTAACCCTAACCCATACCCTACGCCGTACCCGAACCCCTCCCCTAACCCGTACCCGAAGCCGTACCCTAAGCCTAACCCTAACCCTAGGCTACCATTGACTGCTTCTGACTCCAATAGATTTCCTAAGCACTAGTGTTTTAAGGAACACCTTAAAAAGAGAATCCTAATGTGATTTCTTTATAATGGGTGTGTTCCTTATCTTATCCTAGTGTCTAAACTCTTCTCCATGGCTGGACCCCCAGATAATATTCCTTTACGTGCTAAGGGGTATCTAGAGAGTGGGATAGGTTTAATAACTATCCTAACTCTAACGCGTACCCTAACCCTAACACCTACCCTAACCCTAACACGTACCCTTATCCTAAACTGTACCCTAAACGGACCCCAAACCCTAACACTAACCTTAACCCTAACCCTAACCCATACCCTACGCCGTACCCGATACCCTCCCCGAACCCGTACCCTAAGCCGTACCCTAAGCCTAACCCTAAGCCTAACCCTAACCCTAAGCTACCCTTGACTGCTTCTGCCTCCAATAGATTTCCTAAGCACTAGTGTTTTAAGGAACAGCTTAAAAAGAGAATCCTAATGTCATTTCTTTATAATGGGTGTGTTCCTTATCTTATCCTAGTGTCTAAACTCTTCTCCATGGCTGGACCCCCAAATAATATTCCTTTACGTGCTAAGGGGTATCTAGAGAGTGGGATAGGTTTAATAACTATCCTAACCCTAACGCGTACCGCAACCCTAACCCCTACCCTAACCCTAACACGTACCCTAATCCTAACCCGTACCCTAAACCGAGCCCTAACCCTTACCCTAACCCTAACCCTAACCCATACCCTACGCCGTACCCGAAACCCTCCCCGAACCCGTACCCTAAGCCGTACCCTAAGCCTAACCCTAAGCCTAACCCTAACCCTAGGCTACCCTTGACTGCTTCTGCCTCCAATAGATTTCCTAAGCACTAGTGTTTTAAGGAACAGCTTAAAAAGTGAATCCTAATGTGATTTCTTTATCATGGATGTGTTCCTTATCCTATCCTAGTGTCTAAACTCTTCTCCATGGCTGGACACCCAAATAATATTCCTTTACGTGCTAAGGGGTATCTAGAGAGTGGGATAGGTTTAATAAGTACCCTAACCCTAACACGTACCCTAACCCTAACACCCACCCTAACCCTAACACGTACACTAATCCTAACCCATACCCTAAACCGAGCCCTAACCCTAACACTAACCCTAACCCTTACCCTAACACATACCCTACGCCATACCCGAACCCGAAGCCGAAACCTTACCCTAAGCCGTAACCTAACCCTAACCCTAACCCTAACCCTAAGCTACCCTTGACTGATTCTGCCTCCAATAATTTTCTTAAGCACTAGTGTTTTAAGGAACAGCTTAAAAAGAGGATCGTAATGTGATTTCTTTATAATGGGTGTGTTCCTTATCTTGTCCTAGTGTCTAAACTCTTCTGCATGGCTGGACCCAAAAATAATATTCCTTGACGTGGTAAGCGGTATCGAGAGAGTGGGATAGGTTTAATAACTACCCTAAACCTAACGCGTACCCTAACCCGAACCACTTCGCTAACCCTAACACGTACACTAATCCTAACCCATACCCTAAACCGAGCCCTAACCCTAACCCTAACCCTAACCCATACCCTACGCTGTTCCCGAAACCCTCCCCGAACCCGTATCCTAAGCCGTACCCTAACCCTAACCCTAAGCCTAACCCTAAACCTAGGCTATCCTTGACTGCTTCTTCCTGCAATAGATTTCCTAAGCACTAGTGTTTTAAGGAACAGCTTAAAAAGAGAATCCTAATGTGATTTCTTTATAATGGGTGTGTTCCTTATCTTATCCTAGTGTCTAAACTCTTCTCCATGCCTGGACCCCCAAATAATATTCCTTTACGTGCTAAGGGGTATCTAGAGAGTGGGATAGGTTTAATAACTACCCTAACCCTAACGCGTACCCTAACCCTAACCCCTACCCTAACCCTAACACGTACCCTTATCCTAACCCGTACCCTAAACCGAGCCCGAACCCTAACAGTACCCATAACCCAAACCCTAACCCATACCCTACGCCATAGCCGAACCCCTCCACGAACCTGTATCCTAAGCCGAACCCTAAGCCTAACCCTCACCCTAAGCCTAACCCTAGGCTATCCTTGACTGCTTCAGCCTGCAATAGATTTCCTGAGCACTACTGTTTTAAGGAAGTGGTTAAAAAGAGAATCCTAATGTGACTTCTTTATAATGGGTGTGTTCCTTATCTTATCCTAGTTTCTAAACTCTTCTCCATGGCTGGACCCCCAAATAATATTCCTTTACGTGCTAAGGGGTATCTAGAGAGTGGGATAGGTTTAATAACTACCCTAACCCTAACGCGTACCCTAACCCTAACCCCTACCCTAACCCTAACACGTACCCTTATCCTAACCCGTACCCTAATCCGAGCCCGAACCCTAACAGTAACCCTAACCCTAACCCTAACCCATACCCTACGCCATACACGAACCCCTCGCCGAAGCCGTACCCTAAGCGTAAGGCTATGCCTAACCCTAACCCTAGGCTACCCTTGACTGCTTCTGCCTCCAATAGATTTCCTAAGCACTTGTGTTTTAAGGAACAGCTTAAAAAGAGAATCCTAATGTGATTTCTTTATAATGGGTGTGTTCCTTATCTTATCCTAGTGTCTAAACTCTTCTCCATGGCTGGACGCCCAGATAATATTACTTTACGTGCTAAGGGGTATCTAGAGAGTGGGATAGGTTTAATAACTACCCTAACCCTAACGCGTACCCTAACCCTAACCCCTACCCTAACCCTAACACGTACCCTAATCCTAACCCGTACCCTAAACCGAGCCCTAACCCTAACACTAACCCTAACCCTAACCCATACCCAACGATGTACCCGAACCCCTCCCCGAACCCGTACCCTAAGCCATAACCTAACCCTAACCCTAAGCCTAACCCTAACCCTAGGCTACCCTTGACTGCTTCTGCCTCCAATAGATTTCCTAAGCACTATTTTTTTAAGGAACAGCTTAAAAAGAGAATCCTAAGGTGATTTCTTTATAATGGGTGTGTTCCTTATCTTATCCTAGTGTCTAAACTCTTCTCCATGGGTGGACCCCCAAATAATATTACGTTACGTGCTAAGGGGTATCTAGAGAGTGGGATAGGTTTAATAACTACCGTAACCCTAACGAGTACCCTAACCCTAACCCCTACCCTAACCCTAACACGTACCCTAATCCTAACCCGTACCCTAACCCGAGCCCTAAAGCTAAAACTAACCCTAACCCTAACCCATACCCTACGCCGTACCCGAACCCCTCCCCGAACCCGTACCCTAAGCTGTACCCTAAGCCTAACCCTAAGGATAACCCTAACCCTAGGCTACCCTTGACTGCTTCTGCCTCCAATAGATTTCCTAAGCACTAGTGTTTGAAGGAACAGCTTAAAACGAGAATCCTAATGTGATTTCTTTATAATGGGTGTGTTCCTTATATTATCCTAGTGTCTAAACTCTTCTCCATGGCTGGACCCCCAAATAATATTACTTTACGTGCTAAGGGGTATCTAGAGAGTGGGATAGGTTTAATAACTACCGTAACCCTTACGCGTACCCTAACCCTAACCGCTACCCTAACCCTAACACGTACCCTAACCCGAGCCCTAAAGCTAAAACTAACCCTAACCCTAACCCATACCCAACGATGTACCCGAACCCATCCCCGAACCCGTACCCTAAGCCGTACCCTAACCCTAACCCTAAGCCTAACCCTAACCCTAGGCTACCCTTGACTGCTTCTGCCTCCAATAGATTTCCTAAGCACTAGTGTTTCAAGGAACAGCTTAAAAAGAGAATCCTAATGTGATTTCTTTATAATGGGTGTGTTCCTTATCTTATCCTAGTGTCTAAACTCTTCTCCATGGCTGGACCCCCAAATAATATTCCTTTACGTACTAAGGGGTATCTAGAGAGTGGGATAGGTTTAATAACTATCCTAACCCTAACGCGTACCGCAACCGTAACCCCTACCCTAACCCTAACACGTACCCTAATCCTAACCCGTACCCTAAACCGAGCCCTAACCCTAACCCTAACCCTAACCCTAACCCATACCCTACGCCGTACCCGAACCCCTCCCCGAACCCGTACCCTGAGCCGTACCCTAACCCTAACCCTAAGCCTAACCCTAACCCTAGGCTACCCTTGACTGCTTCTGCCTCCAATAGATTTCCTAAGCACTTGTGTTTTAAGGAACAGCTTAAAAAGAGAATCCTAATGTGATTTCTTTATAATGGGTGTGTTCCTTATCTTATCCTAGTGTCTAAACTCTTCTCCATGCCTGGACCCCCAAACAATATTCCTTTACGTGCTAAGGGGTATCTAGAGAGTGGGATAGGTTTAATAACTACCCTAACCCTAACGCGTACCCTAACCCTAACCCCTACCCTAACCCTAACACGTACCCTTATCCTAACCCGTACCCTAAACCGAGCCCGAACCCTAACAGTACCCATAACCCAAACCCTAACCCATACCCTACGCCATAGCCGAACCCCTCCACGAACCTGTATCCTAAGCCGAACCCTAAGCCTAACCCTCACCCTAAGCCTAACCCTAGGCTACCCTTGACTGCTTCAGCCTGCAATAGATTTCCTGAGCACTACTGTTTTAAGGAAGTGGTTAAAAAGAGAATCTTAATGTGACTTCTTTATAATGGGTGTGTTCCTTATCTTATCCTAGTTTCTAAACTCTTCTCCATGGCTGGACCCCCAAATAATATTCGTTTACGTGCTAAGGGGTATCTAGAGAGTGGGATAGGTTTAATAACTACCCTAACCCTAACGCGTACCCTAACCCTAACCCCTACCCTAACCCTAACACGTACCCTAATCCTAACCCGTATCCCAAACCGAGCCCTAACCCTAACACTAACCCTAACCCTAACCCATACCCTACGCCGTACCCGAACCCCTCCCCTAACCCGTACCCGAAGCCGTACCCTAAGCCTAACCCTAACCCTAGGCTACCATTGACTGCTTCTGACTCCAATAGATTTCCTAAGCACTAGTGTTTTAAGGAACACCTTAAAAAGAGAATCCTAATGTGATTTCTTTATAATGGGTGTGTTCCTTATCTTATCCTAGTGTCTAAACTCTTCTCCATGGCTGGACCCCCAGATAATATTCCTTTACGTGCTAAGGGGTATCTAGAGAGTGGGATAGGTTTAATAACTATCCTAACTCTAACGCGTACCCTAACCCTAACACCTACCCTAACCCTAACACGTACCCTTATCCTAAACTGTACCCTAAACGGACCCCAAACCCTAACACTAACCTTAACCCTAACCCTAACCCATACCCTACGCCGTACCCGATACCCTCCCCGAACCCGTACCCTAAGCCGTACCCTAAGCCTAACCCTAAGCCTAACCCTAACCCTAAGCTACCCTTGACTGCTTCTGCCTCCAATAGATTTCCTAAGCACTAGTGTTTTAAGGAACAGCTTAAAAAGAGAATCCTAATGTCATTTCTTTATAATGGGTGTGTTCCTTATCTTATCCTAGTGTCTAAACTCTTCTCCATGGCTGGACCCCCAAATAATATTCCTTTACGTGCTAAGGGGTATCTAGAGAGTGGGATAGGTTTAATAACTATCCTAACCCTAACGCGTACCGCAACCCTAACCCCTACCCTAACCCTAACACGTACCCTAATCCTAACCCGTACCCTAAACCGAGCCCTAACCCTTACCCTAACCCTAACCCTAACCTTACCCTAAGCCGTAACCTAACCCTAACCCTAACCCTAACCCTAAGCTACCCTTGACTGCTTCTGCCTCCAATAATTTTCTTAAGCACTAGTGTTTTAAGGAACAGCTTAAAAAGAGGATCGTAATGTGATTTCTTTATAATGGGTGTGTTCCTTATCTTGTCCTAGTGTCTAAACTCTTCTGCATGGCTGGACCCAAAAATAATATTCCTTGACGTGGTAAGCGGTATCGAGAGAGTGGGATAGGTTTAATAACTACCCTAAACCTAACGCGTACCCTAACCCGAACCACTTCGCTAACCCTAACACGTACACTAATCCTAACCCATAGCCTAAACCGAGCCCTAACCCTAACCCTAACCCTAATCCATACCCTACGCTGTTCCCGAAACCCTCCCCGAACCCGTATCCTAAGCCGTACCCTAACCCTAACCCTAAGCCTAACCCTAAACCTAGGCTATCCTTGACTGCTTCTTCCTGCAATAGATTTCCTAAGCACTAGTGTTTTAAGGAACAGCTTAAAAAGAGAATCCTAATGTGATTTCTTTATAATGGGTGTGTTCCTTATCTTATCTTAGTGACTAAACTCTTCTCCATGGCTGGACCACCAAATAATATTCCTTTACGTGCTAAGGGGTATCTAGAGAGTGGGATAGGTTTAATAACTACCCTAACCCTAACGCGTACCCTAACCCTAACCCCTACCCTAACCCTAACACGTACCCTAATCCTAACACGTACACTAAACCGAGCCCTAACCCTAACACTAACCCTAACCCTAACCCATACCCTACGATGTACCCGAACCCCTCCCCGAACCCGTAACCTAAGCCATACCCTAACCCAAACCCTAAGACTAACACTAACCCTAGGCTACCCTTGACTGCTTCTGCCTCCAATAGATTTCCTAAGCACTAGTGTTTTAAGGAACAGCTTAAAAAGAGAATCCTAATGTGATTTCTTTATAATGGGTGTGTTCCTTATCTTATCCTAGTGTCTAAACTCTTCTCCATGGCTGGACACCCAGATAATATTCCTTTACGTGCTAAGGGGTATCTAGAGAGTGGGATAGGTTTAATAACTATCCTAAACCTAATGCGTACCCTAACCCTAACCCCTACCCTAACCCTAACACGTACCCTAATCCTAACCCGTACCCTAAACCGAGCCCTAACCCTAACACTAACCCTAACCCTAACCCATACCATACGCCGTACCCGAACCCCTCCCCGAACCGGTACCCTAAGCCGTACCCTAAGCCTAACCCTCACCCTAAGCCTAACCCTAGGCTACCCTTGACTACTTCTGCCTCCAATAGATTTCCTAAGCACTATTTTTTTAAGGAACAGCTTAAAAAGAGAATCCTAATGTGATTTCTTTATAATGGGTGTGTTCCTTATCTTATCCTAGTGTCTAAACTCTTCTCCATGCCTGGACCCCCAAATAATATTCCTTTACGTGCTAAGGGGTATCTAGAGAGTGGGATAGGTTTAATAACTACCCTAACCCTAACGCGTACCCTAACCCTAACCCCTACCCTAACCCTAGTACGTACCCTTATCCTAACCCGTACCCTAAACCGAGCCCGAACCCTAACAGTACCCATAACCCAAACCCTAACCCATACCCTACGCCATAGCCGAACCCCTCCACGAACCTGTATCCTAAGCCGAACCCTAAGCCTAACCCTCACCCTAAGCCTAACCCTAGGCTACCCTTGACTGCTTCAGCCTGCAATAGATTTCATGAGCACTACTGTTTTAAGGAAGTGGTTAAAAAGAGAATCCTAATGTGACTTCTTTATAATGGGTGTGTTCCTTATCTTATCCTAGTTTCTAAACTCTTCTCCATGGCTGGACCCCCAAATAATATTCGTTTACGTGCTAAGGGGTATCTAGAGAGTGGGATAGGTTTAATAACTACCCTAACCCTAACGCGTACCCTAACCCTAACCCCTACCCTAACCCTAACACGTACCCTAATCCTAACCCGTACCCCAAACCGAGCCCTAACCCTAACACTAACCCTAACCCTAACCCATACCCTACGCCGTACCCGAACCCCTCCCCTAACCCGTACCCGAAGCCGTACCCTAAGCCTAACCCTAACCCTAGGCTACCATTGACTGCTTCTGACTCCAATAGATTTCCTAAGCACTAGTGTTTTAAGGAACACCTTAAAAAGAGAATCCTAATGTGATTTCTTTATAATGGGTGTGTTCCTTATCTTATCCTAGTGTCTAAACTCTTCTCCATGGCTGGACCCCCAGATAATATTCCTTTACGTGCTAAGGGGTATCTAGAGAGTGGGATAGGTTTAATAACTATCCTAACTCTAACGCGTACCCTAACCCTAACACCTACCCTAACCCTAACACGTACCCTTATCCTAAACTGTACCCTAAACGGACCCCAAACCCTAACACTAACCCTAACCCTAACCCTAACCCATACCCTACGCCGTACCCGATACCCTCCCCGAACCCGTACCCTAAGCCGTACCCTAAGCCTAACCCTAAGCCTAACCCTAACCCTAAGCTACCCTTGACTGCTTCTGCCTCCAATAGATTTCCTAAGCACTAGTGTTTTAAGGAACAGCTTAAAAAGAGAATCCTAATGTCATTTCTTTATAATGGGTGTGTTCCTTATCTTATCCTAGTGTCTAAACTCTTCTCCATGGCTGGACCCCCAAATAATATTCCTTTACGTGCTAAGGGGTATCTAGAGAGTGGGATAGGTTTAATAACTATCCTAACCCTAACGCGTACCGCAACCCTAACCCCTACCCTAACCCTAACACGTACCCTAATCCTAACCCGTACCCTAAACCGAGCCCTAACCCTTACCCTAACCCTAACCCTAACCCATACCCTACGCCGTACCCGAAACCCTCCCCGAACCCGTACCCTAAGCCGTACCCTAAGCCTAACCCTAAGCCTAACCCTAACCCTAGGCTACCCTTGACTGCTTCTGCCTCCAATAGATTTCCTAAGCACTAGTGTTTTAAGGAACAGCTTAAAAAGTGAATCCTAATGTGATTTCTTTATAATGGATGTGTTCCTTATCCTATCCTAGTGTCTAAACTCTTCTCCATGGCTGGACCCCCAAATAATATTCCTTTACGTGCTAAGGGGTATCTAGAGAGTGGGATAGGTTTAATAACTACCCTAACCCTAACACGTACCCTAACCCTAACACCCACCCTAACCCTAACACGTACACTAATCCTAACCCATACCCTAAACCGAGCCCTAACCCTAACACTAACCCTAACCCTTACCCTAACACATACCCTACGCCATACCCGAACCCGAAGCCGAAACCTTACCCTAAGCCGTAACCTAACCCTAACCCTAACCCTAACCCTAAGCTACCCTTGACTGATTCTGCCTCCAATAATTTTCTTAAGCACTAGTGTTTTAAGGAACAGCTTAAAAAGAGGATCGTAATGTGATTTCTTTATAATGGGTGTGTTCCTTATCTTGTCCTAGTGTCTAAACTCTTCTGCATGGCTGGACCCAAAAATAATATTCCTTGACGTGGTAAGCGGTATCGAGAGAGTGGGATAGGTTTAATAACTACCCTAAACCTAACGCGTACCCTAACCCGAACCACTTCGCTAACCCTAACACGTACACTAATCCTAACCCATACCCTAAACCGAGCCCTAACCCTAAACCTAACCCTAACCCATACCATACGCTGTTCCCGAAACCCTCCCCGAACCCGTATCCTAAGCCGTACCCTAACCCTAACCCTAAGCCTAACCCTAAACCTAGGCTATCCTTGACTGCTTCTTCCTGCAATAGATTTCCTAAGCACTAGTGTTTTAAGGAACAGCTTAAAAAGAGAATCCTAATGTGATTTCTTTATAATGGGTGTGTTCCTTATCTTATCCTAGTGTCTAATCTCTTCTCCATGCCTGGACCCCCAAATAATATTCCTTTACGTGCTAAGGGGTATCTAGAGAGTGGGATAGGTTTAATAACTACCCTAACCCTAACGCGTACCCTAACCCTAACCCCTACCCTAACCCTAACACGTACCCTTATCCTAACCCGTACCCTAAACCGAGCCCGAACCCTAACAGTACCCATAACCCAAACCCTAACCCATACCCTACGCCATAGCCGAACCCCTCCACGAACCTGTATCCTAAGCCGAACCCTAAGCCTAACCCTCACCCTAAGCCTAACCCTAGGCTACCCTTGACTGCTTCAGCCTGCAATAGATTTCCTGAGCACTACTGTTTTAAGGAAGTGGTTAAAAAGAGAATCCTAATGTGACTTCTTTATAATGGGTGTGTTCCTTATCTTATCCTAGTTTCTAAACTCTTCTCCATGGCTGGACCCCCAAATAATATTCCTTTACGTGCTAAGGGGTATCTAGAGAGTGGGATAGGTTTAATAACTACCCTAACCCTAACGCGTACCCTAACCCTAACCCCTACCCTAACCCTAACACGTACCCTTATCCTAACCCGTACCCTAATCCGAGCCCGAACCCTAACAGTAACCCTAACCCTAACCCTAACCCATACCCTACGCCATACACGAACCCCTCGCCGAAGCCGTACCCTAAGCCTAAGGCTATGCCTAACCCTAACCCTAGGCTACCCTTGACTGCTTCTGCCTCCAATAGATTTCCTAAGCACTAGTGTTTGAAGGAACAGCTTAAAACGAGAATCCTAATGTGATTTCTTTATAATGGGTGTGTTCCTTATATTATCCTAGTGTCTAAACTCTTCTCCATGGCTGGACCCCCAAATAATATTCCTTTACGTGCTAAGGGGTATCTAGAGAGTGGGATAGGTTTAATAACTACCGTAACCCTAACGCGTACCCTAACCCTAACCGCTACCCTAACCCTAACACGTACCCTAACCCGAGCCCTAAAGGTAAAACTAACCCTAACCCTAACCCATACCCAACGATGTACCCGAACCCATCCCCGAACCCGTACCCTAAGCCGTACCCTAACCCTAACCCTAAGCCTAACCCTAACCCTAGGCTACCCTTGACTGCTTCTGCCTCCAATAGATTTCCTAAGCACTTGTGTTTTAAGGAACAGCTTAAAAACAGAATCCTAATGTGATTTCTTTATAATGGGTGTGTTCCTTATCTTATCCTAGTGTCTTAACTCTTCTCCATGCCTGGACCCCCAAATAATATTCCTTTACGTGCTAAGGGGTATCTAGAGAGTGGGATAGGTTTAATAACTACCCTAACCCTAACGCGTACCCTAACCCTAACCCCTACCCTAACCCTAACACGTACCCTTATCCTAACCCGTACCCTAAACCGAGCCCGAACCCTAACAGTACCCATAACCCAAACCCTAACCCATACCCTACGCCATAGCCGAACCCCTCCACGAACCTGTATCCTAAGCCGAACCCTAAGCCTAACCCTCACCCTAAGCCTAACCCTAGGCTACCCTTGACTGCTTCAGCCTGCAATAGATTTCATGAGCGCTACTGTTTTAAGGAAGTGGTTAAAAAGAGAATCCTAATGTGACTTCTTTATAATGGGTGTGTTCCTTATCTTATCCTAGTTTCTAAACTCTTCTCCATGGCTGGACCCCCAAATAATATTCGTTTACGTGCTAAGGGGTATCTAGAGAGTGGGATAGGTTTAATAACTACCCTAACCCTAACGCGTACCCTAACCCTAACCCCTACCCTAACCCTAACACGTACCCTAATCCTAACCCGTACCCCAAACCGAGCCCTAACCCTAACACTAACCCTAACCCTAACCCATACCCTACGCCGTACCCGAACCCCTCCCCTAACCCGTACCCGAAGCCGTACCCTAAGCCTAACCCTAACCCTAGGCTACCATTGACTGCTTCTGACTCCAATAGATTTCCTAAGCACTAGTGTTTTAAGGAACACCTTAAAAAGAGAATCCTAATGTGATTTCTTTATAATGGGTGTGTTCCTTATCTTATCCTAGTGTCTAAACTCTTCTCCATGGCTGGACCCCCAGATAATATTCCTTTACGTGCTAAGGGGTATCTAGAGAGTGGGATAGGTTTAATAACTATCCTAACTCTAACGCGTACCCTAACCCTAACACCTACCCTAACCCTAACACGTACCCTTATCCTAAACTGTACCCTAAACGGACCCCAAACCCTAACACTAACCCTAACCCTAACCCTAACCCATACCCTACGCCGTACCCGATACCCTCCCCGAACCCGTACCCTAAGCCGTACCCTAAGCCTAACCCTAAGCCTAACCCTAACCCTAAGCTACCCTTGACTGCTTCTGCCTCCAATAGATTTCCTAAGCACTAGTGTTTTAAGGAACAGCTTAAAAAGAGAATCCTAATGTCATTTCTTTATAATGGGTGTGTTCCTTATCTTATCCTAGTGTCTAAACTCTTCTCCATGGCTGGACCCCCAAATAATATTCCTTTACGTGCTAAGGGGTATCTAGAGAGTGGGATAGGTTTAATAACTATCCTAACCCTAACGCGTACCGCAACCCTAACCCCTACCCTAACCCTAACACGTACCCTAATCCTAACCCGTACCCTAAACCGAGCCCTAACCCTTACCCTAACCCTAACCCTAACCCATACCCTACGCCGTACCCGAAACCCTCCCCGAACCCGTACCCTAAGCCGTACCCTAAGCCTAACCCTAAGCCTAACCCTAACCCTAGGCTACCCTTGACTGCTTCAGCCTGCAATAGATTTCCTGAGCACTACTGTTTTAAGGAAGTGGTTAAAAAGAGAATCTTAATGTGACTTCTTTATAATGGGTGTGTTCCTTATCTTATCCTAGTTTCTAAACTCTTCTCCATGGCTGGACCCCCAAATAATATACGTTTACGTGCTAAGGGTTATCTAGAGAGTGGGATAGGTTTAATAACTACCCTAACCCTAACGCGTACCCTAACCCTAACCCCTACCCTAACCCTAACACGTACCCTAATCCTAACCCGTACCCTAAACCGAGCCCTAACCCTAACACTAACCCTAACCCTAACCCATACCCTACGCCGTACCCGAACCCCTCCCCTAACCCGTACCTGAAGCCGTACCCTAAGCCTAACCCTAACCCTAGGCTACCATTGACTGCTTCTGACTCCAATAGATTTCCTAAGCACTAGTGTTTTAAGGAACACCTTAAAAAGAGAATCCTAATGTGATTTCTTTATAATGGGTGTGTTCCTTATCTTATCCTAGTGTCTAAACTCTTCTCCATGGCTGGACCCCCAGATAATATTCCTTTACGTGCTAAGGGGTATCTAGAGAGTGGGATAGGTTTAATAACTATCCTAAATCTAACACGTACCCTAACCCTAACACCTACCCTAACCCTAACACTTACCCTTATCCTAAACTGTACCCTAAACGGACCCCAAACCCTAACACTAACCCTAACCCTAACCCTAACCCATACCCTACGCCGTACCCGATACCCTCCCAGAAACCGTCCCCTAAGCCGTACCCTAAGCCTAACCCTAAGCCTAACCCTAACCCTAAGCTACCCTTGACTGCTTCTGCCTCCAATAGATTTCCTAAGCACTAGTGTTTTAAGGAACAGCTTAAAAAGAGAATCCTAATGTCATTTCTTTATAATGGGTGTGTTCCTTATCTTATCCTAGTGTCTAAACTCTTCTCCATGGCTGGACCCCCAAATAATATTCCTTTACGTGCTAAGGGGTATCTAGAGAGTGGGATAGGTTTAATAACTATCCTAACCCTAACGAGTACCGCAACCCTAACCCCTACCCTAACCCTAACACGTACCCTAATCCTAACCCGTACCCTAAACCGAGCCCTAACCCTAACCCTAACCCTAACCCATACCCTACGCCGTACCCGAAACCCTCCCCGAACCCGTACCCTAAGCCGTACCCTAAGCCTAACCCTCACCCTAAGCCTAACCCTAGGCTACCCTTGACTTCTTCTGCCTCCAATAGATTTCCTAAGCACTTGTGTTTTAAGGAACAGCTTATAAAGAGAATCCTAATGTGATTTCTTTATAATGGGTGTGTTCCTTATCTTATCCTAGTGTCTAAACTCTTCTCCATGGCTGGACGCCCAAATAATATTCCTTTACGTGCTAAGGGGCATCTAGAGAGTGGGATAGGTTTAATAACTACCCTAACCCTAACGCGTACCCTAACCCTAACCCCTACCCTAACCCTAACACGTACCCTAATCCTAACCCATACCCTAAACCGAGCCCGAACCCTAACAGTACCCCTAACCCTAACCCTAACCCATACCCTATGCCATACCCGAACCCCTCCCCGAACCCGTATCCTAAGCCGTACCCTAAGCCTAACCCTCACCCTAAGCCTAACCCTAGGCTACCCTTGACTGCTTCAGCCTGCAATAGATTTCCTAAGCACTAGTGTTTTAAGGAAGAGGTTAAAAAGAGAATCATAATGTGATTTCTTTATAATGGGTGTGTTCCTTATCTTATCCTAGTGTCTAAACTCTTCTCCATGGCTTTACGCCCAAATAATGTTCCTTTACGTGCTAAGGGGTATCTAGAGAGTGGGATAGGTTTAATAACGACCCTAACCCTAACGCGTACCCTAACCCTAACCCCTTCGCTAACCCTAACACGTACCCTAATCCTAACCAGTATCCTAAACCGAGCCCTAACCCTAACACTAAACCTAACCCTAACCCTAAACCATACCCTACGCCGTACCTGAACCCCTCCCCGAACCCGTACCCTAAGCCGTACCCTAACCCTAACCCTAAGCCTAACCCTAACCCTAGGCTACCCTTGACTGCTTCTGCCTCCAATAGATTTCCTAAGCACTAGTGTTTTAAGGAACAGCTTAAAAAGAGAATCCTAATGTGATTTCTTTATAATGGGTGTGTTCCGTATCTTATCCTAGTGTCTAAACTCTTCTCCATGGCTGGATCCCCAAATAATATTCCTTTACGTGCTAAGGGCTATCTAGAGAGTGGGATAGGTTTAATAACTACCCTAACCCTAACGCGTACCCTAACCCTAACCCCTACCCTAAACCTAACACGTACCCTAATCCTAACCCGTACCCTAAACCGAACCCTAACCCTAACACTAACCCTAACCCTAACCCTAACCCATACCCTATGCCGTACACGAACCCCTCCCCGAACCGTACCCTAAGCCGTACCCAACCCCTAACCCTCCCCCTAACCCTAACCCTAAGCTACCCTTGACTGCTTCTGCCTCCAATATATTTCCTAAGCACTTGTGTTTTAAGGAACAGCTTAAAAAGAGAATCCTAATGTGATTTCTTTATAATGGGTGTGTTCCTTATCTTATCCTAGTGTCTAAACTCTTCTCCATGGCTGGACACCCAGATAATATTCCTTTACGTGCTAAGGGGTATCTAGAGAGTGGCAGAGGTTTAATAACTCCCCTAAACCTAACGCGTACCCTAACCCTAACCCCTACCCTAACCCTAACACGTACCCTAATCCTAACCCGTACCCTAAACCGAGCCCTAACCCTAACACTAACCCTAACCCTAACCCTAACCCTTTCCCTACGATGTGCCCGAACCCCTCCCCGAACTCGTAACCTAAGCCATACCCTAACCCTAACCCTAAGCCTAACCCTAACCCTAGGCTACCCTTGACTGCTTCTGCCTCCAATAGATTTCCTAAGCACTATTATTTTAAGGAACAGCTTAAAAAGAGAATCCTAAGGTGATTTCTTTATAATGTGTGTGTTCCTTATCTTATCCTAGTGTCTAAACTCTTCTCCATGGTTGGACCCCCAAATAATATTCCTTTACGTGCTAAGGGGTATGTAGAGAGTGGGATAGGTTTAATAACTACCCTAACCCTCACGCGTACCCTAACCCTAAACCCTACCCTAACCCTAACACGTACCCTAATCCTAACCCGTACCCTAAACCGAGCTCTAAAGCTAAAACTAACCCTAACCCTAACCCTAACCCTAACCCATACCCTACGCCGTACCCGAACCCCTCACCGAACCCGTACCCTGAGCCGTACCCTAACCCTAACCCTAAGCCTAACCCTAACCCTAGGCTAACCTTGACTGCTTCTGCCTCCAATAGATTTCCTAAGCACTAGTGTTTTAAGGAACAGCTTAAAAAGAGAATCCTAATGTGATTTCTTTATAATGGGTGTGTTCCTTATCTTATCCTAGTGTCTAAACTCTTCTCCATGGCTGGACACCCAGATCATATTCCTTTACGTGCTAAGGGGTATCTAGAGAGTGGGATAGGTTTAATAACTATCCTAACTCTAACGCGTACCCTAACCCTAACACCTACCCTAACCCTAACACGTACCCTAATCCTAACCTGTACCCTAAACGGACCCCAAACCCTAACACTAACCCTAACCCTAACCCTAACCCATACCCTACGCCGTACCCGATACCCTCCCCGAACCCGTACCCTAAGCCGTACCCTAACCCTAACCCTAAGCCGAACCCTAACCCTAGGCTACCCTTGACTGCTTCTGCCTCCAATAGATGTCCTAAGCACTAGTGTTTTAAGGAACAGCTTAAAAAGAGAATCCTAATGTCATTTCTTTATAATGGGTGTGTTCCTTTTATTATCCTAGTGTCTAAACTCTTCTCCATGGCTGAACCCCCAAATAATATTCCTTTACGTGCTAAGGGGTAACTAGAGAGTGGGATAGGTTTAATAACTACCCTAACTCTAAAGCGTACCATAACCCTAACCCCTACACTAATCCTAACATGTACCCTAATCCTAACCCGTACCGTAGACCGAGCCCTAACCCTAACACTAACCCTAACCCTAACCCTAACCCATACCCTAGGCCGTACCCGAAAGCCTCCCCGAACCCGTACCCTAAGCCGTATCCTAACCCTAACCCTAAGCCTAACCAGTACCCTAAACCGAGCCCTAACCCTAAAACTAACCCTAACCCTAACCCCTACCCTAACCCTAACACATACCCTAATCTTAACCCATACCCTAAACCGAGTCCTAACCGTAACACTAACCCTAACCCTAACCCATACCCTACGCCGTACCCGAACCCCTCCCCGAACCCGTACCCTAAGCCGTACCCTAAGCCTAACCCTAAGCCTAACCCTAACCCTAGGCTACCCTTGACTGCTTCTGCCTCCAATAGATTTCCTAAGCACTAGTGTTTGAAGGAACAGCTTAAAACGAGAATCCGAATGTGATTTCTTTATAATGGGTGTGTTCCTAATATTATCCTAGTGTCTAAACTCTTCTCCATGGCTGGACCCCCAAATAATATTCCTTTACGTGCTAAGGGGTATCTAGCAATTGGGATAGGTTTAATAACTACACTAACCCTAATGCATACTCTAACCCTAAACCCTACCCTAACCCTAACACGTACCCTAATCCTAACCCGTACCCTAAACCTAGCCCTAACCCTAACAATAACCCTAACCCTAACCCTAACCCATACCCTACGGCGTACCCAAACCCCTCCCCGAACCGGTAACCTAAGCCGTACCCTAAGCCTAACCCTAAGCCTCACCCTAACCCTAGGCTACCCTTGACTGCTTCTGCCTCCAATAGATTTCCTAAGCACTATTGTTTTAAGGAACGGCTTAAAAAGAGAATCCTAATGTGATTTCTTTATAATGGGTGTGTTCCTTATCTTATCCTAGTGTCTAAACTCTTCTCCATGGCTGGACCCCCAAATAATATTCCTTTACGTGCTAAGGGGTATCTAGAGAGTGAGATAGGTTTAATAACTACCCTAACCCTAATGCGTACCCTAACCCTAAACCCTACCCTAACCCTAACACGTACCCTAATCCTAACCCGTACCCTAAACCGAGCCCTAACCCTAACACTAACCCTAACCCTAACCCTAACCCATACCCTATGCCATACCCGAACCCCTCCCCGAACCCGTACCCTAAGCCGTACCCTAAGCCTAACCCTAAGCCTAACCCTAACCCTAGGCTACCCTTTACTGCTTCTGCCTACAAAAGATTTCCTAAGCACTAGTGTTTTAAGGAACGGCTTAAAAAGAGAATCCTAATGTGATTTCTTTATAATGGGTGTGTTCCTTATCTTATCCTAGTGTCTAAACTCTTCTCCATGGCTGGACCCCCAAATAATATTCCTTTAGGTGCTAAGGGGTATCTAGAGAGTGGGATAGGTTTAATAACTAACCTAACCCTAACGCGAACCCTAACCCTAACCCCTACCCTAACCCTAACACGTACCCTAATCCTAACCCGTACCCTAAACCGAGCCCTAACCCTAAAACTAACCCTAACCCTAACCCCTACCCTAACCCTAACACATAACCTAATCTTAACCCATACCCTAAACCGAGCCCTAACCCTAACACTAACCCTAACCCTAACCCTAACCCATACCCTACGCCGTACCCGAACCCCTCCCCAAACCCGTACACTAAGCCGTACCCTAAGCCTAACCCTAAGCCTAACCCTAACCCTAGGCTACCCTTGACTGCTTCTGCCTCCAATAGATTTCCTAAGCACTAGTGTTTGAAGGAACAGCTTAAAACGAGAATCCTAATGTGATTTCTTTATAATGGGTGTGTTCCTTATATTATCCTAGTGTCTAAACTCTTCTCCATGGCTGGACCCCCAAATAATATTCCTTTACGTGCTAAGGGGTATCTAGAGAGTGGGATAGGTTTAATAACTACACTAACCCTAATGCGTACTCTAACCCTAACCCCTACCCTAACCCTAACACGTACCCTAATCCTAACCCGTACCCTAAACCGAGCCCTAACCCTAACACTAACCCTAACCCTAACCCTAACCCATACCCTACGCCGTACCCAAAGCCCTCCCCGAACCCGTACCCTAAGCCGTACCCTAACCCTAACCCTAAGCCTAACCCTAACCCTAGGCTACCCATGACTGCTTCTGCCTCCAATAGATTTCCTAAGCACTAGTGTTTTAAGGAACAGCTTAAAAAGAGAATCCTAAGGTGATTTCTTTATAATGGGTGTGTTCCTTATCTTATCCTAGTGTCTAAACTCTTCTCCATGGCTTTACGCCCAAATAATGTTCCTTTACGTGCTAAGGGGTATCTAGAGAGTGGGATAGGTTTAATAACTACCCTAACCCTAACGCGTACCCTAACCCTAACCCCTTCGCTAACCCTAACACGTACCCTAATCCTAACCCGTATCCTAAACCGAGCCCTAACCCTAACCCTAACCCTAACCCATACCCTACGCCGTACCCGAAACCCTCCCCGAACCCGTACCCTAAGCCGTACCCTAAGCCTAACCCTCACCCTAAGCCTAACCCTAGGCTACCCTTGACTGCTTCAGCCTGCAATAGATTTCCTAAGCACTAGTGTTTTAAGGAAGAGGTTAAAAAGAGAATCCTAATGTGATTTCTTTATAATGGGTGTGTTCCTTATCTTATCCTAGTGTCTAAACTCTTCTCCATGGTTTTACGCCCAAATAATGTTCCTTTACGTGCTAAGGGGTATCTCGAGAGTGGGATAGGTTTAATAACTACCCTAACCCTAACGCGTACCCTAACCCTAACCCCTTCGCTAACCCTAACACGTACCCTAATCCTAACCCGTATCCTAAACCGAGCCCTAACCCTAACACTAAACCTAATGCTAACCCTAAACCATACCCTACGCCGTACCCGAACCCCTCCCCGAACCCGTACCCTAAGCCGTACCCTAAGCCTAACCCTCAGCCTAACCCTAACCCTAGGCTACCCTTGACTGCTTCTGCCTCCAATAGATTTCCTAAGCACTAGTATTTTAAGGAACAGCTTAGAAAGAGAATCCTAATGCCATTTATTTATAATGGGTGTGTTCTTTATCTTATCCTAGTGTCTAAACTCTTCTCCATGGCTGGACCCCCAAATAATATTCCTTTACGTGCTAAGGGGTATCTAGAGAGTGGGATAGTTTTAATAACTACCCTAACCCTAACACGTACCCTAACCCTAACCCCTACCCTAAACCTAACACGTACCCTAATCCTAACCCGTACCCTAAACCGAGCCCTAACCTAACACTAACCCTAACCCTAAACCTATCCCATACCCTATGCCGTACCCGAACCCCTCCCCGAACCCATACCCTAAGCCGTACCCTAACCCTAACCCTAAGCCTAACCCTAACCCTAGGCTAACCTTGACTGCTTCTGCCTCCAATAGATTTCCTAAGCACTAGTGTTTTAAGGAACACCTTAAAAAGAGAATCCTAATGTGATTTCTTTATAATTGGTGTGTTCCGTATCTTATCCTAGTGTCTAAACTCTTCTCCATGGCTGGATCCCCAAATAATATTCCTTTACGTGCTAAGGGCTATCTAGGGAGTGGGATAGGTTTAATAACTACCCTAACCCTAACGCGTACCCTAACCCTAACCCCTACCCTAACCCTAACACGTACCCTAATCCTAACCCGTACCCTAAACCGAGCTCTAAAGCTAAAACTAACCCTAACCCTAACCCTAACCCATACCCTACGCCGTACCCGAACCCCTCACCGAACCCGTACCCTGAGCCGCACCCTAACCCTAACCCTAAGCCTAACCCTAACCCTAGGCTACCCTTGACTGCTTCTGCCTCCAATAGATTTCCTAAGCACTAGTGTTTTAAGGAACAGCTTAAAAAGAGAATCCTAATGTGATTTCTTTATAATGGGTGTGTTCCTTATCTTATCCTAGTGTCTAAACTCTTCTCCATGGCTGGACACCCAGATAATATTCCTTTACGTGCTAAGGGGTATCTAGAGAGTGGGATAGGTTTAATAACTATCCTAACTCTAACGCGTACCCTAACCCTAACACCTACCCTAACCCTAACACGTACCCTAATCCTAACCTGTACCCTAAACGGACCCCAAACCCTAACACTAACCCTAACCCTAACCCTAACCCATACCCTACGCCGTACCCGATACCCTCCCCGAACCCGTACCCTAAGCCGTACCCTAACCCTAACCCTAATCCGAACCCTAACCCTAGGCTACCCTTGACTGCTTCTGCCTCCAATAGATTTCCTAAGCACTAGTGTTTTAAGGAACAGCTTAAAAAGAGAATCCTAATGTCATTTCTTTATAATGGGTGTGTTCCTTTTATTATCCTAGTGTCTAAACTCTTCTCCATGGCTGGACCCCCAAATAATATTCCTTTACGTGCTAAGCGGTAACTAGAGAATGGGATAGGTTTAATAACTACCCTAACTCTAAAGCGTACCATAACCCTAACCCCTACCCTAACCCTAACATGTACCCTAATCCTAACCCGTACCGTAGACCGAGCCCTAACCCTAACACTAACCCTAACCCTAACCCTAACCCATACCATAGGCCGTACCCGAAAGCCTCCCCGAACCCGTACCCTAAGCCGTATCCTAACCCTAACCCTAAGCCTAACCCATACCCTAAACCGAGCCCTAACCCTAAAACTAACCCTAACCCTAACCCCTACCCTAACCCTAACACATACCCTAATCTTAACCCATACCCTAAACCGAGCCCTAACCCTAACACTAACCCTAACCCTAACCGTAACCCATACCCTACGCCGTACCCGAACCCCTCCCCGAACCCGTACCCTGAGCCGTACCCTAAACCTAACCCTAAGCCTAACCCTAACCCTAGGCTACCCTTGACTGCTTCTGCCTCCAATAGATTTCCTAAGCACTTGTGTTTTAAGGAACAGCTTAAAAAGAGAATCCTAATGTGATTTCTTTATAATGGGTGTGTTCCTTATCTTATCCTAGTGTCTAAACTCTTCTCCATGCCTGGACCCCCAAATAATATTCCTTTACGTGCTAAGGGGTATCTAGAGAGTGGGATAGGTTTAATAACTACCCTAACCCTAACGCGTACCCTAACCCTAACCCCTACCCTAACCCTAACACGTACCCTTATCCTAACCCGTACCCTAAACCGAGCCCGAACCCTAACAGTACCCATAACCCAAACCCTAACCCATACCCTACGCCATAGCCGAACCCCTCCACGAACCTGTATCCTAAGCCGAACCCTAAGCCTAACCCTCACCCTAAGCCTAACCCTAGGCTACCCTTGACTGCTTCAGCCTGCAATAGATTTCCTGAGCACTACTGTTTTAAGGAAGTGGTTAAAAAGAGAATCCTAATGTGACTTCTTTATAATGGGTGTGTTCCTTATCTTATCCTAGTTTCTAAACTCTTCTCCATGGCTGGACCCCCAAATAATATTCGTTTACGTGCTAAGGGTTATCTAGAGAGTGGGATAGGTTTAATAACTACCCTAACCCTAACGCGTACCCTAACCCTAACCCCTACCCTAACCCTAACACGTACCCTAATCCTAACCCGTACCCTAAACCGAGCCCTAACCCTAACACTAACCCTAACCCTAACCCATACCCTACGCCGTACCCGAACCCCTCCTCTAACCCGTACCCGAAGCCGTACCCTAAGCCTAACCCTAACCCTAGGCTACCCTTGACTGCTTCTGACTCCAATAGATTTCCTAAGCACTATTATTTTAAGGAACAGCTTAAAAAGAGAATCCTAAGGTGATTTCTTTATAATGGGTGTGTTCCTTATCTTATCCTAGTGTCTAAACTCTTCTCCATGGTTGGACCCAAATAATATTCCTTTACGTGCTAAGGGGTATCTAGAGAGTGGGATAGGTTTAATAACTACCCTAACCCTAACGCGTACCCTAACCCTAAACCCTACCCTAACCCTAACACGTACCCTAATCCTAACCCGTACCCTAAACCTAGCCCTAACCCTAACAATAACCCTAACCCTAACCCTAACCCATACCCTACGCCGTACCCAAACCCCTCCCCGAACCGGTAACCTAAGCCGTACCCTAAGCCTAACCCTAAGCCTCACCCTAACCCTAGGCTACCCTTGACTGCTTCTGCCTCCAATAGATTTCCTAAGCACTATTGTTTTAAGGAACGGCTTAAAAAGAGAATCCTATTGTGATTTCTTTATAATGGGTGTGTTCCTTATCTTATCCTAGTGTCTAAACTCTTCTCCATGGCTGGACCCCCAAATAATATTCCTTTACGTGCTAAGGGGTATCTAGAGAGTGAAATAGGTTTAATAACTACCCTAACCCTAATGCGTACCCTAACCCTAAACCCTACCCTAACCCTAACACGTACCCTAATCCTAACCCGTACCCTAAACCGAGCCCTAACCCTAACACTAACCCTAACCCTAACCCTAACCCTAACCCATACCCTACGCCATACCCGAACCCCTCCCCGAACCCGTGCCCTAAGCCGTACCCTAAGCCTAACCCTAAGCCTAACCCTAAACCTAGGCTACCCTTTACTGCTTCTGCCTACAATAGATTTCCTAAGCACTAGTGTTTTAAGGAACAGCTTAAAAAGAGAATCCTAATGTGATTTCTTTATAATGGGTGTGTTCCTTATCTTATCCTAGTGTCTAAACTCTTCTCCATGGCTGGACCCCCAAATAATATTCCTTTACGTGCTAAGGGGTATCTAGAGAGTGGGATAGGTTTAATAACTACCCTAACCCTAACGCGTACCCTAACCCTAACCCCTACCCTAACCCTAACACGTACCCTAATCCTAACCCGTACCCTAAACCGAGCCCTAACCCTAAAACTAACCCTAACCCTAACCCTAACCCATACCCTACGCCGTACCCAAACCCCTCCCCGAACCGGTAACCTAAGCCGTACCCTAAGCCTAACCCTAAGCCTCACCCTAACCCTAGGCTACCCTTGACTGCTTCTGCCTCCAATAGATTTCCTAAGCACTATTGTTTTAAGGAACGGCTTAAAAAGAGAATCCTATTGTGATTTCTTTATAATGGGTGTGTTCCTTATCTTATCCTAGTGTCTAAACTCTTCTCCATGGCTGGACCCCCAAATAATATTCCTTTACGTGCTAAGGGGTATCTAGAGAGTGAAATAGGTTTAATAACTACCCTAACCCTAATGCGTACCCTAACCCTAAACCCTACCCTAACCCTAACACGTACCCTAATCCTAACCCGTACCCTAAACCGAGCCCTAACCCTAACACTAACCCTAACCCTAACCCATACCCTACGCCGTACCCGAACCCCTCCCCAAACCCGTACACTAAGCCGTACCCTAAGCCTAACCCTAAGCCTAACCCTAACCCTAGGCTACCCTTGACTGCTTCTGCCTCCAATAGATTTCCTAAGCACTAGTGTTTGAAGGAACAGCTTAAAACGAGAATCCTAATGTGATTTCTTTATAATGGGTGTGTTCCTTATATTATCCTAGTGTCTAAACTCTTCTCCATGGCTGGACCCCCAAATAATATTCCTTTACGTGCTAAGGGGTATCTAGAGAGTGGGATAGGTTTAATAACTACACTAACCCTAATGCGTACTCTAACCCTAACCCCTACCCTAACCCTAACACGTACCCTAATCCTAACCCGTACCCTAAACCGAGCCCTAACCCTAACACTAACCCTAACCCTAACCCTAACCCATACCCTACGCCGTACCCGAACCCCTCCCCAAACCCGTACCCTAAGCCGTACCCTAAGCCTAACCCTAAGCCTAACCCTAACCCTAGGCTACCCTTGACTGCTTCTGCCTCCAATAGATTTCCTAAGCACTAGTGTTTGAAGGAACAGCTGAAAACGAGAATCCTAAGGTGATTTCTTTATAATGGGTGTGTTCCTTATATTATCCTAGTGTCTAAACTCTTCTCCATGGCTGGACCCCCAAATAATATTCCTTTACGTGCTAAGGGGTATCTAGAGAGTGGGATAGGTTTAATAACTACCCTAACCCTAATGCGTACCCTAACCCTAACCCCTACCCTAACCCTAACACGTACCCTAATCCTAACCCGTACCCTAAACCGAGCCCTAACCCTAAAACTAACCCTAAACCTAACCCCTACCCTAAACCTAACACATAACCTAATCTTAACCCATACCCTAAACCGAGCCCTAACCCTAACACTAACCCTAACCCTAACCCTAACCCATACCCTACGCCGTACCCAAACCCCTCCCCGAACCGGTAACCTAAGCCTTACCCTAAGCCTAACCCTAAGCCTCACCCTAACCCTAGGCTACCCTTGACTGCTTCTGCCTCCAATAGATTTCCTAAGCACTATTGTTTTAAGGAACGGCTTAAAAAGAGAATCCTAATGTGATTTCTTTATAATGGGTGTGTTCCTTATCTTATCCTAGTGTCTAAACTCTTCTCCATGGCTGGACCCCCAAATAATATTCCTTTACGTGCTAAGGGGTATCTAGAGAGTGAGATAGGTTTAATAACTACCCTAACCCTAATGCGTACCCTAACCCTAAACCCTACCCTAACCCTAACACGTACCCTAATCCTAACCCGTACCCTAAACCGAGCCCTAACCCTAACACTAACCCTAACCCTAACCCTAACCCATACCCTATGCCATACCCGAACCCCTCCCCGAACCCGTACCCTAAGCCGTACCCTAAGCCTAACCCTAAGCCTAACCCTAACCCTAGGCTACCCTTTACTGCTTCTGCCTACAATAGATTTCCTAAGCACTAGTGTTTTAAGGAACAGCTTAAAAAGAGAATCCTAATGTGATTTCTTTATAATGGGTGTGTTCCTTATCTTATCCTAGTGTCTAAACTCTTCTCCATGGCTGGACCCCCAAATAATATTCCTTTACGTGCTAAGGGGTATCTAGAGAGTGGGATAGGTTTAATAACTACCCTAACCCTAACGCGTACCCTAACCCTAACCCCTACCCTAACCCTAACACGTACCCTAATCCTAACCCGTACCCTAAACCGAGCCCTAACCCTAAAACTAACCCTAACCCTAACCCCTACCCTAACCCTAACACATAACCTAATCTTAACCCATACCCTAAACCGAGCCCTAACCCTAACACTAACCCTAACCCTAACCCATACCCTACGCCGTACCCGAACCCCTCCCCAAACCCGTACACTAAGCCGTACCCTAAGCCTAACCCTAAGCCTAACCCTAACCCTAGGCTACCCTTGACTGCTTCTGCCTCCAATAGATTTCCTAAGCACTAGTGTTTGAAGGAACAGCTTAAAACGAGAATCCTAATGTGATTTCTTTATAATGGGTGTGTTCCTTATATTATCCTAGTGTCTAAACTCTTCTCCATGGCTGGACCCCCAAATAATATTCCTTTACGTGCTAAGGGGTATCTAGAGAGTGGGATAGGTTTAATAACTACACTAACCCTAATGCGTACTCTAACCCTAACCCCTACCCTAACCCTAACACGTACCCTAATCCTAACCCGTACCCTAAACCGAGCCCTAACCCTAACACTAACCCTAACCCTAACCCTAACCCATACCCTACGCCGTACCCGAAGCCCTCCCCGAAGCCATACCCTAAGCCGTACCCTAACCCTAACCCTAAGCCTAACCCTAACCCTAGGCTACCCATGACTGCTTCTGCCTCCAATAGATTTCCTAAGCACTAGTGTTTTAAGGAACAGCTTAAAAAGAGAATCCTAAGGTGATTTCTTTATAATGGGTGTGTTCCTTATCTTATCCTAGTGTCTAAACTCTTCTCCATGGTTGGACCCCCAAATAATATTCCTTTACGTGCTAAGGGGTATCTAGAGAGTGGGATAGGTTTAATAACTACCCTAACCCTAACGCGTACCCTAACCCTAAACCCTACCCTAACCCTAACACGTACCCTAATCCTAACCCGTACCCTAAACCTAGCCCTAACCCTAACAATAACCCTAACCCTAACCCTAACCCATACCCTACGCCGTACCCAAACCCCTCCCCGAACCGGTAACCTAAGCCGTACCCTAAGCCTAACCCTAAGCCTCACCCTAACCCTAGGCTACCCTTGACTGCTTCTGCCTCCAATAGATTTCCTAAGCACTATTGTTTTAAGGAACGGCTTAAAAAGAGAATCCTAATGCGATTTCTTTATAATGGGTGTGTTCCTTATCTTATCCTAGTGTCTAAACTCTTCTCCATGGCTGGACCCCCAAATAATATTCCTTTACGTGCTAAGGGGTATCTAGAGAGTGAGATAGGTTTAATAACTACCCTAACCCTAATGCGTACCCTAACCCTAAACCCTACCCTAACCCTAACACGTACCCTACTCCTAACCCGTACCCTAAACCAAGCCCTAACCCTAACACTAACCCTAACCCTAACCCTAACCCATACCCTATGCCATACCCGAACCCCTCCCCGAACCCGTACCCTAAGCCGTACCCTAAGCCTAACCCTAACCCTAGGCTACCCTTTACTGCTTCTGCCTACAATAGATTTCCTAAGCACTAGTGTTTTAAGGAACAGCTTAAAAAGAGAATCCTAATGTGATTTCTTTATAATGGGTGTGTTCCTTATCTTATCCTAGTGTCTAAACTCTTCTCCATGGCTGGACCCCCAAATAATATTCCTTTACGTGCTAAGGGGTATCTAGAGAGTGGGATAGGTTTAATAACTACCCTAACCCTAACGCGTACCCTAACCCGAACCCCTACCCTAACCCTAACACGTACCCTAATCCTAACCCGTACCCTAAACCGAGCCCTAACCCTAAAACTAACCCTAACCCTAACCCCTACCCTAACCCTAACACATAACCTAATCTTAACCCATACCCTAAACCGAGCCCTAACCCTAACACTAACCCTAACCCTAACCCATACCCTACGCCGTACCCGAACCCCTCCCCAAACCCGTACACTAAGCCGTACCCTAAGCCTAACCCTAAGCCTAACCCTAACCCTAGGCTACCCTTGACTGCTTCTGCCTCCAATAGATTTCCTAAGCACTAGTGTTTGAAGGAACAGCTTAAAACGAGAATCCTAATGTGATTTCTTTATAATGGGTGTGTTCCTTATATTATCCTAGTGTCTAAACTCTTCTCCATGGCTGGACCCCCAAATAATATTCCTTTACGTGCTAAGGGGTATCTAGAGAGTGGGATAGGTTTAATAACTACACTAACCCTAATGCGTACTCTAACCCTAACCCCTACCCTAACACTAACACGTACCCTAATCCTAACCCGTACCCTAAACCGAGCCCTAACCCTAACACTAACCCTAAACCTAACCCTAACCCATACCCTACGCCGTACCCGAAGCCCTCCCCGAAGCCATACCCTAAGCCGTACCCTAACCCTAACCCTAAGCCTAACCCTAACCCTAGGCTACCCATGACTGCTTCTGCCTCCAATAGATTTCCTAAGCACTAGTGTTTTAAGGAACAGCTTAAAAAGAGAATCCTAAGGTGATTTCTTTATAATGGGTGTGTTCCTTATCTTATCCTAGTGTCTAAACTCTTCTCCATGGTTGGACCCCCAAATAATATTCCTTTACGTGCTAAGGGGTATCTAGAGAGTGGGATAGGTTTAATAACTACCCTAACCCTAACGCGTACCCTAACCCTAACCCCTACCCTAACCCTAACACGTACCCTAATCCTAACCCGTACCCTAAACCTAGCCCTAACCCTAACAATAACCCTAACCCTAACCCTAACCCATACCCTACGCCGTACCCAAACCCCTCCCCGAACCGGTAACCTAAGCCGTACCCTAAGCCTAACCCTAAGCCTCACCCTAACCCTAGGCTACCCTTGACTGCTTCTGCCTCCAATAGATTTCCTAAGCACTATTGTTTTAAGGAACGGCTTAAAAAGAGAATCCTAATGCGATTTCTTTATAATGGGTGTGGTCCTTATCTTATCCTAGTGTCTAAACTCTTCTCCATGGCTGGACCCCCAAATAATATTCCTTTACGTGCTAAGGGGTATCTAGAGAGTGAGATAGGTTTAATAACTACCCTAACCCTAATGCGTACCCTAACCCTAAACCCTACCCTAACCCTAACACGTACCCTAATCCTAACCCGTACCCTAAACCGAGCCCTAACCCTAACACTAACCCTAACCCTAACCCTAACCCATACCCTATGCCATACCCGAACCCCTCCCCGAACCCGTACCCTAAGCCGTACCCTAAGCCTAACCCTAAGCCTAACCCTAACCCTAGGCTACCCTTTACTGCTTCTGCCTACAATAGATTTCCTAAGCACTAGTGTTTTAAGGAACAGCTTAAAAAGAGAATCCTAATGTGATTTCTTTATAATGGGTGTGTTCCTTATCTTATCCTAGTGTCTAAACTCTTCTCCATGGCTGGACCCCCAAATAATATTCCTTTACGTGCTAAGGGGTATCTAGAGAGTGGGATAGGTTTAATAACTACCCTAACCCTAACGCGTACCCTAACCCGAACCCCTACCCTAACCCTAACACGTACCCTAATCCTAACCCGTACCCTAAACCGAGCCCTAACCCTAAAACTAACCCTAACCCTAACCCCTACCCTAACCCTAACACATAACCTAATCTTAACCCATACCCTAAACCGAGCCCTAACCCTAACACTAACCCTAACCCTAACCCATACCCTACGCCGTACCCGAACCCCTCCCCAAACCCGTACACTAAGCCGTACCCTAAGCCTAACCCTAAGCCTAACCCTAACCCTAGGCTACCCTTGACTGCTTCTGCCTCCAATAGATTTCCTAAGCACTAGTGTTTGAAGGAACAGCTTAAAACGAGAATCCTAATGTGATTTCTTTATAATGGGTGTGTTCCTTATATTATCCTAGTGTCTAAACTCTTCTCCATGGCTGGACCCCCAAATAATATTCCTTTACGTGCTAAGGGGTATCTAGAGAGTGGGATAGGTTTAATAACTACACTAACCCTAATGCGTACTCTAACCCTAACCCCTACCCTAACCCTAACACGTACCCTAATCCTAACCCGTACCCTAAACCGAGCCCTAACCCTAAAACTAACCCTAACCCTAACCCCTACCCTAACCCTAACACATAACCTAATCTTAACCCATACCCTAAACCGAGCCCTAACCCTAACACTAACCCTAACCCTAACCCATACCCTACGCCGTACCCGAACCCCTCCCCAAACCCGTACACTAAGCCGTACCCTAAGCCTAACCCTAAGCCTAACCCTAACCCTAGGCTACCCTTGACTGCTTCTGCCTCCAATAGATTTCCTAAGCACTAGTGTTTGAAGGAACAGCTTAAAACGAGAATCCTAATGTGATTTCTTTATAATGGGTGTGTTCCTTATATTATCCTAGTGTCTAAACTCTTCTCCATGGCTGGACCCCCAAATAATATTCCTTTACGTGCTAAGGGGTATCTAGAGAGTGGGATAGGTTTAATAACTACACTAACCCTAATGCGTACTCTAACCCTAACCCCTACCCTAACCCTAACACGTACCCTAATCCTAACCCGTACCCTAAACCGAGCCCTAACCCTAACACTAACCCTAACCCTAACCCTAACCCATACCCTACGCCGTACCCGAAGCCCTCCCCGAAGCCATACCCTAAGCCGTACCCTAACCCTAACCCTAAGCCTAACCCTAACCCTAGGCTACCCATGACTGCTTCTGCCTCCAATAGATTTCCTAAGCACTAGTGTTTTAAGGAACAGCTTAAAAAGAGAATCCTAAGGTGATTTCTTTATAATGGGTGTGTTCCTTATCTTATCCTAGTGTCTAAACTCTTCTCCATGGTTGGACCCCCAAATAATATTCCTTTACGTGCTAAGGGGTATCTAGAGAGTGGGATAGGTTTAATAACTACCCTAACCCTAACGCGTACCCTAACCCTAAACCCTACCCTAACCCTAACACGTACCCTAATCCTAACCCGTACCCTAAACCTAGCCCTAACCCTAACAATAACCCTAACCCTAACCCTAACCCATACCCTACGCCGTACCCAAACCCCTCCCCGAACCGGTAACCTAAGCCGTACCCTAAGCCTAACCCTAAGCCTCACCCTAACCCTAGGCTACCCTTGACTGCTTCTGCCTCCAATAGATTTCCTAAGCACTATTGTTTTAAGGAACGGCTTAAAAAGAGAATCCTAATGCGATTTCTTTATAATGGGTGTGGTCCTTATCTTATCCTAGTGTCTAAACTCTTCTCCATGGCTGGACCCCCAAATAATATTCCTTTACGTGCTAAGGGGTATCTAGAGAGTGAGATAGGTTTAATAACTACCCTAACCCTAATGCGTACCCTAACCCTAAACCCTACCCTAACCCTAACACGTACCCTAATCCTAACCCGTACCCTAAACCGAGCCCTAACCCTAACACTAACCCTAACCCTAACCCTAACCCATACCCTATGCCATACCCGAACCCCTCCCCGAACCCGTACCCTAAGCCGTACCCTAAGCCTAACCCTAAGCCTAACCCTAACCCTAGGCTACCCTTTACTGCTTCTGCCTACAATAGATTTCCTAAGCACTAGTGTTTTAAGGAACAGCTTAAAAAGAGAATCCTAATGTGATTTCTTTATAATGGGTGTGTTCCTTATCTTATCCTAGTGTCTAAACTCTTCTCCATGGCTGGACCCCCAAATAATATTCCTTTACGTGCTAAGGGGTATCTAGAGAGTGGGATAGGTTTAATAACTACCCTAACCCTAACGCGTACCCTAACCCGAACCCCTACCCTAACCCTAACACGTACCCTAATCCTAACCCGTACCCTAAACCGAGCCCTAACCCTAAAACTAACCCTAACCCTAACCCCTACCCTAACCCTAACACATAACCTAATCTTAACCCATACCCTAAACCGAGCCCTAACCCTAACACTAACCCTAACCCTAACCCATACCCTACGCCGTACCCGAACCCCTCCCCAAACCCGTACACTAAGCCGTACCCTAAGCCTAACCCTAAGCCTAACCCTAACCCTAGGCTACCCTTGACTGCTTCTGCCTCCAATAGATTTCCTAAGCACTAGTGTTTGAAGGAACAGCTTAAAACGAGAATCCTAATGTGATTTCTTTATAATGGGTGTGTTCCTTATATTATCCTAGTGTCTAAACTCTTCTCCATGGCTGGACCCCCAAATAATATTCCTTTACGTGCTAAGGGGTATCTAGAGAGTGGGATAGGTTTAATAACTACACTAACCCTAATGCGTACTCTAACCCTAACCCCTACCCTAACCCTAACACGTACCCTAATCCTAACCTGTACCCTAAACCGAGCCCTAACCCTAACACTAACCCTAACCCTAACCCTAACCCATACCCTACGCCGTACCCGAAGCCCTCCCCGAACCCATACCCTAAGCCGTACCCTAACCCTAACCCTAAGCCTAACCCTAACCCTAGGCTACCCATGACTGCTTCTGCCTCCAATAGATTTCCTAAGCACTAGTGTTTTAAGGAACAGCTTAAAAAGAGAATCCTAAGGTGATTTCTTTATAATGGGTGTGTTCCTTATCTTATCCTAGTGTCTAAACTCTTCTCCATGGTTGGACCCCCAAATAATATTCCTTTACGTGCTAAGGGGTATCTAGAGAGTGGGATAGGTTTAATAACTACCCTAACCCTAACGCGTACCCTAACCCTAAACCCTACCCTAACCCTAACACGTACCCTAATCCTAACCCGTACCCTAAACCTAGCCCTAACCCTAACAATAACCCTAACCCTAACCCTAACCCATACCCTACGCCGTACCCAAACCCCTCCCCGAACCGGTAACCTAAGCCGTACCCTAAGCCTAACCCTAAGCCTCACCCTAACCCTAGGCTACCCTTGACTGCTTCTGCCTCCAATAGATTTCCTAAGCACTATTGTTTTAAGGAACGGCTTAAAAAGAGAATCCTAATGCGATTTCTTTATAATGGGTGTGGTCCTTATCTTATCCTAGTGTCTAAACTCTTCTCCATGGCTGGACCCCCAAATAATATTCCTTTACGTGCTAAGGGGTATCTAGAGATTGGGATAGGTTTAATAACTACACTAACCCTAATGCATACTCTAACCCTAACCCCTACCCTAACCCTAACACGTACCCTAATCCTAACCCGTACCCTAAACCGAGCCCTAACCCTAACACTAACCCTAACCCTAACCCTAACCCTTTCCCTACGATGTGCCCGAACCCCTCCCCGAACCCGTAACCTAAGCCATACCCTAACCCTAACCCTAAGCCTAACCCTAACCCTAGGCTACCCTTGACTGCTTCTGCCTCCAATAGATTTCCTAAGCACTATTATTTTAAGGAACAGCTTAAAAAGAGAATCCTAAGGTGATTTCTTTATAATGGGTGTGTTCCTTATCTTATCCTAGTGTCTAAACTCTTCTCCATGGTTGGACCCCCAAATAATATTCCTTTACGTGCTAAGGGGTATCTAGAGAGTGGGATAGGTTTAATAACTACCCTAACCCTAACGCGTACCCTAACCCTAAACCCTACCCTAACCCTAACACGTACCCTAATCCTAACCCGTACCCTAAACCTAGCCCTAACCCTAACAATAACCCTAACCCTAACCCTAACCCATACCCTACGCCGTACCCAAACCCCTCCCCGAACCGGTAACCTAAGCCGTACCCTAAGCCTCACCCTAAGCCTCACCCTAACCCTAGGCTACCCTTGACTGCTTCTGCCTCCAATAGATTTCCTAAACACTATTGTTTTAAGGAACGGCTTAAAAAGAGAATCCTAATGTGATTTCTTTATAATGGGTGTGTTCCTTATCTTATCCTAGTGTCTAAACTCTTCTCCATGGCTGGACCCCCAAATAATATTCCTTTACGTGCTAAGGGGTATCTAGAGAGTGAGATAGGTTTAATAACTACCCTAACCCTAATGCGTACCCTAACCCTAAACCCTACCCTAACCCTAACACGTACCCTAATCCTAACCCGTACCCTAAACCGAGCCCTAACCCTAACACTAACCCTAACCCTAACCCTAACCCATACCCTATGCCATACCCGAACCCCTCCCCGAACCCGTACCCTAAGCCGTACCCTAAGCCTAACCCTAAGCCTAACCCTAACCCTAGGCTACCCTTTACTGCTTCTGCCTACAATAGATTTCCTAAGCACTAGTGTTTTAAGGAACAGCTTAAAAAGAGAATCCTAATGTGATTTCTTTATAATGGGTGTGTTCCTTATCTTATCCTAGTGTCTAAACTCTTCTCCATGGCTGGACCCCCAAATAATATTCCTTTACGTGCTAAGGGGTATCTAGAGAGTGGGATAGGTTTAATAACTACCCTAACCCTAACGCGTACCCTAACCCGAACCCCTACCCTAACCCTAACACGTACCCTAATCCTAACCCGTACCCTAAACCGAGCCCTAACCCTAACACTAACCCTAACCCTAACCCTAACCCATACCCTACGCCGTACCCGAACCCCTCCCCAAACCCGTACACTAAGCCGTACCCTAAGCCTAACCCTAAGCCTAACCCTAACCCTAGGCTACCCTTGACTGCTTCTGCCTCCAATAGATTTCCTAAGCACTAGTGTTTGAAGGAACAGCTTAAAACGAGAATCCTAATGTGATTTCTTTATAATGGGTGTGTTCCTTATATTATCCTAGTGTCTAAACTCTTCTCCATGGCTGGACCCCCAAATAATATTCCTTTACGTGCTAAGGGGTATCTAGAGAGTGGGATAGGTTTAATAACTACACTAACCCTAATGCGTACTCTAACCCTAACCCCTACCCTAACCCTAACACGTACCCTAATCCTAACCCGTACCCTAAACCGAGCCCTAACCCTAACACTAACCCTAACCCTAACCCTAACCCATACCCTACGCCGTACCCGAAGCCCTCCCCGAACCCGTAACCTAAGCCGTACCCTAACCCTAACCCTAAGCCTAACCCTAACCCTAGGCTACCCATGACTGCTTCTGCCTCCAATAGATTTCCTAAGCACTAGTGTTTTAAGGAACAGCTTAAAAAGAGAATCCTAAGGTGATTTCTTTATAATGGGTGTGTTCCTTATCTTATCCTAGTGTCTAAACTCTTCTCCATGGTTGGACCCAAATAATATTCCTTTACGTGCTAAGGGGTATCTAGAGAGTGGGATAGGTTTAATAACTACCCTAACCCTAACGCGTACCCTAACCCTAAACCCTACCCTAACCCTAACACGTACCCTAATCCTAAACCGTACCCTAAACCTAGCCCTAACCCTAACAATAACCCTAACCCTAACCCTAACCCATACCCTACGCCGTACCCAAACCCCTCCCCGAACCGGTACCCTAAGCCGTACCCTAAGCTTAACCCTAAGCCTAACCCTAAACCGAGCCCTAACACTAAAACTAACCCTAACCCTAACCCCTACCCTAACCCTAACACATACCCTAATCTTAACCCATACCCTAAACCGAGCCCTAACCCTAACACTAACCCTAACCCTAACCCATACCCTACGATGTACGCGAAACCCTCCCCGAACCCGTAACCTAAGACATACCCTAACCCTAACCCTAAGCCTAACCCTAACCCTAGGCTACCCTTGACAGCTTCTGCCTCCAATAGATTTCCTAAGCACTATTGTTTTAAGGAACAGCTTAAAAAGAGAAACCTAAGGTGATTTCTTTATAATGGGTGTGTTCCTTATCTTATCCTAGTTTCTAAACTCTTCTCCATGGCTGGACCCCCAAATAATATTCCTTTACGTGCTAAGGGGTATCTAGAGAGTGGGATAGGTTTAATAACTACCGTAACCCTAACGCGTACCCTAACCCTAACCACTACCCTAACCCTAACACGTACCCTAATCCTAACCCGTACCCTAAACCGAGCTCTAAAGCTAAAACTAACCCTAACCCTAACCCATACACTACGCCGTACCCGAAGCCCTCCCCGAACCCGTCCCCTAAGCCGTACCCTAACCCTAACCCTAAGCCTAACCCTAACCCTAGGCTACCCTTGACTGCTTCTGCCTCCAATAGATTTCCTAAGCACTAGTGTTTTAAGGAACAGCTTAAAAAGAGAATCCTAATGTGATTTCTTTATAATGGGTGTGTTCCTTATCTTTTCCTAGTGTCTAAACTCTTCTCCATGGCTGGACCCCCAAATAATATTCCTTTACGTGCTAAGGGGTATCTACAGAGTGGGATAGGTTTAATAACTACCCTAAACCTAAAGCGTACCCTAACCCTAAACCCTACCCTAACCCTAACACGTACCCTAATCCTAACCCGTACCCTAACCCGAGACCTAACCCTAACAATAACCCTAACCCTAACCCTAACCCATACCCTACGCCGTACCCGAACCTCTCCCCGAACCCGTACCCTAAGCCGTACCCTAAGCCTAACCCTAAGGATAACCCTAACCCTAGGCTACCCTTGACTGCTTCTGCCTCCAATAGATTTCCTAAGCACTAGTGTTTGAAGGAACAGCTTAAAACGAGAATCCTAATGTGATTTCTTTATAATGGGTGTGTTCCTTATCTTATCCTAGTGTCTAAACTCTTCTCCATGGCTGGACCCCCAAATAATATTCCTTTACGTGCTAAGGGGTATCTAGAGAGTGAGATAGGTTTAATAACTATCCTAACCCTAATGCGTACCCTAACCCTAAACCCTACCCTAACCCTAACACGTACCCTAATCCTAACCCGTACCCTAAACCGAGCCCTAACCCTAACACTAACCCTAACCCTAACCCTAACCCATACCCTATGCCATACCCGAACCCCTCCCCGAACCCGTACCCTAAGCCGTACCCTAAGCCTAACCCTAAGCCTAACCCTAACCCTAGGCTACCCTTTACTGCTTCTGCCTACAATAGATTTCCTAAGCACTAGTGTTTTAAGGAACAGCTTAAAAAGAGAATCCTAATGTGATTTCTTTATAATGGGTGTGTTCCTTATCTTATCCTAGTGTCTAAACTCTTCTCCATGGCTGGACCCCCAAATAATATTCCTTTACGTGCTAAGGGGTATCTAGAGAGTGGGATAGGTTTAATAACTACCCTAACCCTAACGCGTACCCTAACCCTAACCCCTACCCTAACCCTAACACGTACCCTAATCCTAACCCGTACCCTAAACCGAGCCCTAACCCTAAAACTAACCCTAACCCTAACCCCTACCCTAACCCTAACACATAACCTAATCTTAACCCATACCCTAAACCGAGCCCTAACCCTAACACTAACCCTAACCCTAACCCTAACCCATACCCTACGCCGTACCCGAACCCCTCCCCAAACCCGTACACTAAGCCGTACCCTAAGCCTAACCCTAAGCCTAACCCTAACCCTAGGCTACCCTTGACTGCTTCTGCCTCCAATAGATTTCCTAAGCACTAGTGTTTGAAGGAACAGCTTAAAACGAGAATCCTAATGTGATTTCTTTATAATGGGTGTGTTCCTTATATTATCCTAGTGTCTAAACTCTTCTCCATGGCTGGACCCCCAAATAATATTCCTTTACGTGCTAAGGGGTATCTAGAGAGTGGGATAGGTTTAATAACTACACTAACCCTAATGCGTACTCTAACCCTAACCCCTACCCTAACCCTAACATGTACCCTAATCCTAACCCGTACCCTAAACCGAGCCCTAACCCTAACACTAACCCTAACCCTAACCCTAACCCATACCCTACGCCGTACCCGAAGCCGTCCCCGAACCCGTAACCTAAGCCGTACCCTAACCCTAACCCTAAGCCTAACCCTAACCCTAGGCTACCCATGACTGCTTCTGCCTCCAATAGATTTCCTAAGCACTAGTGTTTTAAGGAACAGCTTAAAAAGAGAATCCTAAGGTGATTTCTTTATAATGGGTGTGTTCCTTATCTTATCCTAGTGTCTAAACTCTTCTCCATGGTTGGACCCAAATAATATTCCTTTACGTGCTAAGGGGTATCTAGAGAGTGGGATAGGTTTAATAACTACCCTAACCCTAACGCGTACCCTAACCCTAAACCCTACCCTAACCCTAACACGTACCCTAATCCTAAACCGTACCCTAAACCTAGCCCTAACCCTAACAATAACCCTAACCCTAACCCTAACCCATACCCTACGCCGTACGCAAACCCCTCCCCGAACCGGTACCCTAAGCCGTACCCTAAGCCTAACCCTAAGCCTAACCCTAAACCGAGCCCTAACACTAAAACTAACCCTAACCCTAACCCCTACCCTAACCCTAACACATACCCTAATCTTAACCCATACCCTAAACCGAGCCCTAAACCTAACACTAACCCTAACCCTAACCCATACCCTACGATGTACGCGAACCCCTCCCCGAACCCGTAACCTAAGCCATACCCTAACCCTAACCCTAAGCCTAACCCTAACCCTAGGCTACCCTTGACAGCTTCTGCCTCCAATAGATTTCCTAAGCACTATTGTTTTAAGGAACAGCTTAAAAAGAGAAACCTAAGGTGATTTCTTTATAATGGGTGTGTTCCTTATCTTATCCTAGTTTCTAAACTCTTCTCCATGGCTGGACCCCCAAATAATATTCCTTTACGTGCTAAGGGGTATCTAGAGAGTGGGATAGGTTTAATAACTACCGTAACCCTAACGCGTACCCTAACCCTAACCACTACCCTAACCCTAACACGTACCCTAATCCTAACCCGTACCCTAAACCGAGCTCTAAAGCTAAAACTAACCCTAACCCTAACCCATACACTACGCCGTACCCGAAGCCCTCCCCGAACCCGTCCCCTAAGCCGTACCCTAACCCTAACCCTAAGCCTAACCCTAACCCTAGGCTACCCTTGACTGCTTCTGCCTCCAATAGATTTCCTAAGCACTAGTGTTTTAAGGAACAGCTTAAAAAGAGAATCCTAATGTGATTTCTTTATAATGGGTGTGTTCCTTATCTTTTCCTAGTGTCTAAACGCTTCTCCATGGCTGGACCCCCAAATAATATTCCTTTACGTGCTAAGGGGTATCTACAGAGTGGGATAGGTTTAATAACTACCCTAAACCTAAAGCGTACCCTAACCCTAACCCCTACCCTAACCCTAACACGTACCCTAATCCTAACCCGTACCCTAACCCGAGCCCTAACCCTAACAATAGCCCTAACCCTAACCCTAACCCATACCCTACGCCGTACCCGAACCTCTCCCCGAACCCGTACCCTAAGCCGTACCCTAAGCCTAACCCTAAGGATAACCCTAACCCTAGGCTACCCTTGACTGCTTCTGCCTCCAATAGATTTCCTAAGCACTAGTGTTTGAAGGAACAGCTTAAAACGAGAATCCTAATGTGATTTCTTTATAATGGGTGTGTTCCTTATATTATCCTAGTGTCTAAACTCTTCTCCATGGCTGGACCCCCAAATAATATTACTTTACGTGCTAAGGGGTATCTAGAGAGTGGGATAGGTTTAATAACTACCGTAACCCTAACGCGTACCCTAACCCTAACCCCTACCGTAACCCTAACACGTACCCTAATCCTAACCCGTACCCTAAACCGAGCCCTAACCCTAAAACTAACCCTAACCCTAACCCCTACCCTAACCCTAACACATACCCTAATCTTAACCCATACCCTAACCCGAGCCCTAACCTTAACACTAACCCTAACCCTAACCCATACCCTACGCCGTACCCGCACCCCTCCCCGAACCCGTACCCTGAGCCGTACGCTAACCCTAACTCTAAGCCTAACCCTAACCCTAGGCTACCCTTGACTGCTTCTGCCTCCAATAGATTTCCTAACCACTAGTGTTTTAAGGAACAGCTTAAAAAGAGAATCCTAATGTGATTTCTTTATAATGGGTGTGTTCCTTATCTTATCCTAGTGTCTAAACTCTTCTCCATGGCTGGACACCCAGATAATATTCCTTTACGTGCTAAAGGGTATCTAGAGAGTGGGATAGGTTTAATAACTATCCTAACTCTAACGCGTACCCTAACCCTAACACCTACACTAACCCTAACACGTACCCTAAACCTAACCTGTACCCTAAACGGACCCCAAACCCTAACACTAACCCTAGCCCTAACCCTATCCCATACCCTACGCCGTACCCGATACCCTCCCCGAACCCGTACCCTAAGCCGTACCCTAACCCTAACCCTAAGCCGAACCCTAACACTAGGCTGCCCTTGACTGCTTCTGCCTCCAATAGATTTCCTAAGCACTAGTGTTTTAAGGAATAGCTTAAAAAGAGAATCGTAATGTGATTTCTTTATAATGGGTGTGTACTTTATCTTATCCTAGTGTCTAAACTCTTCTCCATGGCTGGACCCCCAAATAATATTCCTTTACGTGCTAAGGGGTATCTAGAGAGTGGGATAGGTTTAATAACTATCCTAAACCTAACGCGTACCCTAACCCTAACCCCTACCCTAACCCTAACACGTACCCTAATCCTAACCCGTACCCTAAAATGAGCCCTAACCCTAACCCTAACCCTAACCCTAACCCTAACCCATACCCTACGCCGTGCCCGAACCCCTCCCCGAACCGGTACCCTAAGCCGTACCCTAAGCCTAACCCTCACCCTAAGCCTAACCCTAGGCTACCCTTGACTGCTTCTGCCTCCAATAGATTTCCTAAGCACTTGTGTTTTAAGGAACAGCTTAAAAAGAGAATCCTAATGTGATTTCTTTATAATGGGTGTGTTCCTTATCTTATCCTAGTGTCTAAACTCTTCTCCATGCCTGGACCCCCAAATAATATTCCTTTACGTGCTAAGGGGTATCTAGAGAGTGGGATAGGTTTAATAACTACCCTAACCCTAATGCGTACCCTAACCCTAACCCCTACCCTAACCCTAACACGTACCCTTATCCTAACCCGTACCCTAAACCGAGCCCGAACCCTAACAGTACCCATAACCCAAACCCTAACCCATACCCTACGCCATAGCCGAACCCCTCCACGAACCTGTATCCTAAGCCGAACCCTAAGCCTAACCCTCACCCTAAGCCTAACCCTAGGCTACCCTTGACTGCTTCAGCCTGCAATAGATTTCCTGAGCACTACTGTTTTAAGGAAGTGGTTAAAAAGAGAATCCTAATGTGACTTCTTTATAATGGGTGTGTTCCTTATCTTATCCTAGTTTCTAAACTCTTCTCCATGGCTGGACCCCCAAATAATATTCGTTTACGTGCTAAGGGGTATCTAGAGAGTGGGATAGGTTTAATAACTACCCTAACCCTAACGCGTACCCTAACCCTAACCCCTACCCTAACCCTAACACGTACCCTAATCCTAACCCGTAACCTAAACCGAGCCCTAACCCTAACAATAAACCTAACCCTAACCCATACCCTACGCCGTACCCGAACCCCTCCTCTAACCCGTACCCGAAGCCGTACCCTAAGCCTAACCCTAACCCTAGGCTACCCTTGACTGCTTCTGACTCCAATAGATTTCCTAAGCACTATTATTTTAAGGAACAGCTTAAAAAGAGAATCCTAAGGTGATTTCTTTATAATGGGTGTGTTCCTTATCTTATCCTAGTGTCTAAACTCTTCTCCATGGTTGGATCCAAATAATATTCCTTTACGTGCTAAGGGGTATCTAGAGAGTGGGATAGGTTTAATAACTACCCTAACCCTAACGCGTACCCTAACCCTAAACCCTACCCTAACCCTAACACGTACCCTAATCCTAACCCGTACCCTAAACCTAGCCCTAACCCTAACAATAACCCTAACCCTAACCCTAACCCATACCCTACGCCGTACCCAAACCCCTCCCCGAACCGGTAACCTAAGCCGTACCCTAAGCCTAACCCTAAGCCTCACCCTAACCCTAGGCTACCCTTGACTGCTTCTGCCTCCAATAGATTTCCTAAGCACTATTGTTTTAAGGAACGGCTTAAAAAGAGAATCCTAATGTGATTTCTTTATAATGGGTGTGTTCCTTATCTTATCCTAGTGTCTAAACTCTTCTCCATGGCTGGACCCCCAAATAATATTCCTTTACGTGCTAAGGGGTATCTAGAGAGTGGGATAGGTTTAATAACTACCCTAACCCTAACGCGTACCCTAACCCTAACCCCTACCCTAACCCTAACACGTACCCTAATCCTAACCCGTACCCTAAACCGAGCCCTAACCCTAAAACTAACCCTAACCCTAACCCCTACCCTAACCCTAACACATACCCTAATCTTAACCCGTACCCTAAACCGAGCCCTAACCCTAACACTAACCCTAACCCTAACCCTAACCCATACCCTACGCCGTACCCGAACCCCCCCCAAACCCGTACCCTAAGCCGTACCCTAAGCCTAACCCTAAGCCTAACCCTAACCCTAGGCTACCCTTGACTGCTTCTGCCTCCAATAGATTTCCTAAGCACTAGTGTTTGAAGGAACAGCTGAAAACGAGAATCCTAAGGTGATTTCTTTATAATGGGTGTGTTCCTTATATTATCCTAGTGTCTAAACTCTTCTCCATGGCTGGACCCCCAAATAATATTCCTTTACGTGCTAAGGGGTATCTAGAGAGTGGGATAGGTTTAATAACTATCCTAACCCTAACGCGTACCGCAACCCTAACCCCGACCCTAACCCTAACACGTACCCTAATCCTAACCCGTACCCTAAACCGAGCCCTAACCCTAACCCTAACCCTAACCCATACCCTACGCCGTAACCGAAACCCTCCCCGAACCCGTACCCTAAGCCGTACTCTAAGCCTAACCCTCACCCTAAGCCTAACCCTAGGCTACCCTTGACTTCTTCTGCCTCCAATAGATTTCCTAAGCACTTGTGTTTTAAGGAACAGCTTATAAAGAGAATCCTAATGTGATTTCTTTATAATGGGTGTGTTCCTTATCTTATCCTAGTGTCTAAACTCTTCTCCATGGCTGGACGCCCAAATAATATTCCTTTACGTGCTAAGGGGCATCTAGAGAGTGGGATAGGTTTAATAACTACCCTAACCCTAACGCGTACCCTAACCCTAACCCCTACCCTAACCCTAACACGTACCCTAATCCTAACCCATACCCTAAACCGAGCCCGAACCCTAACAGTACCCCTAACCCTAACCCTAACCCATACCCTATGCCATACCCGAACCCCTCCCCGAACCCGTATCCTAAGCCGTACCCTAAGCCTAACCCTCACCCTAAGCCTAACCCTAGGCTAAACTTGACTGCTTCAGCCTGCAATAGATTTCCTAAGCACTAGTGTTTTAAGGAAGAGGTTAAAAAGAGAATCATAATGTGATTTCTTTATAATGGGTGTGTTCCTTATCTTATCCTAGTGTCTAAACTCTTCTCCATGGCTTTACGCCCAAATAATGTTCCTCTACGTGCTAAGGGGTATCTAGAGAGTGGGATAGGTTTAATAACTACCCTAACCCTAACGCGTACCCTAACCCTAACCCCTTCGCTAACCCTAACACGTACCCTAATCCTAACCCGTATCCTAAACCGAGCCCTAACCCTAACACTAAACCTAACCCTAACCCTAAACCATACCCTACGCCGTACCTGAACCCCTCCCCGAACCCGTACCCTAAGCCGTACCCTAAGCCTAACCCTCAGCCTAACCCTAACCATAGGCTACCCTTGACTGCTTCTGCCTCCAATAGATTTCCTAAGCACTAGTATTTTAAGAAACAGCTTAGAAAGAGAATCCTAATGCCATTTCTTTATAATGGGTGTGTTCTTTATCTTATCCTAGTGTCTAAACTCTTCTCCATGGCTGGACCCCCAAATAATATTCCTTTACGTGCTAAGGGGTATCTAGAGAGTGGGATAGTTTTAATTACTACCCTAACCCTAACACGTACCCTAACCCTAACCCCTACCCTAAACCTAACACGTACCCTAATCCTAACCCGTACCCTAAACCGAGCCCTAACCTAACACTAACCCTAACCCTAACCCTATCCCATACCCTATGCCGTACCCGAACCCCTCCCCGAACCCATACCCTAAGCCGTACCCTAACCCTAACTCTAAGCCTAACCCTAACCCTAGGCTACCCTTGACTGCTTCTGCCTCCAATAGATTTCCTAAGCACTAGTGTTTTAAGGAACAGCTTAAAAAGAGAATCCTAATGTGATTTCTTTATAATGGGTGTGTTCCGTATCTTATCCTAGTGTCTAAACTCTTCTCCATGGCTGGATCCCCAAATAATATTCCTTTACGTGCTAAGGGCTATCTAGAGAGTGGGATAGGTTTAATAACTACCCTAAACCTAACGCGTACCCTAACCCTAACCCCTACCCTAAACCTAACACGTCCCCTAATCCTAACCCGTACCCTAAACCGAACCCTAACCCTAACACTAACCCTAACCCTAACCCTAACCCATACCCTATGCCGTACACGAACCCCTCCCCGAACCGTACCCTAAGCCGTACCCAACCCCTAACCCTCCCCCTAACCCTAACCCTAAGCTACCCTTGACTGCTTCTGCCTCCAATAGATTTCCTAAGCACTTGTGTTTTAAGGAACAGCTTAAAAAGAGAATCCTAATGTGATTTCTTTATAATGGGTGTGTTCCTTATCTTATCCTAGTGTCTAAACTCTTCTCCATGGCTGGACACCCAGATAATATTCCTTTACGTGCTAAGGGGTATCTAGAGAGTGGGATAGGTTTAATAACTACCCTAACCCTAACGCGTACCCTAACCCTAACCCCTACCCTAACCCTAACACGTACCCTAATCCTAACCCGTACCCTAAACCGAGCCCTAACCCTAAAACTAACCCTAACCCTAACCCCTACCCTAACCCTAACACATACCCTAATCTTAACCCATACCCTAAACCGAGCCCTAACCCTAACACTAACCCTAACCCTAACCCATACCCTACGCCGTACCCGAACCCCTCCCCAAACCCGTACACTAAGCCGTACCCTAAGCCTAACCCTAAGCCTAACCCTAACCCTAGGCTACCCTTGACTGCTTCTGCCTCCAATAGATTTCCTAAGCACTAGTGTTTGAAGGAACAGCTTAAAACGAGAATCCTAATGTGATTTCTTTATAATGGGTGTGTTCCTTATATTATCCTAGTGTCTAAACTCTTCTCCATGGCTGGACCCCCAAATAATATTCCTTTACGTGCTAAGGGGTATCTAGAGAGTGGGATAGGTTTAATAACTACACTAACCCTAATGCGTACTCTAACCCTAACCCCTACCCTAACCCTAACACGTACCCTAATCCTAACCCGTACCCTAAAACGAGCCCTAACCCTAACACTAACCCTAACCCTAACCCTAACCCATACCCTACGCCGTACCCGAACCCCTCCCCAAACCCGTACCCTAAGCCGTACCCTAAGCCTAACCCTAAGCCTAACCCTAACCCTAGGCTACCCTTGACTGCTTCTGCCTCCAATAGATTTCCTAAGCACTAGTGTTTGAAGGAACAGCTGAAAACGAGAATCCTAAGGTGATTTCTTTATAATGGGTGTGTTCCTTATTTTATCCTAGTGTCTAAACTCTTCTCCATGGCTGGACCCCCAAATAATATTCCTTTACGTGCTAAGGGGTATCTAGAGAGTGGGATAGGTTTAATAACTATCCTAACCCTAACGCGTACCGCAACCCTAACCCCTACCCTAACCCTAACACGTACCCTAATCCTAACCCGTACCCTAAACCGAGCCCTAACCCTAACCCTAACCCTAACCCTAACCCATACCCTACGCCGTACCCGAAACCCTCCCCGAACCCATACCCTAAGCCGTACCCTAAGCCTAACCCTCACCCTAAGCCTAACCCTAGGCTACCCTTGACTGCTTCTGCCTCCAATAGATTTCCTAAGCACTTGTGTTTTAAGGAACAGCTTATAAAGAGAATCCTAATGTGATTTCTTTATAATGGGTGTGTTCCTTATCTTATCCTAGTGTCTAAACTCTTCTCCATGGCTGGACGCCCAAATAATATTCCTTTACGTGCTAAGGGGCATCTAGAGAGTGGGATAGTTTTAATAACTACCCTAACCCTAACACGTACCCTAACCCTAACCCCTACCCTAAACCTAACACGTACCCTAATCCTAACCCGTACCCTAAACCGAGCCCTAACCCTAACCCTAACCCTAACCCTAACCCATACCCTACGCCGTACCCGAAACCCTCCCCGAACCCGTACCCTAAGCCGTACCCTAACCCTAACTCTAAGCCTAACCCTAACCCTAGGCTACCCTTGACTGCTTCTGCCTCCAATAGATTTCCTAAGCACTAGTGTTTTAAGGAACAGCTTAAAAAGAGAATCCTAATGTGATTTCTTTATAATGGGTGTGTTCCGTATCTTATCCTAGTGTCTAAACTCTTCTCCATGGCTGGATCCCCAAATAATATTCCTTTACGTGCTAAGGGCTATCTAGAGAGTGGGATAGGTTTAATAACTACCCTAAACCTAACGCGTACCCTAACCCTAACCCCTACCCTAAACCTAACACGTCCCCTAATCCTAACCCGTACCCTAAACCGAACCCTAACCCTAACACTAACCCTAACCCTAACCCTAACCCATACCCTATGCCGTACACGAACCCCTCCCCGAACCGTACCCTAAGCCGTACCCAACCCCTAACCCTCCCCCTAACCCTAACCCTAAGCTACCCTTGACTGCTTCTGCCTCCAATAGATTTCCTAAGCACTTGTGTTTTAAGGAACAGCTTAAAAAGAGAATCCTAATGTGATTTCTTTATAATGGGTGTGTTCCTTATCTTATCCTAGTGTCTAAACTCTTCTCCATGGCTGGACACCCAGATAATATTCCTTTACGTGCTAAGGGGTATCTAGAGAGTGGGATAGGTTTAATAACTACCCTAACCCTAACGCGTACCCTAACCCTAACCCCTACCCTAACCCTAACACGTACCCTAATCCTAACCCGTACCCTAAACCGAGCCCTAACCCTAAAACTAACCCTAACCCTAACCCCTACCCTAACCCTAACACATACCCTAATCTTAACCCATACCCTAAACCGAGCCCTAACCCTAACACTAACCCTAACCCTAACCCATACCCTACGCCGTACCCGAACCCCTCCCCAAACCCGTACACTAAGCCGTACCCTAAGCCTAACCCTAAGCCTAACCCTAACCCTAGGCTACCCTTGACTGCTTCTGCCTCCAATAGATTTCCTAAGCACTAGTGTTTGAAGGAACAGCTTAAAACGAGAATCCTAATGTGATTTCTTTATAATGGGTGTGTTCCTTATATTATCCTAGTGTCTAAACTCTTCTCCATGGCTGGACCCCCAAATAATATTCCTTTACGTGCTAAGGGGTATCTAGAGAGTGGGATAGGTTTAATAACTACACTAACCCTAATGCGTACTCTAACCCTAACCCCTACCCTAACCCTAACACGTACCCTAATCCTAACCCGTACCCTAAAACGAGCCCTAACCCTAACACTAACCCTAACCCTAACCCTAACCCATACCCTACGCCGTACCCGAACCCCTCCCCAAACCCGTACCCTAAGCCGTACCCTAAGCCTAACCCTAAGCCTAACCCTAACCCTAGGCTACCCTTGACTGCTTCTGCCTCCAATAGATTTCCTAAGCACTAGTGTTTGAAGGAACAGCTGAAAACGAGAATCCTAAGGTGATTTCTTTATAATGGGTGTGTTCCTTATTTTATCCTAGTGTCTAAACTCTTCTCCATGGCTGGACCCCCAAATAATATTCCTTTACGTGCTAAGGGGTATCTAGAGAGTGGGATAGGTTTAATAACTATCCTAACCCTAACGCGTACCGCAACCCTAACCCCTACCCTAACCCTAACACGTACCCTAATCCTAACCCGTACCCTAAACCGAGCCCTAACCCTAACCCTAACCCTAACCCTAACCCATACCCTACGCCGTACCCGAAACCCTCCCCGAACCCATACCCTAAGCCGTACCCTAAGCCTAACCCTCACCCTAAGCCTAACCCTAGGCTACCCTTGACTGCTTCTGCCTCCAATAGATTTCCTAAGCACTTGTGTTTTAAGGAACAGCTTATAAAGAGAATCCTAATGTGATTTCTTTATAATGGGTGTGTTCCTTATCTTATCCTAGTGTCTAAACTCTTCTCCATGGCTGGACGCCCAAATAATATTCCTTTACGTGCTAAGGGGCATCTAGAGAGTGGGATAGTTTTAATAACTACCCTAACCCTAACACGTACCCTAACCCTAACCCCTACCCTAAACCTAACACGTACCCTAATCCTAACCCGTACCCTAAACCGAGCCCTAACCCTAACCCTAACCCTAACCCTAACCCATACCCTACGCCGTACCCGAAACCCTCCCCGAACCCGTACCCTAAGCCGTACCCTAAGCCTAACCCTCACCCTAAGCCTAACCCTAGGCTACCCTTGACTTCTTCTGCCTCCAATAGATTTCCTAAGCACTTGTGTTTTAAGGAACAGCTTATAAAGAGAATCCTAATGTGATTTCTTTATAATGGGTGTGTTCCTTATCTTATCCTAGTGTCTAAACTCTTCTCCATGGCTGGACGCCCAAATAATATTCCTTTACGTGCTAAGGGGCATCTAGAGAGTGGGATAGGTTTAATAACTATCCTAAACCTAACGCGTACCCTAACCCTAACCCCTACCCTAACCCTAACACGTACCCTAATCCTAACCCATACCCTAAACCGAGCCCGAACCCTAACAGTACCCCTAACCCTAACCCTAACCCATACCCTACGCCGTACACGAAACCCTCCCCGAACCCGTACCCTAAGCCGTACCCTAAGCCTAACCCTCACCCTAAGCCTAACCCTAGGCTACCCTTGACTTCTTCTGCCTCCAATAGATTTCCTAAGCACTTGTGTTTTAAGGAACAGCTTAAAAAGAGAATCCTAATGTGATTTCTTTATAATGGGTGTGTTCCTTATCTTATCCTAGTGTCTAAACTCTTCTCCATGGCTGGACCCCCAAATAATATTCCTTTACGTGCTAAGGGCTATCTAGAGAGTGGGATAGGTTTAATAACTACCCTAACCCTAACGCGTACCCTAACCCTAACCCCTACCCTAAACCTAACACGTACCCTAATCCTAACCCGTACCCTAAACCGAACCCTAACCCTAACACTAACCCTAACCCTAACCCTAACCCATACCCTATGCCGTACACGAACCCCTCCCCGAACCGTACCCTAAGCCGTACCCAACCCCTAACCCTCCCCCTAACCCTAACCCTAAGCTACCCTTGACTGCTTCTGCCTCCAATAGATTTCCTAAGCACTTGTGCTTTAAGGAACAGCTTAAAAAGAGAATCCTAATGTGATTTCTTTATAATGGGTGTGTTCCTTATCTTATCCTAGTGTCTAAACTCTTCTCCATGGCTGGACACCCAGATAATATTCCTTTACGTGCTAAGGGGTATCTAGAGAGTGGGAGAGGTTTAATAACTCCCCTAAACCTAACGCGTACCCTAACCCTAACCCCTACCCTAACCCTAACACGTACCCTAATCCTAACCCGTACCCTAAACCGAGCCCTAACCCTAACACTAACCCTAACCCTAACCCTAACCCTTTCCCTACGATGTGCCCGAACCCCTCCCCGAACCCGTAACCTAAGCCATACCCTAACCCTAACCCTAAGCCTAACCCTAACCCTAGGCTACCCTTGACTGCTTCTGCCTCCAATAGATTTCCTAACCACTAGTGTTTTAAGGAACAGCTTAAAAAGAGAATCCTAATGTGATTTCTTTATAATGGGTGTGTTCCTTATCTTATCCTAGTGTCTAAACTCTTCTCCATGGCTGGACACCCAGATAATATTCCTTTACGTGCTAAGGGGTATCTAGAGAGTGGGATAGGTTTAATAACTATCCTAACTCTAACGCGTACCCTAACCCTAACACCTACACTAACCCTAACACGTACCCTAAACCTAACCTGTACCCTAAACGGACCCCAAACCCTAACACTAACCCTAGCCCTAACCCTAACCCATACCCTACGCCGTACCCGATACCCTCCCCGAACCCGTACCCTAAGCCGTACCCTAACCCTAACCCTAAGCCGAACCCTAACACTAGGCTGCCCTTGACTGCTTCTGCCTCCAATAGATTTCCTAAGCACTAGTGTTTTAAGGAATAGCTTAAAAAGAGAATCGTAATGTGATTTCTTTATAATGGGTGTGTACCTTATCTTATCCTAGTGTCTAAACTATTCTCCATGGCTGGACCCCCAAATAATATTCCTTTACGTGCTAAGGGGTATCTAGAGAGTGGGATAGGTTTAATAACTATCCTAAACCTAACGCGTACCCTAACCCTAACCCCTACCCTAACCCTAACACGTACCCTAATCCTAACCCGTACCCTAAAATGAGCCCTAACCCTAACCCTAACCCTAACCCTAACCCTAACCCATACCCTACGCCGTGCCCGAACCCCTCCCCGAACCGGTACCCTAAGCCGTACCCTAAGCCTAACCCTCACCCTAAGCCTAACCCTAGGCTACCCTTGACTGCTTCTGCCTCCAATAGATTTCCTAAGCACTTGTGTTTTAAGGAACAGCTTAAAAAGAGAATCCTAATGTGATTTCTTTATAATGGGTGTGTTCCTTATCTTATCCTAGTGTCTAAACTCTTCTCCATGGCTGGACCCCCAAATAATATTCCTTTACGTGCTAACGGGTATCTAGAGAGTGGGATAGGTTTAATAACTACCCTAACCCTAATGCGTACCCTAACCCTAACCCCTACCCTAACCCTAACACGTACCCTTATCCTAACCCGTACCCTAAACCGAGCCCGAACCCTAACAGTACCCATAACCCAAACCCTAACCCATACCCTACGCCATAGCCGAACCCCTCCACGAACCTGTATCCTAAGCCGAACCCTAAGCCTAACCCTCACCCTAAGCCTAACCCTAGGCTACCCTTGACTGCTTCAGCCTGCAATAGATTTCCTGAGCACTACTGTTTTAAGGAAGTGGTTAAAAAGAGAATCCTAATGAGACTTCTTTATAATGGGTGTGTTCCTTATCTTATCCTAGTTTCTAAACTCTTCTCCATGGCTGGACCCCCAAATAATATTCGTTTACGTGCTAAGGGGTATCTAGAGAGTGGGATAGGTTTAATAACTACCCTAACCCTAACGCGTACCCTAACCCTAACCCCTACCCTAACCCTAACACGTACCCTAATCCTAACCCGTAACCTAAACCGAGCCCTAACCCTAACAATAAACCTAACCCTAACCCATACCCTACGCCGTACCCGAACCCCTCCTCTAATCCGTACCCGAAGCCGTACCCTAAGCCTAACCCTAACCCTAGGCTACCCTTGACTGCTTCTGACTCCAATAGATTTCCTAAGCACTATTATTTTAAGGAACAGCTTAAAAAGAGAATCCTAAGGTGATTTCTTTATAATGGGTGTGTTCCTTATCTTATCCTAGTGTCTAAACTCTTCTCCATGGTTGGACCCAAATAATATTCCTTTACGTGCTAAGGGGTATCTAGAGAGTGGGATAGGTTTAATAACTACCCTAACCCTAACGGGTACCCTAACCCTAAACCCTACCCTAACCCTAACACGTACCCTAATCCTAACCCGTACCCTAAACCTAGCCCTAACCCTAACAATAACCCTAACCCTAACCCTAACCCATACCCTACGCCGTACCCAAACCCCTCCCCGAACCGGTAACCTAAGCCGTACCCTAAGCCTAACCCTAAGCCTCACCCTAACCCTAGGCTACCCTTGACTGCTTCTGCCTCCAATAGATTTCCTAAGCACTATTGTTTTAAGGAACGGCTTAAAAAGAGAATCCTATTGTGATTTCTTTATAATGGGTGTGTTCCTTATCTTATCCTAGTGTCTAAACTCTTCTCCATGGCTGGACCCCCAAATAATATTCCTTTACGTGCTAAGGGGTATCTAGAGAGTGAAATAGGTTTAATAACTACCCTAACCCTAATGCGTACCCTAACCCTAAACCCTACCCTAACCCTAACACGTACCCTAATCCTAACCCGTACCCTAAACCGAGCCCTAACCCTAACACTAACCCTAACCCTAACCCTAACCCTAACCCATACCCTACGCCATACCCGAACCCCTCCCCGAACCCGTACCCTAAGCCGTACCCTAAGCCTAACCCTAAGCCTAACCCTAACCCTAGGCTACCCTTGACTGCTTCTGCCTCCAATAGATTTCCTAAGCACTAGTGTTTGAAGGAACAGCTGAAAACGAGAATCCTAAGGTGATTTCTTTATAATGGGTGTGTTCCTTATATTATCCTAGTGTCTAAACTCTTCTCCATGGCTGGACCCCCAAATAATATTCCTTTACGTGCTAAGGGGTATCTAGAGAGTGGGATAGGTTTAATAACTATCCTAACCCTAACGCGTACCGCAACCCTAACCCCTACCCTAACCCTAACACGTACCCTAATCCTAACCCGTACCCTAAACCGAGCCCTAACCCTAACCCTAACCCTAACCCTAACCCATACCCTACGCCGTACACGAAACCCTCCCCGAACCCATACCCTAAGCCGTACCCTAAGCCTAACCCTCACCCTAAGCCTAACCCTAGGCTACCCTTGACTTCTTCTGCCTCCAATAGATTTCCTAAGCACTTGTGTTTTAAGGAACAGCTTATAAAGAGAATCCTAATGTGATTTCTTTATAATGGGTGTGTTCCTTATCTTATCCTATTGTCTAAACTCTTCTCCAAGGCTGGACGCCCAAATAATATTCCTTTACGTGCTAAGGGGCATCTAGAGAGTGGGATAGGTTTAATAACTACCCTAACCCTAACGCGTACCCTAACCCTAACTCCTACCCTAACCCTAACACGTACCCTAATCCTAACCCATACCCTAAACCGAGCCCGAACCCTAACAGTACCCCTAACCCTAACCCTAACCCATACCCTATGCCATACCCGAACCCCTCCCCGAACCCGTATCCTAAGCCGTACCCTAAGCCTAACCCTCACCCTAAGCCTAACCCTAGGCTACCCTTGACTGCTTCAGCCTGCAATAGATTTCCTAAGCACTAGTGTTTTAAGGAAGAGGTTAAAAAGAGAATCATAATGTGATTTCTTTATAATGGGTGTGTTCCTTATCTTATCCTAGTGTCTAAACTCTTCTCCATGGCTTTACGCCCAAATAATGTTCCTTTACGTGCTAAGGGGTATCTAGAGAGTGGGATAGGTTTAATAACTACCCTAACCCTAACGCGTACCCTAACCCTAACCCCTTCGCTAACCCTAACACGTACCCTAATCCTAACCCGTATCCTAAACCGAGCCCTAACCCTAACACTAAACCTAACCCTAACCCTAAACCATACCCTACGCCGTACCTGAACCCCTCCCCGAACCCATACCCTAAGCCGTACCCTAAGCCTAACCCTCAGCCTATCCCTAACCATAGGCTACCCTTGACTGCTTCTGCCTCCAATAGATTTCCTAAGCACTAGTATTTTAAAGAAAAGCTTAGAAAGAGAATCCTAATGCCATTTCTTTATAATGGGTGTGTTCTTTATCTGATCCTAGTGTCTAATCTCTTCTCCATGGCTGGACCCCCAAAAAATATTCCTTTACGTGCTAAGGGGTATCTAGAGAGTGGGATAGTTTTAATAACTACCCTAACCCTAACACGTACCCTAACCCTAACCCCTACCCTAAACCTAACACGTACCCTAATCCTAACCCGTACCCTAAACCGAGCCCTAACCTAACACTAACCCTAACCCTAACCCTATCCCATACCCTATGCCGTACCCGAACCCCTCCCCGAACCCATACCCTAAGCTGTACCCTAACCCTAACCCTAAGCCTAACCCTAACCCTAGGCTACCCTTGACTGCTTCTGCCTCCAATAGATTTCCTAAGCACTAGTGTTTTAAGGAACAGCTTAAAAAGAGAATCCTAATGTGATTTCTTTATAATGGGTGTGTTCCGTATCTTATCCTAGTGTCTGAACTCTTCTCCATGGCTGGACGCCCAAATAATATTCCTTTACGTGCTAAGGGGCATCTAGAGAGTGGGATAGGTTTAATAACTATCCTAAACCTAACGCGTACCCTAACCCTAACCCCTACCCTAACCCTAACACGTACCCTAATCCTAACCCCTACCCTAAACCGAGCCCGAACCCTAACAGTACCCCTAACCCTAACCCTAACCCATACCCTACGCCGTACCCGAAACCCTCCCCGAACCCGTACCCTAAGCCGTACCCTAAGCCTAACCCTCACCCTAAGCCTAACCCTAGGCTACCCTTGACTTCTTCTGCCTCCAATAGATTTCCTAAGCACTTGTGTTTTAAGGAACAGCTTAAAAAGAGAATCCTAATGTGATTTCTTTATAATGGGTGTGTTCCTTATCTTATCCTAGTGTCTAAACTCTTCTCCATGGCTGGACCCCCAAATAATATTCCTTTACGTGCTAAGGGCTATCTAGAGAGTGGGATAGGTTTAATAACTACCCTAACCCTAACGCGTACCCTAACCCTAACCCCTACCCTAACCCTAACACGTACCCTAATCCTAACCCGTAACCTAAACCGAGCCCTAACCCTAACAATAAACCTAACCCTAACCCATACCCTACGCCGTACCCGAACCCCTCCTCTAATCCGTACCCGAAGCCGTACCCTAAGCCTAACCCTAACCCTAGGCTACCCTTGACTGCTTCTGACTCCAATAGATTTCCTAAGCACTATTATTTTAAGGAACAGCTTAAAAAGAGAATCCTAAGGTGATTTCTTTATAATGGGTGTGTTCCTTATCTTATCCTAGTGTCTAAACTCTTCTCCATGGTTGGACCCAAATAATATTCCTTTACGTGCTAAGGGGTATCTAGAGAGTGGGATAGGTTTAATAACTACCCTAACCCTAACGGGTACCCTAACCCTAAACCCTACCCTAACCCTAACACGTACCCTAATCCTAACCCGTACCCTAAACCTAGCCCTAACCCTAACAATAACCCTAACCCTAACCCTAACCCATACCCTACGCCGTACCCAAACCCCTCCCCGAACCGGTAACCTAAGCCGTACCCTAAGCCTAACCCTAAGCCTCACCCTAACCCTAGGCTACCCTTGACTGCTTCTGCCTCCAATAGATTTCCTAAGCACTATTGTTTTAAGGAACGGCTTAAAAAGAGAATCCTATTGTGATTTCTTTATAATGGGTGTGTTCCTTATCTTATCCTAGTGTCTAAACTCTTCTCCATGGCTGGACCCCCAAATAATATTCCTTTACGTGCTAAGGGGTATCTAGAGAGTGAAATAGGTTTAATAACTACCCTAACCCTAATGCGTACCCTAACCCTAAACCCTACCCTAACCCTAACACGTACCCTAATCCTAACCCGTACCCTAAACCGAGCCCTAACCCTAACACTAACCCTAACCCTAACCCTAACCCTAACCCATACCCTACGCCATACCCGAACCCCTCCCCGAACCCGTACCCTAAGCCGTACCCTAAGCCTAACCCTAAGCCTAACCCTAACCCTAGGCTACCCTTGACTGCTTCTGCCTCCAATAGATTTCCTAAGCACTAGTGTTTGAAGGAACAGCTGAAAACGAGAATCCTAAGGTGATTTCTTTATAATGGGTGTGTTCCTTATATTATCCTAGTGTCTAAACTCTTCTCCATGGCTGGACCCCCAAATAATATTCCTTTACGTGCTAAGGGGTATCTAGAGAGTGGGATAGGTTTAATAACTATCCTAACCCTAACGCGTACCGCAACCCTAACCCCTACCCTAACCCTAACACGTACCCTAATCCTAACCCGTACCCTAAACCGAGCCCTAACCCTAACCCTAACCCTAACCCTAACCCATACCCTACGCCGTACACGAAACCCTCCCCGAACCCATACCCTAAGCCGTACCCTAAGCCTAACCCTCACCCTAAGCCTAACCCTAGGCTACCCTTGACTTCTTCTGCCTCCAATAGATTTCCTAAGCACTTGTGTTTTAAGGAACAGCTTATAAAGAGAATCCTAATGTGATTTCTTTATAATGGGTGTGTTCCTTATCTTATCCTATTGTCTAAACTCTTCTCCATGGCTGGACGCCCAAATAATATTCCTTTACGTGCTAAGGGGCATCTAGAGAGTGGGATAGGTTTAATAACTACCCTAACCCTAACGCGTACCCTAACCCTAACCCCTACCCTAACCCTAACACGTACCCTAATCCTAACCCATACCCTAAACCGAGCCCGAACCCTAACAGTACCCCTAACCCTAACCCTAACCCATACCCTATGCCATACCCGAACCCCTCCCCGAACCCGTATCCTAAGCCGTACCCTAAGCCTAACCCTCACCCTAAGCCTAACCCTAGGCTACCCTTGACTGCTTCAGCCTGCAATAGATTTCCTAAGCACTAGTGTTTTAAGGAAGAGGTTAAAAAGAGAATCATAATGTGATTTCTTTATAATGGGTGTGTTCCTTATCTTATCCTACTGTCTAAACTCTTCTCCATGGCTTTACGCCCAAATAATGTTCCTTTACGTGCTAAGGGGTATCTAGAGAGTGGGATAGGTTTAATAACTACCCTAACCCTAACGCGTACCCTAACCCTAACCCCTTCGCTAACCCTAACACGTACCCTAATCCTAACCCGTATCCTAAACCGAGCCCTAACCCTAACACTAAACCTAACCCTAACCCTAAACCATACCCTACGCCGTACCTGAACCCCTCCCCGAACCCATACCCTAAGCCGTACCCTAAGCCTAACCCTCAGCCTATCCCTAACCATAGGCTACCCTTGACTGCTTCTGCCTCCAATAGATTTCCTAAGCACTAGTATTTTAAAGAAAAGCTTAGAAAGAGAATCCTAATGCCATTTCTTTATAATGGGTGTGTTCTTTATCTGATCCTAGTGTCTAATCTCTTCTCCATGGCTGGACCCCCAAATAATATTCCTTTACGTGCTAAGGGGTATCTAGAGAGTGGGATAGTTTTAATAACTACCCTAACCCTAACACGTACCCTAACCCTAACCCCTACCCTAAACCTAACACGTACCCTAATCCTAACCCGTACCCTAAACCGAGCCCTAACCTAACACTAACCCTAACCCTAACCCTATCCCATACCCTATGCCGTACCCGAACCCCTCCCCGAACCCATACCCTAAGCTGTACCCTAACCCTAACCCTAAGCCTAACCCTAACCCTAGGCTACCCTTGACTGCTTCTGCCTCCAATAGATTTCCTAAGCACTAGTGTTTTAAGGAACAGCTTAAAAAGAGAATCCTAATGTGATTTCTTTATAATGGGTGTGTTCCGTATCTTATCCTAGTGTCTAAACTCTTCTCCATGGCTGGATCCCCAAATAATATTCCTTTACGTGCTAAGGGCTATCTAGAGAGTGGGATAGGTTTAATAACTACCCTAACCCTAACGCGTACCCTAACCCTAACCCCTACCCTAAACCTAACACGTACACTAATCCTAACGCGTACCCTAAACCGAACCCTAACCCTAACACTAATCCTAACCCTAACCCTAACACATACCCTATGCCGTACACGAACCCCTCCCCGAACCGTACCCTAAGCCGTACCCAACCCCTAACCCTCCCCCTAACCCTAACCCTAAGCTACCCTTGACTGCTTCTGCCTCCAATAGATTTCCTAAGCACTTGTGTTTTAAGGAACAGCTTAAAAAGAGAATCCTAATGTGATTTCTTTATAATGGGTGTGTTCCTTATCTTATCCTAGTGTCTAAACTCTTCTCCATGGCTGGACACCCAGATAATATTCCTTTACGTGCTAAGGGGTATCTAGAGAGTGGGAGAGGTTTAATAACTCCCCTAAACCTAACGCGTACCCTAACCCTAACCCCTACCCTAACCCTAACACGTACCCTAATCCTAACCCGTACCCTAAACCGAGCCCTAACCCTAACACTAACCCTAACCCTAACCCTAACCCTTTCCCTACGATGTGCCCGAACCCCTCCCCGAACCCGTAACCTAAGCCATACCCTAACCCTAACCCTAAGCCTAACCCTAACCCTAGGCTACCCTTTACTGCTTCTGCCTACAATAGATTTCCTAAGCACTAGTGTTTTAAGGAACAGCTTAAAAAGAGAATCCTAAGGTGATTTCTTTATAATGGGTGTGTTCCTTATCTTATCCTAGTGTCTAAACTCTTCTCCATGGTTGGACCCCCAAATAATATTCCTTTACGTGCTAAGGGGTATCTAGAGAGTGGGATAGGTTTAATAACTACCCTAACCCTAACGCGTACCCTAACCCTAACCCCTACCCTAACCCTAACACGTACCCTAATCCTAACCCGTACCCTAAACCGAGCCCTAACCCTAACACTAACCCTAACCCTAACCCTAACCCATACCCTACGCCGTACCCAAACCCCTCCCCGAACCGGTAACCTAAGCCGTACCCTAAGCCTAACCCTAAGCCTCACCCTAACCCTAGGCTACCCTTGACTGCTTCTGCCTCCAATAGATTTCCTAAGCACTATTGTTTTAAGGAACGGCTTAAAAAGAGAATC